>NC_080164.1:125052910-125368535 GCF_950295315.1 Erinaceus europaeus | reverse complement strand
AGTCTTCCAGAAGACTGACGTCACTGGAATACTCCCTGCCAGCTTCTATGAAGCCAACATCACCTTGATACCAAAAGCAGACACAACCAAAAAAGAAAACTACAGACCAATATCTCTGATGAACATATATGCGAAAATATTGAACAAAATTCTAGCCAACCGGATACAGCAGTTTATCAAAAAGATTGTTCATCATGACCAAGTGGGGTTTATCCCAGGCATGCAAGATTGGTTTAATATACGTAAATCAATCAATGTGATCCACCACATCAACAAAAGCAAGACCAAAAGCCACACGGTCATATCAATAGATGCAGAGAAAACCTTTGAAAAAATCCAACATCCCTTTGTGATCAAAACACTACAAAAAATGGGAATAGATGGAAAATTCCTGAAGATAGTGGAGTCTATATATAGCAAACCTACAGCCAACATCATACTCAATGGTTAAAAACTGGAAGCATTTCCACTCAGATCAGGTACTAGACAGGGCTGCCCACTATCACCATTACTATTCAACATAGTGTTGGAAGTTCTTGCCATAGCAATCAGGCAGGAGCAAGGAATTAAAGGGATACAGATTGGAAGAGAAGAAGTCAAACTCTCCTTATTTGCAGATGACATGATAGTATACATAGAAAAACCTAAAGAATCCAGCAAGAAGCTTTTGGAAATCATCAGGCAATACAGTAAGGTGTCAGGCTATAAAATTAACATTCAAAAGTCAGTGGCATTCCTCTATGCAAACACTAAGTTAGAAGAAATTGAAATCCAGAAATCAATTCCTTTTACTATAGCAACAAAAACAATAAAATATCTAGGAGTAAATCTAACCAAGGAAGTGAAAGACTTATATACTGAAAATTATGAGTCACTACTCAAAGAAATTGAAAAAGACACAAAGAAGTGGAAAGATATTCCATGTGCACGGGTTGGAAGAATTAACATCATCAAAATGAATATATTACCCAGAGCCATCTATAAATTTAATGCTATCCCCATCAAGATCCCAAGCACATTTTTTTGGAGAATAGAAAAAATGCTACAAATGTTTATCTGGAACCAGAAAAGACCTAGAATTGCCAAAACAATCTTGAGAAAAAAGAACAGAACCGGAGGCATCACACTCCCAGATCTCACACTATATTATAGGGCCGCTGTCATCAAAACTGCTTGGTACTGGAACATGAATAGACACACTGACCAGTGGAATAGAACTGAGAGCCCAGAAATGCCCCATACCTATGGACATCTAATCTTTGACAAAGGTGCCCAGACTATTCAATGGGGAAAGCAGAGTCTCTTCAACAAATGGTGCTGGAAAAAAATGGGTTGAAACATGCAGAAGAATGAAACTGAATCACTGTATTTCACCAAATACAAAAGTAAATTCCAAGTGGATCAAGGAATTGGATGTTAGACCACAAACTATTAAATATTTAGAGGAAAATATTGGCAGAACTCTTTTTTCCGCATAAATTTTAAAGGCATCCTCAATGAAACAAATCCAATTACAAAGAAGACTAAGGCAAGTATAAACCTATGGGACTACATCAAATTAAAAAGCTTCTTCACAGCAAAAGAAACCACTACCCAAACCAAGAGACCCCTCACAGAATGGGAGATCTTTACATGCCATACATCAGACAAGAGGCTAATAACCAACATATATAAAGAGCTTGCCAAACTCAACAACAAGACAACAAATAACCCCATCCAATAATGGGGGGAGGACCTGGACAGAATATTCACCACAGAAGAGATCCAAAAGGCCGAGAAACACATGAAAAAATGTTCCAAGTCTCTGATTGTCAGAGAAATGCAAATCAAGACAATAATGAGATATCACTTCACTCCTGTGAGAATGTCATACATCAGAAAAGGTAACAGCAGCAAATGCTGGAGAGGGTGTGGGATCAAAGGAACCCTCCTGCACTACTGGTGGGAATGTCAGTTGGTCCAACCTCTGTGGAGAACCATCTGGAGAACTCTCAGAAGGCTAGCAATGGACCTACCTTATGATCTTGCAATTCCTCTCCTGGGGATATATCCTAAGGAACCCAACACACCCATCCAAAAAGATCTGTGTACACATATGTTCTTGGCAGCACAATTTGTAATAGCCAAAACCTGGAAACAACCCAGGTGTCCAACAAGAGATGAGTGGCTGAGCAAGTTGTGGTATATGTACACAATGGAATACTACTCAGCTGTCAAAAACGGTGACTTCACCGTTTTCAGCCGATCTTGGATGGACCTTGAAAAAATCATGTTATGTGAAATAAGTCAGAAACAGAAGGATGAATATGGGATGATCTCACTCTCAGGCAGAAGTTGAAAAACAAGATCAGAAAAGAAAACACAAGTAGAACCTGAAATGGAATTGGCGTATCGCACCAAAGTAAAAGACTCTGGGGTGGGTGGGTGGCTGGGGAGAATACAGGTCCATGAAGGATGATAGATGACATAGTAGGGGTTGTATCATTAAATGGGAAACTGGGGAATGTTATGCATGTACAAACTATTGTATTTACTGTTGAATGTAAAACATTAATTCCCCAATAAAGAAATAAATTTAAAAAAAAAAAAGAGAGAGAGAGAGAATACTTTTCTTCTTTGGGCAAATGACCTTGCCAATGTATCTTGGAATCTCACTTCACCTTTCCAGAGCCCTACCCCATGGGGGAAAGATAGAAACAGGCTAGGGGTATGGATTGACCTGCCAATGTCCATGTCCAGCAGTGATGCAATCACAGAAACCAGATCTCTCACCTTGTGCACCCCATAAGGAATTTTTGTCCTTACTCCCAGAGGGTAAGTGTTAGGGGAAGATGACCAGAGGGCTCTGAACTCCCAACTCTATCAGGACCCAGAGAGAGAAGAAGAAAATATAAAGGATATTCAGAAGTAGTAATAGGTTGTGTAGGTGTAAGATGGAACAAACATAGACAGATAGCTGTAGAAATAAGTTAGCCCATATTTGCAACCTTGGAAGAACTGCTGTAGCTTCCAATGGTTCCAATGGAGGGAATGGGGATGTAGAATTCTGGTGGTGGGAATGGTGCGGAATTATATCCCTACTATTTTATAATTTTGTAAATCAATATTAAGTCACTAATAAAATTACAGCAAATAAAAAATAAAATACCTTTCGCAAAAAAGTTTTTAAAAATGTGAACAATGACCAGGGATTAAGTGAACATAATATCTATTTTTATTATGAAAACATTAAATTTTGACACATTGCTTCATTTGCTTTTTAAAAATCTATTATCTGACATAAACCTATTCAGCAAAAATGCCAATAAATTATATAAATCATACTTTGGGCCTTCTTAAAACTAAAAACATAATGTTTTATGATAATCAAACAACAATAATAAGTTTGAGTTGTATAAACTATTAAACATATGATTTGTTTTAGATGTCTAGCTTAAAATAAAACTAGCCTCAATTGCCAAAGTTTCTCAGGAACACCCTCCACATCACCGTATCAACATCCTTCTGTTTCTTCACTGAGGTCGGAATGCAGTTCTATCAGGTGCCAAGCCACTCTTTCTAATTTGTCCTATCCTGCTTACATATAAGGAGCCACATTAGATAGAGGGCTATATTATACATTATCTCCCAAGTCCATGCCACTGTGCCTTGATGAAAATCTATTTCTTTAAAAGAAAATAATTAACTAAAACTTCAATAATAAATTCAGAAACAGTGATTCCAATACACATAAATCAAATGTGTTAGTGCTTAGTCACATAGTCTGAAAAGTGAACATAATAGATAAATACAGACCTAATGTAAACAACCAATGAACTAAGGCCAACAGCATTGCCACCGCATGCCTTAAAATGGTCTATTTTTGGTGTGTCAAGTTCTTTTCAAATTATATTATGGGACAGTTCAGATGAATTTAAATAAAAGACAAGTATTCTGCATAAAGTAAAAGGATTTTCAACATGGGTGGCATAATTTAAAAATACATTAATAGCCTTATTAGAGAATGCTTTCCACTTGGTTTCTAAATCTTTATTTTCTGAGGCGGCAAACCAAAGCACTGTCTTAAGACTCCATCTTCAAAGTTACAAATTTAATTATCATTCCTTGAGGCTTTAAAGCTGGATATCACCCTCAATATCATTCTTGTCATCATCTTCATCTTCATCAAACTCATCATCTTGGCCTACAGGTATAATAAGTTCATCTTCTTCTTCATCCTAAAAAAGTACCACATTTAATATCATGAAGATGAGTTTATTTTACTTTATTTTTCACCAAAGCACTGCTCAGCTGACTAATGGTGGTGCTGGGAGATGAACCTGGGACTTTACAGAGTCTCAGGCATGAAAACCTTTTGCATAATAACCATTATACTATCTTCCCAGCCCAGATAATATAGACTTTACTCCAAAAATTATAGTAAATTACAATTCATCTGATTTCCAAGTTGTAATACTCAAGTTCCCCTGCCATTTATGAGAAGAGATACATTAGGTTAATTTATTGAGTAAATGGTAAGAGAGAATGCCACATCTGGACACTGAGACTTCTTATACGGGGATAATATAATCAATTCACTTTCTAGGCTCAAAGTCCAAAAGAGAACCAATTAAAAACTGCATTGAGTCTGTGTCTCAAATCAGTTCACTGAACATGAAAGTAGTGTAGATAAGAGAATTGAGTGGTGGCACACCTGGTTGAGCACACACATTACAATGCACAAGGAGCCGGGCTCGAGTTCCTGGTCCCCACCTGCAGGGGGAGAGCTTCACAAGTGATGAAGCTGGTCTGTAGGTGTCTCTCTGTCTCTCTCTCTCTATCTTCCCCATCCTTCTTGATTTCTGGCTGTCTCTATCCAATAAATAATAAAATAAAAAAAGCAGTGTAGATAGACAGCATGCTCAGTATTTACACAAGTCTGCTTGCACTATAGATATAGAGGCATTACATTCCCATACCTGCAGTAGCATTTTAAAAAGGCATTACAAAGAAAACAATACAAATTATTTTTGGAAACACTTCAATCTTACTGGATGACCAGCTTCCTTTAGTTTTTTCTTTATGGCAATTATTTTTTGATCTTGATCAGCCAGCAGCACCAAGAGATCATCTTGTTCTTTTTTAGAATCTTTAATATGCAACTCTAGGCTATTCTTCTCATTTTGTAAAATGGCAATGGTGCTGTTAGATGAATCCAGCTGCTCTTTAATAGCAGTTTTCTCCTCAGACAGAGATTTAATTTCATTCTAGGAAAAGGAAGATTAAAAATCACTTAACTAAAATTAGCTTTCACTTTCCTAACATTTTAGCAAATAGGTCCTTTCTATGATAAATTACTGTATTGTACCTGACGAGCTGGAATTGAGGAGAGAAGGTTTAAGATTTCACATTACAACAACAACAACTACAACAATACAACAACAAGGGCAACAAAAGGGAACAACATTACACACACACACACAATTTTTATTAGGCTATACATCAAAACTGGCAGTGAAAAAGATTTCACAACCAAAAATAAAAATAAATTTTAATTAGGTGCTACTAAAAAAAATTTAAGACACATTATTTCAGATAATCAGAAAATATTTTAAACACTTAATACTTAAATGTTTAAGAACACAAAGTAATTTACAGAAGACTGGTTAGCATCAAAATTAGAACTCAAAAAACTAGCTAAATCTTTTTTAATTCCAACTTATTTTTTCAATTAAATTTTATGTGTGTGTGTGTGTGTGTGTGTGTGTGTGTGTGTGTGTTAAAGACAGAGAACACTAGAGTCTCACTCTGGCATGTTATGCTGGGGCTTAAACTGGGGACTGTATGCTTGTGAGTCTGATATTTTTGCCACTGGGTCACCTCCAATGCTTTTTTGTATTGGCTTCAACATTTTATGTGGTGCCAATGATTGAATGCATGACCCACACATGCAAGTTATGCACCGCTGTTGGGTCAACTCCTCAACCCTTTATGTATGCCATAACATGGGAAAGAGTAACAGCTTTAAATAGACTGTATGGCTTAAAATAACTGGCCTATAGTCCAAAAAAGTACAATCATACACTTCAATGTTTCCATTTTTTCTTTTCTTTTCTGTAAATATTTTATTTATTTATTAATGAGAAGGATAGGAGAAGAGAGAGAAAGAACCAGACATCACTCTGGCACGTGTTGCCAGGGACCAAACTCGGGACCTTATGCTAGACAGTCCAACACCTTATTCACTGAGCCACCTCCGGGACCACCCATTATTTTCTTTATATCTATTTTTAAAGTTCTTCTTCTTCTCCTCCTCCTCCTCCTTTCTTCATGTTATAGGCTGGCAAGATTAAAGTGCCAGTATCCTTCAGCTTTATGGAAAGTTTACATGTAACTTCTCTATTAGTGAAATCTGTATTCCTTTTTCTTACTGTGATTAGAGATTTACAAAAAGACTTTATTTTCAATGACTTTCACTTTCAGTCAAAAATGATGATATTGTGTCCTTTGGGGCAAAACAGAGTGAACTGGAGGTGACTATGCTTAGTGAAATTAGCAAAAAACATTAATATACATTCTTACTTTATTACTCAAAATGACATTATAAACCTTTAATTTGTGCTATCTTTAGTCATCAGAATAAGAATGGAACTGTGAGGTAAATTATTCTCCATGAACTTTCATGATACGTCTAAGAGGTCCAGGCAGTGGCACACCCGGCAGAGTCTGCCAGGACCTAAGTCCAAGCTCCTACTCCTCACCTGCAGGGGGCAAGCTTCATGAGCAGTGGAACAGTGCTATCTCTTTCTCTCTCTCTCTCTCTCTCTCTCTTCCCCCCTTTCTCTTTCAGTTCCTCTGTCTCTATTCTAATTATTGTTTTTAGTAAATAAATTTAAGGATTTGAGAGATTACATGAAATAAAATCAAATTTACTGGCAATCATTTAATAGAATAAATAAAAGTATCAACTAAAACTAACCTTTAATTCCTTATTCTCTTCTAATAATGCTGACAGTCTTCCTTCTACATCAGTAGTTTTTGCGGCTATTTTTTCACTGTCTCCTGGTACAGGAACTGATTGTGCCTGAAAGTAGACATGGTAGGGAGAAAAAAAGTTTCTTCCAAGTTACAATTAATATGAAATTCCATCATTTTGATTTTCTTCTTCTTTTTTTTTTTAAAGATTTTATTTATTAATGAGAAAGTAGGAGGAGAGAGAGAAAGAACCAGACATCACTCTGGTACATGAGCTGCCGGGGGTTGAACTCAGGGCCTCACGCTTCAGAGCTCAATGCTTTATCCACTGTGCCACCTCCCAGACCACGATATTTTATTTATAATATTTTCTTAGATAGAAAGAGGGGAAAAAGGAGATAAAAAGGGAAGGGGAGGTGGAGGGAGAGAGAAAGGGGGAGAGACAGAGAGAGACCTGCAGCACTTTACTACTCTTTCCCCCTGCACGTGGGGACTGGGTACTTCAATCTGGGCACTTGTGCATGTTAATGTGCACTTAACTAGGTGCACCACCACTTGGCCCCTTGAAATTTTATTTTCAATGTTACAAAGTATAGTTCTTCAGGTATTTACATGCAAAAAAAGCATTCTTCCTTAAAAGATGAGCTGTTCCCTATGGTAGAAGTGGAAGGCTGAGTCAGGAGGGGTGGAGCATTTGATTTCACCAGAATGCTGGAAAAAGCTGCCTCAGATCATGCCAGGAAAGTTATCAATGAGATGGGTCTAACAATTATTACACAGCATTAGGAAAAAACCTATATGCCCATCAGCAAATGACCAGATAAAGAGATTATGGGGTATAGTCCATGGAATACTACTCTGCAATTAAAATAGATGATACTATGTCTCATGGGACAAAATGGATGGAACTGGAGGTGATTATGCTTAGTGAAGTTAAGGAGGTTAAAGACAACTGTCAGATGGTTTCACTCATATGTGGAATACAGATGACTGAAATACATGAACTGGCAAATGGAGGAAAAGTAGATAAACTGTCTTGAAGGTTTTGAGAGAAACATGATGATTATCACTGGGGGTGGGATAGGGGTACAGAACTTTGTTGGTGTATGTGGTATAGAACTATATACCCTTGTTATCATATAAACCAATATTAAATCCCTAATATTTTTTTAACAAGCAGGAGTTTTCAAAGCATTTTCCTTATAAAACTCCTGTAAGTAAAGTCTACATTATCATCTGGTTTGTAAAGGGCAGGGATTGATTTTGAATGTTTTATGTGGTGAAATGCAAGTATATTAAAACTATTTTTTTTTTTTCCCTCCAGGGTTATTGCTGGGCTCGGTGCCTGCACCATGAATCCACTGCTCCTGGAGGCCATTTTTCCCCCTTTTTGTTGCCCTAGTTGTTGCAGCCTCGTTGCGGTTATTATTGCCATCGTTGATGTTGCTTTGTTGTTGGATAGGACAGAGAGAAATGGAGAGAGGAGGGGAAGACAGAGAGAGGGGGAGAGAAAGATAGACACCTGCAGACCTGCTTCACCGCCCGTGAAGCGACTCCCCTGCAGGTGGGGAGCCGGGGGCTCGAACTGGGATCCTTACGCCAGTCCCTGCGCTTTGCGCCATGTGCGCTTAACCCACTGCGCCACAGCCCGACCCCCTAAAACTAATTTTTTAAAATTATTTTTACTTATTGGATAGAGACAGGCAGAAATTAAGAGGGAAGGGGGAGATAGACAAAGAGAGAGACACCTGCAGCTCTGCTTAACCACTCACAAAGCTCCCCCCCCCCCCCCCCGCCAAAGTGGGGACTGGGGGCTTGAACCCAGGTCCCAAATACTTTTCTTAAATGTTATAGTAGTTGTGTTTTTGTTTTTAACCAGAGCACTGCCTTATGGTGGTGCCTTAGTCAGGGAAGTCCTATTGCATAACCATTATGCTACCTCCCCCTCCCCCACTCCCCCACAGCAGATATTATTAAATCATAGTATGTTTTTCTTTTTCTTCAGAATTTTCAACTTTTTTCCCCTATAAAATGCTGGGGGCTGGAGGTACTTAACAAAAACCTAAAAATGTGGAAAAGGCTTCAGACTGGTAAAGGTTAGAACAAGTATGTGTTATGATTACTGGGAAGATAATATTGGTAGAATATGGACTGGATGGTAAAGGTAATTTTGCTAAGTGTTCATTAATAAAGACTGCACAGAAGGTTTCTGTAGTCTTTGAAAATATATAAATTGTCATGAACAGAATAACAGAATATATAAAAATATATATATTCATATTATATATATGTCAGAAAAGTCATGATGTATTTTCCTATATATCATCATGACTTTTCAAATATTGGTATAGTCTAAATGGAAATAAGGAACATGTTTATAGGAACCTAGAGGAAAGACAATTCATGACACAAAGTAACAAACCTGTCTTAATTGTGTTCTGGCAGAGTTTTGTGGAAAGCAGAAATTTAAAATGACCAGCTTGGATATTTAGCTAGGGAGATTTCTAAGCCAAGTCAATTACATGGTCTGGTTTCCCCTTATGGCTCACAGCAAAATACGTGAACTAAGAAATAAATTGAGTCAGGCTCAGGTAAAATTAGTAAAGTCATGGGCCCCTTGGAATATGCCTAAAATAGACTTCCTAGCTTCTTCCAACAGTGAAGATCCCAAATATCATTTGCTATACCTGGTTACTAAACAGTTTGCTCTGCTGTATGTCTTAATACATTTTAGCCATCAAGTTGCAGATCTACCATTATAGCAACCTGAATTCCCAAGCAGACAAGCTCACCACTGTGTCCTGGAACCCCACCTCTCTAGAACCCTACCCTACTAGAGAGAGACAGAAACAGGCTGGAGGTATGGATCGACTGTCATTGGCCATGTCCAGTGGAGAAGCAATTACAGAAGCCTGACCTCCCACCTTTTGCACCCCATAAAGATCTTTGGTCCATACTCCCAGAGGGATAAAGAACAGGGAAGCTTCCAATGGACGGGATGGGATATGGAACTCTCAAGGTGGAAACTGTATCCCTTATCCCACAATGTTGTTGATAGTTATTAAACCACTAATAAAAAAAAGAAGTAAAGTGAGGAAGGCAATGTTAACATTAAAATGGAAATCAATTCCTAAATCTTCCAATGTGAAGATTTAGAAAATTCTCAGCCTAGTCCTATTTCAATACATGATAAAGTGTTCTAGTGAAACATCAAGGATGTGGCTCAATAACCACTTACAAGGAGATTACTCTTTTTATACACATGGAACAGCAGAGGCCAGAAAAGAGATGTAGTAATTCATGGAGGATCTGGAGGGCGAATGAGTAACTTATTTAAAAAGTGCTGGCAAATGTACTTCTCTTTTTATAGAGACTGAGAAATAAGACCTCAACCTGTGCTTATTACTTTTCAAAAGAAAAGACAAAACGGGAGTCGGGCTGTAGCACAGCAGGTTAAGTGCAGGTGGCGCAAAGCGCAAGGACCGGTGTAAGGATCCCGGTTCAAGCCCCCGGCTCCCCACCTGCAGGGGAGTCACATCACAAGCGGTGAAGCAGGTCTGCAGGTGTCTATCTTTCTCTCCCCCTCTCTGTCTTCCCCTCCTCTCTCCATTTCTCTTTCTGTCCTATCCAACAACAATGACATCAATGGTGACTACAACAATAAAACAGCAAGGGCAACAAAAGGGAATAAATAAATAATAAAAATTAAAAAAAAAAGAAAAGACAAAACAACTTACAAATGCTTCTGCTTTCTGTAATAGCTCTTGCTTTTCTATTTGTAAGTTGTTGATCTCCATAGATTGTGTGTTTAACTGAGACTTTAATGTTTCCAGTTCCTAAGAGACAAAAGACAAAAAGAAAAGAAAAAAAACTAAGACGAGAAATTAGCATTAATATCATCACAGAAGGAAGAAATGAAAAGAAAAAAAAAAAAAAACACCAATTACTTTCTTGACCACACACCCTTTTAAAAATCACAACTGTTCTGAGTATATATTCCTTCAATCTAAGCACTTAAGACTTCAAATTGGTAACCTAATTGAATTTTAACAGTGGCTTAAACTGTTAATACTTTTTTTAACAGCGGGCTTAAATTGTTAATAATGACTTTTTCTTTGAAATGTTAAATCACCTTAAACCTTAGACCAGGGGGAACAGAAGTAACTGGAGGGATTCCTTTATAAGATACAGCTATATGTAAATAGTACTAAAAGACATAAATTATGGTGAGGTCTTGTATTATCCAGCAAATCCTAACAATGACCCTGGGTTCATGCTCCCAGAGGGAAAAGAACAGGAAAGCTTTCATGGGAGGGGATGGGATATGGAGCTCTGATGGTGGGAATTGTGTGGAATTGTACCCTTCTTACCCTATACGGTCTTTTTCAGTATTTCCATTTTATAAATAAATGAAAAAAACCTGAATGAGATGAGGTAGTAATAAATTTAACAGTTTCAATGAATAATATTAATAATGAAAATAAAAAGGAGCTCTCTGGTAAAAAAAAAAAAATCACAACTCCTAAATTGTAAAATCTGACTCCAAAAAACTATTCTTGGGGGCTAGGTGGTGGCACATCTGGTTGAGTGCATATATTACAATATGCAAGGACCCGGGTTCAAGTCCCCAGTCTCCACCTGTAGGGGGAAAGCTTTGTGAGTGCTGAAGCAGTGTTGAAAGTGTCTCTCTGGCAGGCTGGGAGTATGGACCGACCAGTCAACGCCCATGTTCAGCGGGGAAGCAATTACAGAAGCCAGACCTTCTACCTTCTGCAACCCACGACCCCGGGTCCATGCTCCCAGAGGGATAGAGAATGGGAAAGCTATCAGGGAAGGGGGTGGGATATGGAGATTGGGCGGTGGGAATTGTGTGGAGTTGTACCCCTCCTACCCTATGGTTTTGTTAATTAACCCTTTCTTAAATAAAAAAATTTTAAAAAAAAGAAAAAAAAAAAGAAAGTGTCTCTCTGGCAGGCTGGGAGTACAGATCGACCTGTCAATGCCTGTGTTCAGTGACCTTCTGCATCCCACAATGACCTTGGGTCCCTACTCCCAGAGGGTTAAAGAACAGGAAAGGGAGTCAGGCGGTAGCGCAGTGGGTTAAGTGCACATGGCGTGAGGATTCCGGTTCGAGCTCCAGGCTCCCCACCTGCAGGGGAGTCGCTTCACAAACGGTGAAGCAGGTCTGCAGATGTCTGTCTTTCTCTCCTCCAACTGTCTTTCTGTCCTCTCTCCATTTCTCTCTGTCCTATCCAACAACGATGACAACAACAGCAATAATAACTACAACAATAAAAAACAAGGGCAACAAAAGGGAAAATAAATATAAAATAAAATAAATTAAAAAAAGAATAGGAAAGCTATTAGGGGAGGACATGGGATACAGAGTTCTGGTGGTGGGAACTGTGTGGAGTTGTACCCCTCTTATCCTATGATTTTGTCAGTGTTTCCTTTTTATAAAAAAATAATTAATTAAAAAAAGAAAGTAGCTATAGTGATGTAACTGAAATATACACAGTTTACCTATTTTTACCTTTTCCTTTTTAAAATACTTTATTTTATTTTTTGTGTATTGCACCAAAATAAAGGACTTGAGGGGGTCCACAAGTGCTGGTGCACAATGGTGGAGGATGGTGGGAAGTATAGTGTTTTTCAGAAAACTGAGAAATTTTATAAATGTACCAGCAACAATATTTACTGTAAACCACTAATCCTCCAATAAAAAATAAATTTTATTTTAATGGCATGTATATATATATATGGAATGAGAGATACAGAGATAGACAGAGTACTGCTAAGCTCTGACATGGTGCTGGGGATGAACCCGGGACACTGGAGTCTCGGGAGGAATAAGAGTCTTTTGCATCATCATCATGCCATCTTCCCAGTCCTTTACCTTTTCCAATTATAAAAGTCAACAATTTTCTGTAAAGAACGATCTAAACACTCACTGGGTTTAGTTAAACAAACACCATGGTCAGTAGTTTAAATAATGTACAAATACTCTGGGTTCAATGCTAAGAATTGTTAAAAAGAAAACTATTGAAAAATAAAGGGAAAAATACCATTACCATATAATTTTAAAAGCCCCTGGATCTTTTCTTTGTATTTATTTATTTATTTCTATTAACACCAGGGATATCACTGGGGCTCAATGTCTACATGACAAATCCACTATTCCTGGCAGCCATTTTTTTTTTAAATCTTTATTTGGTAAGACAAATAGAAATTGAGAGGGGAGGGGAGATAAAGAGGGAGAGAGAAAAAGAGACACCTATAGGTCTTGAAGCTTCCCTTTCTGCAGATGAGGATCGAGGGCTCAAACCTGGGTCCTCACACATGGTAATGTGTGCCCTTAACTAGTGTGCCACTGCCAGGCTCCTTTATTTTTATTTTCATTGCCACCAGGGCTATCGCTGGGGCTCAGTTCCTGCACAATGAACCCACCACCTGCCCCCAACCCTTTTATCCTTCTTTGATAAGACAGAGAAATCAAGAGAGATGGAGGAGAGAGAGAGGGAGTCCCCTGCAGTACTTGCTTCACTACTTATGAAGCTTTCCTCTTGCAGGTGGGCAGTGGGGGCTCGAACCTGGGTCTTTGCACATGGATATCTTTATTATCAAATTATACTTACACCTAACAAAATAATCCTAGATTAATGGAATTGCACGGCTATCACTTTGTTATAATTAAAACAAGACAAAAATAGTCCTTAGGTCAAGTTGGAAAATCACCTGTTTTAGTTCTGCAATTTGTTCAGAGTCTCTAATAGAAGCTGCTTCTGAAGACTGTTCATTCATGCCACTTGATGTTTCTAAAGATTTCTGCAAACAGTATGAAAACAAACTTTGAAGTAAAATCAGTATAAAGAGATGGCAAGAACCAATACAGGCCTGTATCTGTGTTATGCTTTCACAATGACATTTTAATCCTTATACCCACGACAAAATTTTAACATTATATACTTACAACTTTTCCATCATCAATACATTAATACTTAAGCACTTTATATGTGTATCATTTATACTTAATTGCTTCAATAAATCTAGACATTTATCTAAAATCAGATGGAAAAAGCATAAAACAGGCTTTTATTGAGTTATTTCCATGTAGTAAAAGAGTTTTAAAGAGATTATCTCATTTTTTGCTTTACAAATGTGAAATACCTATTTCCACTTCCAGATTGTACATAAGGAAACAAATTTCAAGAGATTAAATCTCCTAAATGTGATTAATTAGGAAACATGGAAGCTTTAGATAGTCTAACAAGGCTGATATTCTTTTTAGAAAATAAATTTTGTATTTACTATTTATTAGAGAGAAACAGAATTCAAAAAGGAAAGGGGAGATAGAGGGAGAGAAAAAGGCACCTGTAGCACTGCTTCATCGCTCGTGAAGATTTTCCCCTGTAGGTATGGATTGGGAGCTTGAACCCAGGTCTTTGCACATGATCACGTGTGCACTCAAGCAGATGTGCAACCCCCAGCCCCATAAACCTCATATTCTAAACCATAGTGTGACATCCTGGCTTCAGAGATCCAGAAAAATAAACTCTTCTTTTTCAGTTGTCAATGGAACTTCATAGCTCCAGGTTGACTGACATATATATATATATTTTTTTTTCTTTTTCTTTTTTTTCCCTTTCTTCCAGATAGACAGTGTAGCTTCTTTCAGAATGGTGGGTACAGGGTTTGAATTCAATGTGTTGTATGTATGACAGATCAAGTGCACAATCCAACTGAGCTATCTTGCTTTCTCCTCCTTCACTTCTGTGGTACTAGGGCCTTGTGTATGTGTGATCCCACATCTCCTAGGCCAATATCTTTCATGCTTTTTTAGATAAAAAGAAAGAGAAAGGGAAAGAGGGGAGGAGACCAAAGCACTGCTCTACCACCTCTGAAGCTTCTGGTACTCTGAAGCTTCTAGCGGTCCTATGTGCTGTCAGCGCTCAAACCCATAGCTCATTCACTATAAGGTATACTCTTTCAACCACTTATTTAAAATCTAACAGGTTAACTTTGAAAAGTCCTTTTGTTATGGTTTGCTGTACAGTATCCAGTATCTTGTATATAGCTGTGTTATTGGATGCTTCTAATCTACTTGGTCTAGGCTTTTGAGAGAGTCCGCATATCAAATAAACAGCCTATATATTAAAAAGATTCAGTTTGTGTTTTGAGAAACTTTGAGACATACAACTCATTTCCCCCCCTCTCATATTAATTACTTATTTATATGTCTACATTTTGCTAGTAGTGTACATAAACACCATTCCCACCACCAAAAGACTGTGACCCATCCCTCCCACCCACTCCCACCCCCCACTGGCCCAGGAAGCTACATGTCTACCCCTCACCACTGGGTTTTTACTTTGGTGCCCTACTTACAATTTGATTAGGTCCTGCTTTTAGTTTCCCTTTCAGATCTTCTTAGTCAACTTCTGTTGATGAGTGGGATCATCCCATACTCATCTTTATCTTTCTTTTCTTTTTTTTTTTTTTTAATTTTTTATTTAAGAAAGGATTAGTGAACAAAAGCATAAGGTAGGAGGGGTACAACTCCACACAATTCCCACCACCCAATCCCCATAACCCACTCCCTCCCATGGTAGCTTTCCCATTCTCTATCCCTCTGGGAGCATGGACCCAGGGTATTGAGGGTTGCAGAAGGGAGAAGGTCTGGCTTCTGTAGTTGCTTCCCCGCTGAACATGGGCGTTGACTGGTCGGTCCATACACCCAGTCTGCCTCTCTCTTTCCCTAGTAGGGTGTGTCTCTGGGGAAGCTGAGCTCCAGGACACATTGGTGGGGTCTTCAATCCAGGGAAGCCTAGCCAGCATCCTGGTGGCATCTGGAACCTGGTGATTGAAAAGAGAGTTAACATACGAAGCCAAACAATTTGTTGAGCAATCATGGATCCCAAGCTTGGAATAGTGGAGAGGAAGTGTTAGGGAGGTACTCACTGCAAACTCTAGTGTAATCCTGCTTTCAGGTATATATTTTGCAGTAGTTTATGGATACGTGTGCACATAAGCTCTCTCTCACAGAAACTGGTGTATATCTAGGTTATGGGACTTTGTTAGAAAGTGAACTACCTGAGATGAAATTAGAGTGTACTATTAAAGGAAAGGTCTCACCCGAGTAATGAAGCTGAAGGGTTGTCATTCCACACGTGAAGTCTCTGGATACAGTCTGAGGTGAAGCATGTTGAGATGGCAATCGTTGCTTTGGTTAGGTTGTGATCGGCGGATGCAATATTATTTGGTTTGGATTGGGAGATGTATACGGGAAAGTGGGCCCTATCCAAGGGTTCCAGGACTGGGGGAAGTAGGGGCTCTATAGTGAAGATGTGAGGTTCCTGCTGTCTTAGGGTTCAAAAAGACAATCAATAGTTAATATTATCATCACATTATTTGTTAATTGGGTTAACTTTGAAAAGTCCCTTTGTTATGGTTTGCTGTACAGTACCCAGTATCTTGTATATAGCTGTGCTATTGGAAGCTTCTAATCTACTTGGTCTAGGCTTTTGAGAGAGTCCGTATATCAAATACATAGCCTATATATTAAAAAGATTCAGTTTGTGTTTTGAGAAACTTTGAGACATACAACTGATTTCCCCCTCTCATATTAATTAACTACTGATTTATATGTCTACATTTTGCTAGGAGTGTACATAAACACCATTCCCACCACCAAAGGACTGTGACCCATCCCTCCCGCCCACTCCCACCCCCCACTGGCCCAGGAAGCTACATGTCTACCCCTCACCACTGGGTTTTTACTTTGGTGCCCTACTTACAATTTGATCAGGTCCTGCTTTTAGTTTCCCTTTCAGATCTTCTTAGTCAGCTTCTGTTGATGAGTGGGATCATCTCATACTCATCTTTATCTTTCTGACTTAGTTTACTTAACATAAATCCTTCTAGCTCTGTCCAAGATGGGTCAGAGAAGGTGGGTTCATTGTTCTTGATAGCTGCATAGTATTCCATTGTGTATATATACCACAGCTTTCTCAGCCACTCATATGTTGTTGGGCACCTGGGTTGCTTTCAGGTTTTAGCTATTATGAATTGTGCTGCTATGAACATAGGAGTACACACCTCTTTTTGCTTGGGTGTTATGGAGTCCTTGGGGTATAACCCCAGGAGAGGAATTACTGGATCATATGGAATAATGTGATGATAACATTAACTATCGACTGTCTTTTTGAACCCTAAGACAGCAGGAACCTCACATCTCCACTAGAGAGCCCCTACTTCCCCCAGTCCTGGAACCCTTGGATAGGACCCACTTTCCCGTATGCGTCTCCCAATCCAAACCAAGTAATATTACATCCGCCGATCACAACCTAACCAACGCAACGATTGCCACCTCAACATGCTTCACCTCAGACTGTGTCCAGAGACTTCACTTGTGGAATGACAACCCTTCAGCTTCATTACTCGGGTGAGACCTTTCCTTTTATAGTACACTCTAATTTCATCTCAGGTAGTTTACTTTCTAACAAAGTCCCATAATCTAAATATACACCAGTTTCTGTGAGAGAGAGCTTATGTTCACACATATCCATAAACTACTGCAAAATATATACCTGAAAGCAGGATTACACTAGAGTTTGCAGTGAGTACCTCCCTAACACTTCCTCTCCACTATTCCAAGCTTGGGATCCATGACTGCTCAACAAATTGTTTGGCTTCGTATGTTAACTCTCTTTTCAATCACCAGGTTCCAGATACCACCAGGATGCTGGCCAGGCTTCCCTGGATTGAAGACCCCACCAATGTGTCCTGGAGCTCAGCTTCCCCAGAGACACACCTTACTAGGGAAAGAGAGAGGCAGACTGGGAGTATGGACCGACCAGTCAACGCCCATGTTCAGCGGGGAAGCAATTACAGAAGCCAGACCTTCTCCCTTCTGCAACCCTCAACGACCCTGGGTCCATGCTCCCAGAGGGCTAGAGAATGGGAAAGCTATCATAGGAGGGGGTGGGTTATGGAGATTGGGTGGTGGGAATTGTGTGGAGTTGTACCCCTCTTACCTTATGTTTTTGTTCATTAATCCTTTCTTAAATAAAAAATTAAAAAAAAAAAATCTAACAGGGCCAGTGAAATAGCCTACTTGGATAGAGTGCTGCTTTGCCAGGTCTATTACCTAAGTTTGAGTCCAGCACCCACAACACTGAAGGAAAGTTCAGTGCCAGGGTTTCTCTTACTCTTTCACTCCCTCTCTTTGTCCATCTCTATACCAAATTTAAAATTAAAAAAACAAACAAACAAAAAAAACCCTTTAATACTTACCAAACTTTCAATTAAAGAGTCTTTTTCAGCTAGTTGGCTTTGTAAAAGTTCCTGGTTACTTTTTAATTCCTCTACCTCTTCTCGTAACCTACTGATTTCCTCTGGCTGAATGCCATTCATCTGAGCCCCATCATTGTGAGAACCTTGATGCTGAGTCTCTTTTCCTATTCATAAGGTATAGAATTTGAAAAGGCAACATGAAACTTGAATTTTCAATTTTTGAATAAGAATATTGTAATATAAAACACATATATAAATGCTTTACTTAATTATGTTGGCAGCAATTTTGTAAACATATTTCATCTTTTCAAACCAGATCAAAGCTGTAATAAACAGATGGAACTACATCAAATCAATATGCTTTACAGAGTGAAACGAACAAGCATAAAACCAAACAGGCAAACAGTGAATTGGAAGAAGAATTGGAAAGGCAACAAGGGGTTGCTAGCTCAAATTTATAAAAAAACTTACATAAATCAACAACAAAGAAACAAATGACCCAGTGAAAATATAGGCAAAAATTAAACAAAGTCAGGAAAGGAAAGATAACTATTGGATGGTTAGTAATATTCAAATGTAGAATATAAATAACCAAAGTAAATGAACTGGAAAACTACAATAAAACTAACAGACTGTGAAAATACAGTTGTTATCAGAGAGAAAGGGGGAGGCAGGTAGAAGGAATGGACTGATGGGCCACTATCATTGTGATAGTGAAAGGTGCTAGAACTTTGGTAGGCAGTCCAGTGAGACTCATGCTAACCGAAGTGCAAAGCTGTACTCTCAAAACCAATGGTAAATCGGTAAAAATTTATTTAAAAATAAAAATGACTCCTCTCCTCTCCTCTCCTCTCCCGGATCAACTAGGAATACCAGAGGAGACCACCCGGACCAAAACAGGACAGGACTAGAATGACCACAGGAACCCAGTAAATCACCCGTGAGTACAAACACGCGTGGCTGGTGACAGAGAGGAGAGAGGGGCCTAAGGAGAGATTAAGTGGCTGCTTAGTTCGACAGTTTGTCAGTGGAGACACCACCTCCAGTCTGCTCCACAACAAGGGGACAGCTGAAGGGAGGAGGAGGCTCCCCAGAGACTCACCAAGTGCAACTCTGAGTCTCCATTGCTACTGCCCTCAGAGTCTGGAGCAGCAACAGGGAGGGACACCAGGGTACAGAGATCTGACCGGGAAACTCAGGAGAAGACCTATGCCTCTCGGTGGCATAGCTGAGGGGCTGTGAAAGTCTCTATGCATAACCACTGGAGTATCTCTGCCACACCCTGCTTTATCTCTTGGTCAGGAGTCAGTGATTAAGCCAAGAAGCCTATTGATAGTTTAAAAGCCCTCAGGCTCCCATAGCCTATAGGGTAAAAAAAAAAAGGCTTTTACACCACTGAACTCCAACTCAGGGATTGAAAAAACTGTTAACTTATATAAAATGGTTAAAACAACAAGAAAAAATATTGGAGACTCGAACCAGGACAAGAGTCCAGCTAAAAGTCCTCCAGAGGGTGAAGCACAAAACAACGAGTTCAACATCCAAACATTAGCTAAGGAAATAATAACAGGAGTGAGTAAAGAATTTGAAAAAATTGTAATCAGAAATGCAGGAACAACAAGTGAGAATATGGAAGAAAATTCTAATTATCTCATGGTTATTAGAGAGCTGAAAGCTGAAATCGCTGAGCTAAGAAGGCAACTAACTGAACAAGCTAAAACAGTATCAGAGCAGGGCAACAAAATAGATGAACTCCAGAAAGCAGTAGAGGGCAGAGAGAATAGAATCTATGAGGCTGAAGACAGAATTAGCAAGATTGAGGATGAATTAGAGACAACTAAAAAAGAAGTAAGAGATCTCAAAAAGAGATTAAGAGATGCTGAAAACAACAACAGAGTCCTATGGGATGACTTCAAAAGAAACAATATACGCATTATTGGCTTACCAGAGGAAGAAAGAGAAGGGGAGGAAGAAAGCATTCTCCAGGCCATAATAGCTGAAAATTTCTCTAGTCTAGACAACACCAAAGACATAAAGATTCAAGAAGCCCAGAGGGTCCCAAACAGAATTAACCCAGACCTAAAGACACCAAGACATGTCATACTTAGATTGGAAAGGAATAAGGATAAAGAAAGGATCCTCAAGGCTGCAAGAGAAAAACAAAGAGTCACCTACAAAGGAAAACCCATAAGATTAGCAGCAGACTTCTCCATACAAACACTACAGGCCAGAAGAGAATGGCAAGATATCTATCGAGTGCTCAATGAGAAAGGCTTTCAGCCAAGAATACTATATCCTGCTAGATTGTCATTCAGACTAGATGGAAGCATCAAAACCTTCTCAGACAAGCAACAGTTGAAGGAAGCAACCATCACCAAGCCTGCCTTGAAAGAAGTTCTGAAAGGTCTCCTATAAACAACCAGACCACCACAAATAGAACATATATCAAAACACTCTAAAACTCTACAAGAATGGCGTTAAAATATCTTCAATCTTTGATATCAATAAATATCAATGGACTGAATTCACCTATTAAAAGACACAGAGTAGGAAGATGGATCAGAAAACACAACCCAACAATATGTTGTCTACAGGAAACTCACCTAACGCAACAAGACAAACACAGACTTAAAGTGAAAGGATGGAAAACTATCATTCAAGCCAATGGCCCACAAAAAAGGGCAGGAACAGCTATTCTCATATCTGACATGATAGACTTTAAAATAGATAAGATTAAAAAAGATAGGAATGGACACTACTTACTGCTCAGAGGATCAGTCAATCAAGAGGACTTAACAATTATTAATATCTATGCACCCAATGAGAAGCCATCTAAATACATCAAACTTCTACTGAAAGAGCTACAGCAATATATTAACAGTAACACAATCATAGTAGGGGACTTCAACACCCCACTATCTCAACTTGACATATCATCCAGGCAGAAAATCAATAAAGACATAAGGGAGCTAAATGAAGAGATAGATAAACTAGAACTATTGGACATTTTCAGAGTCATTCATCTCAAGAAACTGGAATACACATTTTACTCAAATCCACATGGATCATTCTCAAGGATAGACCATATGTTAGGCCACAAAGACAGCATCAGCCTATTCAAGAGCACTGAAATCATCCCAAGCATCTTCTCAGACCACAGTGGAATTAAACTAACACTTAACAATCAACAAAAGATTAGAAACAGTGCCAAAATGTGGAAGCTCAACAGTACACTTCTTAACAACTTCTGGGTCAAAGAGGAAATCAAGGAAGAAATCAAAATGTTTCGAGAGTTCAATGAAAATGAAGACACAAGCTATCAAAATATTTGGGACACAGCTAAAGCAGTCCTAAGAGGGAAGTTCATAGCTATACAAGCACACATTAGGAAACAAGAAAAGGCACAAATAAACAGCCTGATTGCACATCTTAAAGACCTAGAAGAAGAACAACAAAGGAATCCTAAAGCAACCAGAAGGACAGAAATTACTAAAGTTAAGGCAGAAATAAATAACATTGAGAATAGGAAAACCATACAAAAGATCAATGAAAGTAAATGTTGGTTCTTTGAAAGAGTAAACAAAATCGACAAACCTTTAGCCAGACTCACAAAACAAAAAAAAGGAGAAGACCCAAATAAATCGGATAGTAAATGAAAGAGGAGAAATCACAACAGACACTGCAGAAATTCAACATATCATGCGAGGCTTCTATGAACAACTATATGCCACCAAGCTAGAGAACCTGCAAGAAATGAATGATTTCCTAGATACCTACCAACTTCCAAAACTAAGTAAAGAGGAAGTGGATAACATGAACAGGCCCATCACAGCTAATGAAATTGAAACAGTTATCAAAAATCTTCCCAAAAATAAAAGTCCTGGACCAGATGGTTTTACAAATGAATTCTACAAAACTTTCAAAGAAGAACTAATACCTCTACTTTTAAAAGTCTTCCAGAAGATTGAAGACACTGGAATACTCCCTGCCAGCTTCTATGAAGCCAACATCACCCTGATACCAAAAGCAGACAGGGACACAACCAAAAAAGAAAACTACAGACCAATATCTCTAATGAACATAGATGCGAAAATATTGAACAAAATTCTAGCCAACCGGATACAGCAGTATATCAAAAAGATTGTTCATCATGACCAAGTGGGGTTTATCCCAGGCATGCAAGGTTGGTTTAATATACGTAAATCAATCAATGTGATCTACCACATCAACAAAAGCAAGACCAAAAACCACATGGTCATATCAATAGATGCAGAGAAAGCCTTTGACAAAATACAACATCCCTTTATGATCAAAACACTACAAAAAATAGGAATAGATGGAAAATTCCTGAAGATAGTGGAGTCTATATATAGCAAACCTACAGCCAACATCATACTCAATGGTGAAAAATTGGAAGCATTTCCACTCAGATCAGGTACTAGACAGGGCTGCCCACTATCACCATTACTATTCAACATAGTGTTGGAAGTTCTTGCCATAGCAATCAGGCAGGAGCAAGGAATTAAAGGAATACAGATTGGAAGAGAAGAAGTCAAACTCTCCTTATTTGCAGATGACATGATAGTATACATGGAAAAACCTAAGGAATCTAGCAAGAAGCTTTTGGAAATCATCAGGCAATACAGTAATGTGTCAGGCTATAAAATTAACATTCAGAGAATGTTAATCCAAGCTTTGGGTCCATGATTGCTCAACAATTTGTTTGGCTTTGTATGTTAACTCTCTTTTCAGTCACCAGGTTCCAGGTGTCATCAGGATGCCGGCCAGACTTCCCTGGATTGAAGACACCACCAATGTGTCCTGGAGCTCAGCTTCCCCAGAGACCCATCCTACTAGGGAAAGAGAGAGGCAGACTGGGAGTATGGACCGACCAGTCAACGCCCATGTTCAGCGAGGAAGCAATTACAGAAGCCAGACCTTCTACCTTCTGCAACCCACAATGACCCTGGGTCCATGCTCCCAGAGGGATAGAGAATGGGAAAGCTATCGGGGGAGGGGGTGGGATATGGAGATTGGGCGGTGGGAATTGTGTGGAGTTGTACCCCTCCTACCCTATGGTTTTGTTAATTAATCCTTTCTTTAATTAAAAAAAAAAAAAAGATTAAAAAAAAAAATGAAATCTTTAGAAAGGAATAACTGTCTATATGAACTAAACTAACCAAAAGTTATTATAAATGAAAGATAGAAGATTTTAAAAATCCTTTCCTCCTTTCTTCCATAGACACTACTAAGTTCTGGCTTATGGTGGTATGGCGTGCGGGGGGGGGGGGGGATATGTTAAACCTGGTATTTTGGAGTCTCAGGCATGAAAATCTTTTTTGCATAACCATTATATGCTATTCCCATGCTCTTAAACACATTTCTAAGTAGCTAGAAACTTGAATCACAGGCTATTACTTATAAGCATTTGAGGTCTTACCAACTGTTGGGCACTGAAATACAACACATATATCAGTTCATCTAATTCTCAAATGACACAGATGCTGCTTTGCACTTTGCAAATGAGTAAATGGAAAGACAAAATTGGTCATTTTTACCTACGTATTAAACCACATGAGTCTGTAATAATTACTGATTCTTAGATACAACTGGAGCTTTTAGTAGGCTTTCAGTATTGATGAACTTAAAGAAAAAAAAAAATTCCAGGAGATCTCCATGTTCAGAAAAGGTTGAGAATCAATGAATCAGATAAACAAATAGGCAGGAAGGATCCGGAGTTCAACTCTGACTTTTAACATTTGTTACAGTGATTAACCTACAGTCTGGTCTACAAGGGTAATCTGACTTTGTTCAGCTTTTCCAGACAATAATGATGGCTACATAACCTTACCCAGTTGTATTTTAAGAAGATTATACTGATCCTTGTGTTGCTGGATCTGAGATGCTTGTTGTGTGACTGCTGTTTGGAGCTGTTCATTTTGACATTTTAATGTAGAAATTTGCTGCTTTAATTCCTCAAGTTGAAGATCCTATGATACAAAACAGCAAGTGCTTAACATTCCAAGTAATTACCATAAAGAAAGTGAGGAAATTGAATTTGAATGCTACAGTAATCAACACTTCTAAAATTATTCAATAATCAAGCACTGATACATTAACATTTGCACCAAAGTCAATTAACATGCAGTAGAACAGTAAGACTTCAAATAAAGCCCTACTAGCAAGTAATAAAGAACAGCCTACAATCTCACTACTATTGTGAGGGTGGGAAATCGGAACAGTGTGTAGACACTAGGATGGGTAGACCTTGACTCAATTTTATGGTCCTAAATATGAATATATATAGGCCTTGGGTCAGGTTGATGAGTAAACAGTCAATTTTACTTAGAAATTTTCTTCAAGTTTGGTAGCTACTTTCTACCCTAATCCAACTTCTTTCCTTTCCTTTTCCTTTCCTTTCCTTTCCCTTTCCCTTTCCTTCCCTTTCTTTTCCCTTTCCCTTTCCCTTTCCCTTTCCTTTTCCTCCCTCCCTCCCTCCCTCCCTTCCTTCCTTCCTTCCTTTCCTTCCTTCCTTCCTCCTTACCTGTCCTGTCCTTCCCCTTCCCTCCCTGCCTCCCTCTCTTTGCTTCCAAGGTTATCGCTGAGGCTTGCTGCCTATGAATCCACTGCTCCTCGGGCAGACAGAAATTGAGAGAGGGGAAGATAGAGAGGGAGGGAGAAAGATAGACACCTGCAGACCTGCTTCACTGCTTGTGAAGCGACCCTCCTGTAGGTGGGGAGCTAGGGGACTGAAATGGGGTCCTTGTGCGAGTCCTTCCACATAGTACTATGTGTGCTTAACCTGGTGCAGCACTGCCCATTCCCTTCCAATCCAACTTTCTAGTCCTATTCTCAGTTCTGATACCATCTTCCTAGACAATATGTTAGCTATCAAACTCAAGTAAAGACTGCTGAAGTCATGGGCCCCTAGGAACATAACTAAAATAAACTTCCTAACTTTTCTCCACCCCAAGATCCCTGTTCCTCAACTGCTATATTCCTACTTTTTGGTTTCTATTTACTAATCATTTTGTCTTGTCTTATATCTTACTGCTTTTCAGCCACGAAGTTGTAGATGCTATTATCATTCCATCCTGACTTCCCTGAGCAACCTCACCAATATGTCCTGGAACCTTACCTCTCCAGACCCTTAACCCTCTAGGGAAAGATGGAAACAGGCTGGGAGTATGGATCAACCTACCAACACCCATGTCCGGCAGAGAAGCAATTAAAGAAGACAGAATTCCCGGGGCCAGGTGGCGGCGCACCTGGTTGAGCGTATGTTACAGTGCACAAGGACCCGGGTTCAAGCCCTCGGTCCCCACCTGTAGGGGGAAAGCTTCACAAGTGGTGAAGCAGGGCTGCAGGTGTCTCTCTGTCTCTCTCCCCATCACCCCCTTCCCTCTTGATTTCTGGCTGTCTCTATCCAATAGATAAATAAAGATAAAAAGTTTAAAAAATATATATATTAAAAAAAGAAGAAGACAGAATTCCCACCTTTGCCACCCCATGAAGAATTTTGGTCCATATTCCCAGAGGGGGAGAAATGTTACGGGAAGCCGACTAGAGGGATCTGAGCTTCAATTCCATTAGGACTCAGAGAGAGAAGAGGGAAAAAGCATTCGGAAGTAGTAATAGATGTAGGTGTGATTTAGAAGGGGAAAGAAGGCCAGGACCATAGAAAAAAATGGGCAAATATATAAAAATATAGACAGTTATAAAGATAATAGTCAATCCATATCTGTGACCTTGGAGAACCACTGCAGTTTCCAATGGAAGGAATTGGGACACAGAATTCTAGTGATGGGAATGGTGTGGAATTACACTTCTATTATCTCATAGTTTTGTAAATCAACATTAAGTCACTAATAAAATTTAAAAAAACCTTATAGTTGGCTGGCAAAATAATTCACTGAGAGACTGTGTTTATTTTGTCATATGCATGACCCAAGACTGAGCCCAGTCCCCACTGCACTAAAGGAAGCTTTGATGCCATCTTTCTGTCTGTCTCTCTTATCTCAAAAAGCTGGTCTGGACAGGCAAAATCCCCATGACAACAACAAAAAAATTATAGTTTATCTCCTCCTTAAACTGTGACATGTATTTTTATTTGCAACATTCTACATAATGCTTAGCATGCCTTAACCTTCCAGTTTATTCTATACTCGGATCCTTCACATTTACTTTTTAAATTTTATTTATTTTTTTATTATCTTTATTTATTGGACAGAGACAGCCAGAAGTCAAGAGGGAAGGGGGTGATAGAAAGGGAGAGAGAAAGAGAAATACCTGCAACACTGCTTCACCACTTGGAAAGCTTTCCCCCTGCAGGTGGAGACTGGGGGCTTGAACCTGGGACCCTGCACATTGTAATATGTGCACTCAAACAGGTGTGTCACCACCTGGTCCCAGATGCTTCAGAATTATTTGGGAAAACAATGAGTTTTTATTTTCTGTTTCCTACTGTACTTGAAGTATCAGGGAACATCAAAGAATGTATGTAATTCATTAGCACGTACTTGCTCTCGTATCATATTTTTGTAGTGAGTCACAATGCTGTCATGTTGTTCTAATGTTTTCTTCACTTCTTCTTCTTCTTTATCTTCTTCACGGGACTTATAAATAGCTTTAGTTATCACACCTACATTTAATAAAAGCTTATTTAAATTTGGTTTTAAACTTTAAAATACTTTAAACATCTTATTACTAAAACTTAAATCAGTTCAGGGTGGGTGAAACAAAAGATTTTCATGCCTGGCGTTTCAAGTCCCTGGTCTCTGGTTCAATCCCCTTCATCACCATAAGCCAAGTGCTCCAGCCTATTAACACTCAGTTCAAACACATGGTCCAACGCCATGACTGGTAAGCAATCTTGAAAGATAAAAATCTAGGGCTGGGGAGACAGCACAGTTGAAGTGCACCAATTTTGCATACCTGAAGCCTAGAGGTCCTGGGTTCAATCTCCAACACGATCTATATGCTAGAGCTGAGCAGTGTTCTCCTCCTCCTCTCTCTCTCTCTTTCTCTCTCTCTCTCTCACAAAACAAAACAAACAAACAAAAAAAACATTTGTTTGGTATACAGATCAAGAACTACTACGAAAAAAGCTCTACTTTTATTTATCATATACTATTCACGTTTCCCTAATATATAATATTAACTATAGTTACTTTCAGTGAATATCAATATAAACTATCTTGTCTTACCTTCAAGTTCTTTTACCAACTTTGTAAATTCATGATCAAATATCATGCATTCTGGACTGAGGAAGTTTGGCTGAGGTTTCTGAGAAGCTCTGGAATACAAGTCATGCTTGCTAATAAATCCCAGTTTCTCTATGAAATTTTCTTTGCCAATTCTTTTCTCTATCAGTTGCTTTAGTTTCTCTCTACAGAGATAAGCACAATGAGAAAGACTTTTTTTAAAAGTAGGAACAAAATTTAAAAGTTTTGTCTGCATAATACTTTGGGATAAAAATTCTTTCATGTCTTTTTTTTTTTTTCTTGTTTTGCCACCAGGGTTATTACTGGGGCTCTGTGCCAGCACAGCAAATCTACCACTCCCAGTGGCCATTTTTCCCTTTTCCTTTTTTTCTTTTTTCTATGGAACAGGGAGAAATTGAGAGGGGAGAAGGAGATAGAGAGAAAGATAGACACTTGTAGACCTGCTTCACCACTCATGAAGCTACCCCTTGCAGGTGGGGATTAGGGTCTCAAGCTTGGGTCCTATTACTTCATGACACGTTCACTTAAATGAGTGTGCCACAGCTCGGCCCCCTCGTTATCTCTTGTTGCCATCAATAAGTAATTTTACCTCAGCATATCCCCCTTTACTTACTTCATGTAGCTCTCAAGTGAGTTATCATTGAAATAAATAGTAATGCCCAACAGAAGGGCACATAAGCCTTGAACCAATTGCTCTTCTTCACCAAGATTTTCTGCAATTTGTCCTGTAAGCTGAAATTCTTGTTAAGGTGACTAATGATTCATAATATCTAGAGTGCTTTACTTGAATCTGACATGTATTACATGTAGGAGTTCCCACAGGTACTACATATAGACTAAGAAGCACAAAAAAACCTCAATAGGGTACAAGAGAGTGAGAGAGAAAAAGAGAGAGAGAGAGGGAGGGAGGGAGGGAGGGAGGGAGGGACGGGGAGAGGGAGAGAGAGGGAGTGGGAGAGAGAGGGAGAGGGAGAGAGAAAAGGAGAGGGAGAGAAAGAGGGAGAGGGAGAGGAAGAGGAAGAGGGAGAGGGAGAGGGAGAGGGAGAGGGAGAGGGAGAGGGAGAGGGAGAGGGAGAGGATATGCAGCTGGAGAACATCATTACTACCTGAATGGTTAAAAAAAAAAGTTGTAACACAGATAAGGAGAATTCAAATACTTGGAGTATAGAGCTACCTCTAAGATATAAAAAATAATCAAAGATAAATACTTACATGAATCTTACTAAAACAAAAAGGATACAAATGGAACATTGGCTGAATTGTGAAGAAAATGTGTTACTGCAATGGGACAGTTGCTCAACCAGGTACAAAGCAACATTAATAATCCAACTCTTGTCTGTATTTTGCTTCCCTGTAATAGATAAATTGGTATAAATCCTTTTCTATTGAATTTCCTAAAATTAAAGTTGTCATATGATCCCTCATTAACAGTAAAAAAAAAAAAGTAACATCTTATGAAATGTATATATCAGGAATCCAGATTTAAAAAAATCAAACACGTTCTCATGTTCTCTGAGGCTGTACTATCTAAGAAGAACAAAGATCAGAAGCTAGGATTTCCCCCATCAGGTAAAGACTGGGGGCTTGAACTTGGGTACTTGTGCACTGGAACATGTGCACTCAACTGAATGCACCACCGATCTGGATTGATTGATAACATTTTTAAGCATCCACGTCATAAATTTCTTCCTTACAACACCAGATTTTCCATTAGTAGTATTTAAGATGGCCTGATATGTGCTTGTGAAAATGAATTAGCTCTAGCTTCTAATCTCTGTTCTTTAAGAGGGAGGGGGGAGATAAGAGAGGTACTGAGACAACTTCCCGCTCAATTTCTATCTATATCCAAAAATAAGTATAAGTATTTAAAAACTTTATTGGGAGTTGGCAGTAGCGCAGCAGGTTAAGCACATGTGGCGCAAAGCTCAAGGACCGGAGTAAGCATCCGGGTTTGAGCCCCCAGCTCCCCACCCGCAGGGGAGTCGCACCACAAGCAGTGAAGCAGGTCTGCAGGTGTCTATCTTTCTCTCCCCCTCTCAGTCTTCCCCTCCTCTCTACATTTCTCTCTGCCCTATCCACAACGACAGCAATAATAACTACAACAATAAAACAACAAGGGCAACAAAAGGGAATAAATGAATATTAAAAAAAACTATCAATCTTAATATACTTCACAATATGATAAATTTCCCTGACAAGTTCATACTTCGATCAAAATTTTAAAAATAACTTCTAATAAAAGGATGAATTTTCGGGGCCGGTTGGTGGCATCTGGTTGAGCACACATGTTACAATGTGTTAAGTCCAGGTTCGAGTCCCTGGTCCCTCCCCACCTGCAGGGGGAAAGCTTTGTGAGTGGTCTTGATTTCCCTTCTTTATAAAATGGCTGAGGGAGCCGGGCGGTAGCGCAGCGGGTTAAGTGCAGGCCACGTGGTGCAAAGAAGGACTGGCCTAAGGATCCCGGTTCCTGTCTCCCCAACTGCAGGGGAGTCCCTTCACAGGCAGTGAAGCCGGTCTGCAGGTGTCTATCTTTCTCTCCCCCTCTCTGTCTTCCCTATCTCTCTTCATTTCTCTCTGTCCTATCCAACTACAACGACATCAATAACTACAACAATAAAACAACAAGGGCAACAAAAGGGAATAAATAAATAGAAAGAAAAAAGGCTGAATTTTTTTCCATAAAAAGAAAAAAACACCAAGGATACAAACAATCTCTAAATGATTTAACTTCCATTAGACAATGTATTAGACAATATTGGTGGCAATAAATATAAAATTATTAAAAATATTAACACAGTAATGCATTGCTTTAGGGCAATTTCAGAAAATACTGCAAGTACAGTTGTTCAGAGATCAAGACAAGAAATAGATTTGAAGTAACCATCATTGTGTTTTGAAAAAAATTCTATCACTAATACTATTGTAACTTTATAAACCATGATGTTAATATCTAGGTCTTTTTATAGAACTGAACAAATTTCAAATTAAGTCTCTTCAAATAAGTTGTCAAATGAACTTTAAGTAGTCTGTATGAGTTTGGTTTTTTGAGGCATTTTTTTTTTTTTAACCAGGGCACTGCTTAGTTCTGGCTTATGGGGTGTAGGGGATTGAACCTGGGACTTTGGAGCCTCAGGCATGAAAGTCTCTTGTATAACCATTACCCCCACCCAAGACATTAACTTTGCTCATTCCTTGCCTTTATATCAGTACTTCAACCATGCCCCTTACACTACACCCAAGTAAATCGGAGTTAAAAGGCACAGTAATTCTTTTTTTTCCCCTCCCACCCCCACCTCAAGGTATAGTAATTCTAAATTACTTTGTGATCGAGAGCATTAACAACCAGCTGTTCAACTTTTAAGATTTTTGATTTTTTTTCCTGACAATATATAAAAAGTCTATTACTTTGTGTAATAGTATTTGTAGGTATCAAAAATAACTACAATGTATACATAAAGGCATCCTAATCACTATCTGATGTTTGAATAAACAAATCCAGAATTAGATTTATATCTGAATCTTCTAAAAGTATGCCCTTTGCAGGCAGGGGTAGATAGCATAATGGTTATGCAAAGAGACTCTCATGCCTGAGGCTCCCAAGTCCCAGGTTCAATCCCCTGTACCACCATAAACCAGAGCTGAACAGTGCTCTGATAAAAAAATTTTTTAAAAAGTATGCCCTTTGCAATCTACTGGAAGGGTTAGAAGAAACTCAAACATAAATAGTTAAAATACAGAACAGATTATTTATTGCATTGTTGGAAAAGTCATGACAACTATCTGCATAGAAAAAACATGAAAAATTTCAGTGTATGAGCATGTAGAAAGTCATTCAACCTTTAAGTAAGAGAAATGCAAATAAAAATTTACTGAAGTAATATTTTTATCTCTCAACAGATTGGCAGAAATACAAAAATCTACTGATACTGCTGTTGGCATTCTGTGGTAAAACTAATTATCACTGTTATCTTAGTTCATTTTGCTTGTAGAAGTGGAAAATAGTTTTAGATGGAGAAAAAGACAAAGCCAAACCAAGATGCAGAATAGTAAATATGTATAAAAAGGTTTGCAAATAAAAGAGTAGGGCTGGGCAGTGGCACACCTGTTTGCATACATTAACATACTCAAGGACACAGGTTCAAACCCCTTCCCTGCCCTCCTCACAGGAGGGAAGCTGCACAAGCAGTTAAGCACTGCAGCAGGTTTCTCTTGTTCTCCCTACCCCCCCTTTCCTCTCAATTTTCTCTGTCCTAGCTAGTAAAACAAACAAAAATTAAAAAAAAAAAAAGAGAGAAATAAGTAGTAGTAGTAGGTGAACCCAAGACTTACTGTATATTGTTTCATGTATACTTTAAAGATAACTTTATTTTTTGGGGTGAGGTGCAGAGAAATTGAGAGGGGAGAAACAAACAGTTATCTGCAGCACTGCTGTACTGCCTGTGAAGCTTCCCTCTTGCAGGTGGGGACTGGAGCCTTGAACCTGGGTCCTTATGCACTGTAACATGTAAGCTCAACTAGATGCACCGTCACCTGGCCCCAATTTTTTGATATTTTGATTTCTAAAACATGTTATTCGGGGCCGGGTGGTGGCATACCTGGCTGAGCACACATGTTGCAATGCTCAAGGACCCAGGTTCGAGCCCCTGGTCCCCACCTGCAAGGGGAAAGCATTGCGAGTGGTGAAGCAGGGTTGCAGGTGTCTTTCTCCTTCCCTCTCTAGCTCCCCCTTCCTCTCGATTTCTGGCTGTCTCTATCCAATAAATAATAAAGATAATAAAAAAATGTTTAAAAAAACATGTTATTCACCTCAAGAATGTTGTTAAAGGACTAAAATGTTGATACTAGGAGAGGTAGTATGGACAATTTGTTTGGGATTAGAAGAGCCAGATGTTCTACTAACCTATCTTCAAAAAGTTCAATATGCTACATGTGACTTGATATTCTCATTTAGTAAACTGATGTTTGGATTAAATTATCTCAAACATAGAAGTTAAGAGGATAGACTGTGTAGCAAGAATGCCATCACAAAACCTTAAGAAATTTAGCTTTCCAGTCCTATTCTCAACTCTGACACCAACTCCCAAACAATACTTTTAGTCTACCTACATGTTAACTATCAGGCTCAGGCAAAAATTACTAAATTTATGGGCCACATGGTACATACCTAAAAAAGACTTCCAGGCTTCTTCTCACACAAAGACCCCTAGTTTCATTTGCCCTATGCCCACCTTTGGGTGCCTGTTTATTGAACAATTTGCTTTATATCATACCACCTTTTAGCCACCAAGATGCAGATGCTACCCTGATGCCATCCTGACCTCCCTGGACAGAAAAATCTCACCAATGTGTCTGGGAACTACACCTCTCCAAAGTTCTACCACACTAGGGAAAGACAAACAGGCTGGGGATATGGATCAACCTTCAAATGTCCATGTTCAGCAAAGAAGCAATTACAGAAACCAGACCTTCCATTTTCTGCATCCCATAAAGAATTTTGGTCCAGGGGGTTGGACGGTGACACACTGGGTTAAGTGCACACAGTGTGAAGCTCAAGGACCCATGGAAGGATCCTGGTTCAAGCCTCAGTCTCACCACCTACAAGGGAGTCACTTCACAAGTGGTGGAGCAGGCCTGCAGCAGGTGTCTGTCTTTCTCTCTCCCTGTCTTTTCTCCCCCTTTCAATTTCTTTCTGTCCTATCCAATAAAATGGGGGAAAAAAGTGGCTGCCAGGAGCAGTGGATTCCTAGTGCTGGCACCAAGCCCCAGTGATAACCCTGGAAGAAAAAAAATAAATAAAAAAATAAAAATAGGGAAGCTTCCAATAAAAAGGATGGGACACAGAACGCTGATGTTTGGAACTATGTGGAATTATACCCCTCTATCACATAATCTTGTTAATCATTATTAAATCACTAATAAAAAAAGAAGTTTACTTCTTCATCCTTAAATTGGAATAACAGCTAATCCACCTCTCGGGTTGTGTAGGTTAAATGGGTTAATATACATAAGAAACTCAAAAAAGAGCATGGCATAGTCTAGGAAGTGGCATACTAGATAAAGTGTTGGATTTTCAAGCATATGACCCTGAGTTCAATCCCCAGCAGTACGTGATCCAGAGTGATGTCTGGTTCAATTTCTCTCTCTCTCTCTTGCTATTTCGCTCATCAACAAGTAAAACTAAAAAGAAAAAAAGAAAAGAGCATGGAATTAATATTATAATGTTAAACTATGATTCCTCTGGTTCTGTAGTTCTATGATTCTAATTACTAGCACACTAAAGAACCCATGCCCCAAAACTGAAATAGACATTAAAAGATTTGAACTAAGGGGAGAAAGAAAAAAAAAAACACACAATATATTGGGTTGTTGGAAAAGTCATGATGTATTTTTCTGTACAAAAATGTGTCATAACTTTTCTGATAACCCAGTATATACTATAATAACTGAAAATTTACCTCAGTGAAATATAGACAGTCTCTGTTTGGCAGAAATCCATGCATATTAAAAACATGCAAATTGATGATTGTGTTCTTTTGTGCAGCCTATATTATTCTGATGCTCATGAAACTACATTTCATAACACAGAAAAGGGAGCTAATTAAATTTCCAAATATAAAGATGTGCTAAACTAACTGATGGCATAATTATTTGGCGAAAGATTATGTAATCAAATGAAGCTGATTTAGAGTTTTGTAATCTGGAAACTACTTAAAGTACAGAATATGAAACAGAATCTAATGTGTGGTCACTGCAGTTTAAATAAGCAGTATAGAAAGACTGAAATTTCACTAGCAGTTATCTTTGGGTAATAGAATGAAGGATATTATTTCTAATATGCATTTATCTGGGTCTTTGAAAAACAAAACAAGACAAAAACTATTAGCTAGAACAAAGCTGCTAGAGAAAATTTCAGTACACTATCACAAAATCCCAGTCAAGATGCTCTATCTATTCCTCTAGAAAATAAAATTAGAAACTGAATGTTAAGGATGCAAACAATCTGCCATCACTTTGGGAGTTCTCTCTCTCTCTCTCTCTCTCAATTTTTTATTTATAAAAAGGAAATGCTGACAAAACCATAGGATAAGAGGGGTACACTCCATACAATTCCCACCACTAGAACTCCTCCCTACCCTGATAGCTTTCCTATTCTTTAACCCTTTGGGAGTATGGACCCAGGGTCTTTTTTTTTTTTAAAGCAGAGCTGAGCTGCTTTGGTTTACCATGATACAGATATAGTGGACTGAACCTGGGACTTTGGAATCTCAGGCATGTCTTTTGTATAACCATTGTGACATCTCCCTGGTCAGTTTCCTAGTCTTCTGATGGATTTTTTGCAAGATAAATATCTAAAAATGCTAAAAGATAAAGAATAATCACATTTTAAAAAACTAAAACCATCCATTTATTTTATGCTTATTTATTTGGAAAAACAAATGGATGCTGAAATAATAATTTCAGAGTATGCTGTGGACTTAGTTAATAGAAACCAAAGATTGTAGTAAATGGAAAAGAACCTATAATAACTTAAGCTAAATAATTTCAATCTTAATATAAACTATCATCTCCACTATACTGTCTAAATAAAATCCTTTTCCTAATTTTACAATGCAATGTTAGTACATTACACTGTTTATGAAAAAAAAAATAAGCAGAAAAGCAATTTAAATATTCAAATATTCAAATGAGATCCTAGAGTATTATAATCCATTTCATTTTCTAGTGGTAGCCTTCAGAGATAGACAATTAATAGGAAGTAGGCACTGATGGAATGTTCTGGAGTATTGAGTATGTTCTACAATACATACTGCATGATAGTTATTCTATGTACACTAGGGGCCAGGCAGTGGCGCACCTGATTAAGTGCTCACATCACAGTGAGCAGGTTCAAGCCCTTGGCACCCTCTGCAGGGGGAAAGCTTCATAAGTGGTGAAGCAGGGCTGCAGGTGTCTCTGTCTCTTTCCTTCTCTATCTCCCCCTCTCCTCTCAGTTTTTCTGAGAGGAGAATAGTTTTTACTATTCAATAGTAAATAAATAATACTAAAAAATTCTATATACACTTAGAAAACATTTCTGCTAAATAAGAAATTATGCAGGCTAAGTTTGCCAACTATATCTATTTAAAGAACGTCACATGCCAAAATATGGTAGAGCCAAAAACTCCAACAAAAAAACCAAAGCCAAACACAAATACTGGGTGGCTGGAAAAGTCATTATGTAGTTGTTCTGTTTTTCTATGCAAAACTGCGTCATTACTTTTCTGACAACCCAATAACATTCTACCCCAACATCATCATGTTGTAGTTTATAGGTTATATCCAAAATAATCCATAATATTTAATTATAATATTTCAAATTAAAGTCATACTTACTGAGGCTGAGGAGATAGCATAATGATTATGCAAAAGACTCTCATGCCTAAGGCTCTTGAGGTCTCTGGTTCAATCTCTAGCATCACCATAAACTGAGCAGTGCTCTGGGGTCGGTCTCTCTTTCATAATAAATATAATATAATATAATATAATATAATATAATATAATATAATATAATAATATAATATAATATATAAAAATTTTAAAAGAAAATAGCAAATAAAATTTATTTAAAAGATTATACTTACTAATGTACATTCTCAGTAATCTCCATAAAATATTGAAAATAATATACATTTTCCATACTGATTAAATAAAGACAAAATTCCTTTTTAAATTAATTAATTAATTAATTTAACCAGAGCACTGCTCAGCTCTGGCTTATGGTGGTGCGGGGGGCTGAACCTGGAACTTCAAAGCCGTAGACATGAGAATCTTTGCATAACCATTATGCTATCTACCCCCACCCATCAAAATTCTTAACCCTAAATTTTACTACCAGAGAAACAGTTTCAGGGCAAATAAAGAAGCAAGCTTGGGTTAAAAACACACCAAAAATCCCAAACCAAGGAATTCCAGAAAGTGCAAGCATCCCCGGAAGAAGCACAAGTACAGTTTCAGATTCTCACAGTTCTTAGTAACACCACTACAATATCCCATGAAGAAAACTTGGAGAGCCACTTGTGATACAGATAAAACTGCTGACACACAGAAGTATGAGTAGAATATAACTTCAAACAAGCAGTTAAAAAAAAACCAAACAGCAAAACCCAAGACAGAAAAAGACTTGATGTAAGAGGAAAATGCCTAAGCTTAAACAAGTGATACATACCCGTCTGTTGATCTTATCACCCTGAAATTATACATCAAAAATTATTCATAAATATTACTGCTTAAAATTTGTTAGTACAGAAAAGTCCTTCAAATACCATCTAATCTACACACCTACGCTAATAACTTGAGACAGGAGAGTTTTAATTAGTTTTGTATAAAAAACGCAGTACAGACTGTATTTTAGGGAGAAAAAAAAAAAAAACGCAGTACAGGGCCAGGAGCTCAGGGAGTAGAGCACATGCCTTGCATGAATGAGTAACTGGCTGACTTGGGGTAATCATGAGCATCTCTAGCACTTTAAGACTCTGGGTTTGATTATAGTGGTACTCTGCTCTCTTTTTCTCTCATGAATAAAACAGAAAAATTAAAAATGTTTATATCTTTAAAGGAGAAAGGATATTTTTTTTTTCTAGCACTGTGATTACTGAGAGAGAAAAGAGCACTCTCTGAAGGATTTCTCCTTATGCATTTGTTATAATTACAATATTAGAGCAAAGTCTGTGGTAATGATGGTCATTTTCTACAGACACGAACAAGATTGCCAAATATATATTAGCAAGGATACATATTTTGGGGGTAGTTTTTATTTTTTTATTGTTTTAAATCACTAAGAGGCAAATGATAATGATAAAATAAACTTGCAGCCAAGTAAACTGACTTTAAACTTTTCATTACATTTAAGTTTAAATCTTTCTCTTACAACTTTTTTTATGGATGGTACTAACAGTTTTTTAAATGATCTTCTGTTAACAATTCAGAGAATGTGGCAAAATTAAAAATTAAGAAAGACTTTGATGGCAGAGGAGGATCTAGTGGCAATTGAATTGCTATGTGGAAAACTGGGAAATGTTACACATGTACATATTATTTTTCTTTTAAATTAAAAAAAAAGTTAGATTTATTTTTCCTTTTTTATTGGCCTTGTTTTTTATTGTTGTTGTAGTTGTTATTGTTGTCGTTAGTTAGATAGGACAGAGAGAAATGGAGAGAGGAGGGGAAGACAGAGAGGGAAAGAGAAAGATAGACACCTGCAGACCTGCTTCACTGCCTGTGAAGTGACTCCCCTGCAGGTGGGGAGCCGGGGCCTTGAAACGGGATGCTTACGCCAGTTCTTGTGCTTCATGCCACGTGTGCTTAACCCACTGCGCTACCGCCTGACTCCCCTAACTATTCTATTTTTCTGCTGACTGTAAACCATTAATCCCCTGATAAAGAAATTTAAAAAATTAAAATTAAGAAAGACAAAGCACATTGTCATGGGAGGTAGGGGAATTATTCCAGTGGATAGAGTAGTTTTAGACCAGTCCACGTCTACTCTTTTTGAGTGACTCTCAATGTTGACGATTTCTCAGTTTTAGTAAAATATGAACCTGAATTGTTTAATAGGAACGCTTCATCTAAAAGTGACATTCTGGGGCTAGGTGGTAGCATACCTGGTTAAGTGTACACATTATAGTGTGCAAGAACCCAGGTTTAAGCCTACCTGAAGGGGAAAGCTTCACGAGTGGTGAAGTATGGTTGCAGGGGTCTCTGTTTCTTTCCCTCTCTATCTTCCCCTCCCTTCTTAATTTCTCTCTCTTTATATATCTAATAATAAATAAAATAAAGTGGCATTCCTAAGTACCTAGCACCCATATTTCAATGAAGTTCTGTTTTCATTGGGTATCTGCATCTTAACTTAAATTACTTAGAGATTTGAGGATTTTCTTTTTTTATTGGGGGATTAATTAATTTTAATTTAAATTTAATTTAATTAATTAATTAATTAAATTAATTAAATTTAATTTAATTAATTAATTTAATTTAATTAATTAATTTACATTAAATTAATTAATTAATTTACATTTGACAGTAATACAACAGTTTGTACATGTATAACATGTATAACATTTCTCAGTTTTCTACATAACAAAACAATCCCCACTAGGTCCTCTTTTCAGACCTGTAAGATTTGAGGATTTTTAAGTAAACTTTTGAGAAATCTGAGTTTAGTTTAGTTATTTAGCTATATGGAGAATGAACTAACATCCTATCTTTTTTTTTTTTTATTGGGGGCATTAATAGTTTATAGTTGACACTAAAATATAGTAGTTGTTTCCCCCGCCCCCGAAAGGCAGGTCAGTTTTGGGGGGAAGAGGTGGAAGGAAGTTTACAGTTATGAACCACCTTATTCTATTTCCTTTCCTAAATGGACCTGAATTCAACTATTGAACAGAAAAAGAAAAATAGCACGCAAAAATACTGTGAATGATTTAAAAACAAAACAAAACAACGAAAGTCACCTTCTCACTCAGAACATGTGTTTCCATCATGATGTAGAGTTTAACTACCTGACAAAACCACTCTTATGAAAATGTCTTATTTTCTCTTCACAAATCTGCTTTTGGTCATAATGAACTAGTAAGCTAATCAACTAAGTCCCTGCTCCTCTCACTTTTCATTTGCATCTACAACGAACATCTTTAAATTTTATATCATTGAAACCAAAACCTACAAAATAGAACTCCCCCTCTTGAGAAGTTCCCCTGGAACTACTTTACCTGTGAAAGGATGTTGGTGCACTGTTGCAATAAAGAAACTGGAGGATTGCCAATACTTGTTGCAAGTTGAACCCTGAGTAGCTGTTCCTTCTGGGTAGCGTTTTCTTGTAAAGCATGAGCAAGGGCCACAGCAGCACACCAGTTTGAAAGTGAATCAGTAGAAAACAAACCTCCACATAGTAACTGACCAGCTGAGACGGAATTACCTGTTGCTATAATGATGGCAGGCAGATGATAAAAATAAAAATTAATTGTGCTATTCTCAATGTGCTAACATAGTATGGAACACCATTTAAAAACTCGATGTTAGTATTAACATTTTCAAAACAAAATCAAAGATGGGACAAAATGCTTCAGAAGGGAAGTAGCAGATTGGAAAGAAATATTAGAATGTTTTAGCATCATACTGGCAATAGTAATACTGCAGAAAATTATTACTTTATCTTCCTTCCCTCCCTCCCTCCCTCTTTTTCTTTCTAGAGGACAGAAAGAATTTGAGAGGGAAGGGGAAAATAGAGAGAAAGAGAGTGAGACACTTGAAGCACTGCTCCACCACTCATGAAATTCCTCCTTGCTGGTGTGGACTGGGGGTTTGAACCTGGGTCCATGTACACTCTACAGGATGTGCCACTGCCTGGCCCTATTTTATTTTACTTTTAACCAGACCACTACTCACTTCAGCCCTGGATTACAGTAGTATAGAGGAATTAGGAGGTAGGTGAGTTTGGAGCATCACACATGAAAGTTTTTGTATAACTATTATACTATCTTCCCCATTCACAGAAAATTAGTACTTAAGTTAAAAACTGTATTTCTAAAACAAATGTACAGAAATGCTACATCTTAACTATCCCACTACTTCTAGGGCCTGATGATTAATGTAATATATATCAAAAAATTGAAGAATTAAAAAAAAATTAAAAGTAAATTATTTACCATCAATGGTGGAAGGTAGCAATGTTGACACAATTTCTCCTTGTCCTTTTTGATTTTTATATAAGAAACACTGGAAACAATAGAGAACAGCACAGCGCAAAACAAATGGCTGCCTTTCATTAACCATGGACATGAGTAGTACTACAATGGCTGGTCTGTTGCATTTAAAAAGAAAAGGGAAAAAAAGGAATATTATAACCCACATACATGCAGAATATCAGCAAATTAAGTATTTTCATTTACAGAAAAGGTAACTGCAACTGAGAGAAGTAATGTGTTTGCTTAAGACAAATGGCATCTGAGGCCAACTTCAGTTTTGCTAAAGATTAAATTCCAAAGACTATCTACTATTTTAAAAATTCCAGCATAATTACCTAGTCAAAAAATGTTTAGTTTCAAAACCCTCAAGTGAACTTCACAGTGTAAGATATATTAAAAATCCAAAGTAAAATCTCACTGTCAGAGGACTCTATTTTCCTACCTTGGTGGATTTGAGGGAGCATTTACAGAAGCAAAGTAGTCTTGGTTTACTTGGCATCCTCTGATAACTTCTGATACAGTGTTGATGGTCTGTTAAGGAGGGGAAAAGAAAATAAATCAAGAAAAAAAAATCTCTCTTCAAAATAAGGAAATAATGTTGTATCTTCATGTTTTCACTTAAAAACTATTTTTTATTTTTTACCAGAGCACTGCTCAGCTCTGGTTATGGTGGTGCAGGGAGCTGAACCTGGGACTTTGGAGCCTCAGGTAAGAGAGTCTCTTTGCATAACCATTATGCTGTATAAGTAGTGCATGCTAACCAATTGCGCCACTGGAGCTCCAGCATAATCATTATGCTATCTACCCTGGCCCTTGTTTTCACTTTTGAAATGCAAAATTCGACACCAAAAAATTTAGCATTATAATCATATAACACCTGTTCAAGATAACATTTAAATATACAAAATGTAGCAACCAGGGAAATAGCTCAATAATGCACAGTTGCATGATAAAAGATATGCAACAAAAGTAGACAATAACCAGCAACCCCAAATATATGGACAGATAAATATAGATATATTTATAGTTATATATATTTATAGTTATATATATATTTATAGTTATCTATATATTTATAGATATATTTATATATAGTTAACCCCTATCTTTAACCTTGGGAGAAGTATTGCAGTTTCCACTAAAAGATGAGGACATGGAACTCTGGTGGTGGGAATGGTGTGAAATTATACCCCTGTTATCTTATAATTTTATAAATCACTAATATAAAATTTTTTAAAAAAGAAAGAAAGAAAAGAACCAGCCCATATTAGATTAGGAGGATGTAGGACTAGCTGGCCTGGAATGGACAACACTGAATAAACATATGACAGTATTAATATAGAGAGACCATGAAAGTCATCAACACGGGGAAAAAAAAAAAACACTATTATAACTTAGGAAAGAGAAAACAATTTGAAAGAGATGTATCAGTATAACTGTAAAAATATAAATACTGAGTCAAAAGGGAGAAGTGGGAGCATTTAACAGGGGAGACTGTGGGTAGGAAGGGGGTGAGGACAAAGAGAACTGCTTTTATTATATAATTTCTATTACTTGGTGGTCTGGGAGGTGGCGCAATGGCTATAGCATTGGATGCTCGAGCATGAAGTCCCAAGTCAATCTCTGGCAGCACATGGACCAGAGTGATATCTGGTTCTTTCTCTCTCCTCCTATCTTTCTCATTAATAAATAAAATCTTAAAAAAAATAATAATTTCTATTATTTCTGCTCTTAATTTGATAAAAAATTAAAAAGTAATTTGAATAATATTTTCTCCAGGGACACCTGGTTAAGCACACACATTACAGTGCACAAGGACCCATTTTCAAGCCCCTGGCCCCCATCTATAGGGGGAAAGCTTCACAAGTGGGGAAACAGGGCTGCAGGTGCCTCTCTGTTTCTCTCCCTATCTTCCACATCCCTCTCAATTTCTCTCTGTCTCTGTCCAATAATAACTTAATAAAATGTTTTTTTAAAAGTGAAAATTTTCTTCAAACCAACTTCTACTTCTTAATAGGTAGGAATCAGGTAAAAAACATTCTACAAATGAATAGTATTACTTAAGATACTTATTGGCGCAGTGGGTTAAGCGCACGTGGCGCAAAGCGCAGGGATCGGCTTAAGGATCCCGGTTCGAGCCCCCGGCTCCCCACCTGCAGGGGAGTCGCTTCACGGGCGGTGAAGCAGGTCTGCAGGTGTCTATCTTTCTCTCCCCTCTCTCTCTGTCTTCCCCTCCTCTCTCCATTTCTCTCTGTCCTATCCAACAACAAAGCAACGTCAACAATGGCAATAATAACCGCAACGAGGCTGCAACAACTAGGGCAACAAAAAGGGGGAAAAATGGCCTCCAGGAGCGCTGGATTCATGGTGCAGGCACCGAGCCCAGCAATAACCCTGGAGGAAAAAAAAAAAAAAAAAAGATACTTATTTGGTTGATACTGTCCTAAAAAAAAAAAAAAAAAAAAACTAACATTATACTGTGCACCTCTGCTGAAATTAAAGAGAATTCTTATAAGCTTTAAAATTATTTAAACACTATTCAACTTGAAGAGTGAGTATACTTTTTGATCTAGAATCCACTACAAAATCATTATGCTATATATATGTGTGTATACACACATGCATATGTATTATAATGTGTGTGTATATATTTTATACACACACAAATAAAAATATAAAAATGACTGTTTAGCTATTAGATTTCTATTTTAGTTGATATCTAATTATTCCTAGGATTCCTGAATCTAGCATTCAAATAGTGTCTGCCTTCACTTAGATTACCTCAGTGAGAATGTCAGCTGGAACTCCAGTAGCCATCAGGATAGTACAAAGTTGCTGTAATAAGCCACACTGGAACATAGCCTTCTGGCAGCTACTGGTAGCACCTGGAGGGTTGGTGGGAGATACCAGTACACGGACAAGCTGCAAAAGCAAGAGAAAAACATATATCTTTTAAAGGTCTGATAAATCTATAGCTCTTAGTAAAAGAAGAATCTTGCTTTCTCATTTATCCAGAGGATACTCAAACACTAATTCGAAGGGACATATGTACTCCTATATTCATACCTGTACTATTGACAATAGCTAAAGTGTGGAAGCAGTCTAATTGCCCATCAATAGGTGACTGGCTAAAGAAATTATGGGATATATATTCCATGGGATACAATTCTGCAATCAAAAAAGATTATTCTCTGTCCTTTGGGACAAAATGGTTGGAACCAGAGGTGACTTTAATAAGATAAGAGGTAAAAGACAACTACTGTATGGTTTCACTTATGAGAGCCAATGATATTCATGAACTTGAGGGAAAAAAAAAAAGCAAGCAAGCAAACTTTCTAAGGCTAAAATTTGTAAGAACTATATTGGCTATCTTTGGGAGGAGGGAGGGTAAAGACATAGAACTCTGGCAGTGGGTGTGGTTTGAAATGATATACTGTAAACTTACAATCTTGTAACCCACTAATAATCACCTGTATGTACAGGGAAAAAAAGAGCATTGCTTTCTGTGACAATAGGGGTAGAGCTTGAAGTAGTTATGTGAAATAAGCCAGAAAGTGAAAGACAAATAGTGAATGATTTTACTCATAGGTGGAATATAAATAAAGCAAAGCAACCAAGAAGACATACCGAAAACACTCTATAGACTTTGAAAAGAAATGTAGTTATTACATAGGAAGGGGTAGAGTGCGAGACAAGGAAATATATTCTAGATTTAGTGATCAGGTCTCAGTAAGTTTATATTTTGAATGTTAGTGCTCTTCTTATAGCCTGATTGATTTGTTTCCAGGGAATTTCATCGTTTTGTAATAAATTTCTATATAACATGCTGGGGGGGGGCTGAATATATAGTTTATTTGAAAGCCCTAACTGAAGAAAAAAAATTTAAAAATTTTAAACCAATAATCTAACTTCTTATTCTATAATGTAAAACTCATTAGAAAACTTTATGCCAGTATTTGTTTTCTAACAGTCCAGTAGGGCAAGTGAATGGAATAAAGGAAATATATATATTGCCTCCAGGGTTATTGCTGGGGACCGGTGCCTGCACTACAAATCCACTGTCCCTGGAGGCCATTTTTTCCATTTTGTTGCCCTTGTTGTTGTTGCTGTTGTTGTTGGATGGGACAGGGAGAAATCGTGAGGAGGGGAAGACAGAGAGGGGGAGAGAAAAACAGACACCTGCAAACCTGCCTCACTGCTTGTGAAGTGACGCCCCTGCAGGTGGGGAGCTGTAGGCTTAAACCATAATCCTTACTCTGGTCCATGTGCTTTGTGCCATGCATGCTTAACCCAGCTACGCCATCACCTGGCCCCAGGAAAAAGAATTTTTTTTTTTTAAGTCCAACTAAGTATTCTTGATGACATACAATTTTCTTTTCCATCAAAAGTCTGAATACATTTATGTCTAAAGACAGTATACCTGTAACATTAGGTGCAGATTTGTAACTTTCTGTGCAGACCAGCCAGAATTTTCATCTCCAACTTCAAACCAAGGTTTCATACGTTGAATGTATGAGCCTTCTTTAAAAAAATTCTGATTGGAATTGTTGTTTTTTAACAAATTTTGAAGCAAGAGCAGACAATCTTCTACTACTATACCTAGGGGAGGGTGTACAATTAGGAGTGTTAAGGCTGATAAAAACTGAAGGAAGATTCAATACCCAAACATTTTTTACATAATTGGTGTCCATGGTCAGCTTCTCTTCAGTGAGGCAGTGATAACATTTTGACTCTTGCAAGCTCTTTCTCAGTTCTCCCAATGATCCCTTATATTTCATGTTCATTTATCTGCACACCTAAGCAACATATTTTTTTCTTCAAGTCATACTTAATATCATATCCTCAAGACTAACTATCAAAATCAAATGACTGGGTTAGAACTACACTAGCCTGATGCTTTTTTTTTTTTAAATTTATTTCTTTATTGGGGAATTAATGTTTTACATTCAACAGTAAATACAATAGTAATAGCCTGATCCTTTTATTACTATTTTGTTACTACCCTTTTCTAGTCTCTTCTTTTTAAAAAAAGTTATTTATTTATTTATTTATTTATTTACTATTTTTACCAGAGCACTGCTCAGCTCTGGCTTATGGTGGTGTGGGAGATTGAACCTAGGGTGAAAACTTCACAAGCAGTGAAACAGTGCTGCAGGTCACTCTCCCTCTCTATCTCCACCTTCCCTCTTAATTTCTGTCTCTATCCAAAACAAATATTAAAAAAAAAAAAAAGTTTTCATTTCTTTCTCCAATGGCAACCCTCAGAATGTACTTTACTAAGTATGGGGCTAGGTGGTAGAGCATCCAGTAGAGTGCACATGTTACAGTGCACAAAGACCCAGGTTCAAGACCCTGGTCCCCACCTTCAGAGGGGAAGCTTCATGAGTGGTGAAAAAGTGTTGTAGGTCTCTCTCTCTCTCCTTTCTTTCCCTCTCTCATCTCAATTTCTGTCTCTATCCAAAATATATAAATAAATGTAAATAAAAAGTAAGTATATGAAGAATATCTAAAATAAATTTCTTCATACTATACCTCCATCACTGTTCCCTTCCTCTGTAATAATGTCCAATAATCTCTCAAAAGCATTTTCAAAAGCAACAATTTTCTGAATTGCTCCATTGCTTCTTGTTAGTGCCTGTAGTAGCAAGACACCCTTAGGAAAAGGAGATAAATAATGTTCAGTGGAGTATGACTTTGACATGAGATTTTTTTTTTAATTCTTTAAAAAAAAAACCCACAGCTTTTTAGAAGTAGCAAAAACTTCACAAGTCTAATTCCTTTCTTTACATTATAGACTGGGAAAACAAGGCTAGAGAAGTTAAACAATTTGCTTCCTTAAGGTTGTAAGTCTCAAAAGGAAAGTGGCTAGACTAGAATCTATGTTGATCAACTCCTAAGATCAATTCCCAAGTTAGCTGTTATTTTACTGTAAAATAGAATTGTAAACAATTCTTTCATATTCAAAAAGGACCACAGTTTTCATTGTAGCTGAGAATAGCTGACCATGACTTTATCTGTCTCCAGCAAGTATGCTTCAAAACAATACTATGGGTGAAGAGATAGCATAATGATTATATAAAGAGACTCTCATGCCTTAGGCTCTCAAGTCCCAGGGTTCAATGCCCTCCTGCACCACTATAAGCCAGAACTGAGCAGAGCTCTGGTTAAAAAAAAAAAAAAAAAAATCTAGCTACTTAAAACTCAGTAAGAGTCAACAATTTCACATGCAAAGAAAGGAGGAAATAGCTGCAAATTTTTGGACTATTTTTCTCCCGGAACATAACTTACATCATTACGTATAACTTCCCTGGAGTCTGCTAGTAAGTCCATTAGTCTTGAAACACCTAGAATATATAATCATATGAAAAACAGTGGTGGACCATAACTATAAAAAGTAATGAAAATTTACTATCAATATCAAATTTATATGATAAAGTTACTATCAATATCATATTTGTTATCAAATTCTTTAAGCATCCCTCTTTAGAAAATAATGGTCGCTAATAAATCAAAATTACATAAAGAAAATAAGTCACGTACCCATTGGACTGACTAAAATAATTTGCTGCACCTGAGGCCCTAGATGTTTCAAAAGAGAAGTAAGAAGTTTCACACCAGGCCAGCGGACATGGAAATCAAACTCCTGCAATATATTAATTAAAAATATTTAGACATGGTTAGAAAAGACATTTTTCCAATAATAGTGGTACCAAAAACTGCAAATGACCTAACCACCACCTTCCTTGAGATTTAGCAAACATTTAAGTAATTTGTGACATAAAAAGTACTGATTCTGAATTGATCAAAGTAAATAGTTTGTTAGTGATTGAATAAAACAGTTTCATGTTAAGTAAAGTATGCTAAAAAGAGAAGGTTGAGAAGGTTGAATACTAGAGGATCTCACCTATAGGTGGATCTTAAGAAACAAGAACAGAAAGGGAAAATACAAAGTAAAACTTGGACCAGATTTGGTGCATTGCACCAAAAGCATGGCATTCTGGGGAAGAAGGGGAAGTGTGAGGCTGAGGGTTTTGAGGTTCTGATGCATAATGGTGGAAAGGGACCTAGGTTGGGGTGAAAGTGTTTTGCAGACAGTTATCATGGGGAGATGACAAATTATATCCAGGTGTCAACAACTATATTATAATCACCGACTAACCCCTCACAAAAAGTAAAAACAAAAAAGTATTTTCTGACAGTGGAAACAAGAAGCAGGGACCAGATGGTGGTTCATCCCATAGAAGGCATGTGTTACAATGTAGAAGGATCCAAGGCTAAAGTCCTTGGTCCCCACCTGCAGGGGAAAAGCTTCAAAAGTGGTGAAGCAGTGTTGCAAGTGTCTTTTTTTATCTCCCCCATCTCTTTTGATTTGTCTGTCTCTCTCTAATAAATACATGAAATTTTAAAACAGAAAGAAGCAGTCACTTGGTGGTGGGAATTGTGTGGGGTTATAACTCTCTTATGTGGGGTTATATCTCTCTTATCCTACGGTTTTTGTCAGTGCTTCCTTTTTATAAATAAACATTTAAAAAAAAAGCAGTCACTATTTTAAAGGATTATATGGCTCTTAAAACAAGTTTATTACAATGACAAAAGAAAGAAAGAAGGGGAAGGCAGGGAAGTAAAAAACAAAATTAGTACCCTAGGAGGAGGCACAGTGAAATTGAAAGCATAAAGTCTGGAGCCAGGTGGTGGTGCACCTGGTTGAGTGCACATAACACAATGTGCAAGGACCTGTGTTTGAGCCCCTGGTCCCCACCTGAAGGGGGAAAGCTTTGAGAGTGCTGAAGCAGTGTTACAAGTGTCTCTCTCCTTCTCTATCACACCTTCCCTCTTGATTTCTGCCTGTCTCTATCCAGTAAATAAATAATTTAAAAAATAAAAAAAACACCCAAAACTTAAAGGAAAAAAAAAAAGCATATGGTTCTGAGTTCTATCATCTCATGTGTCACAGTGATGCTCTGATTCTTCCTCTTGCTCTCTTAAAAATTAATGGATAAATAAATAAATGCATAGTTTAAAAATGAGATGTATTAAAATAAAAAATATAACAAAGCACTTTAGGTTCTTACTTACCTCCAACAAAGACAAAAGGAGAGTGATATTTTCCGGCTGCTTAATGAAAATTTCTGTAAACTGGCTTCCCAAATCTTCACTTGGTCTTGTGGAATTTTCTTCTGTAATGTTCAAAGATGAAGTACTTCAATATGATGTTATTTTAAAGTATCTTTTTTTTTGGCTGTTGTTCAGGGAGCTAAGTAAAAATAATAATTTCCTTGGAACAAGGCAACTAGTAGTAATATTACAATTGTGCTGGAAAGATCCATTCTTAAAATAATTTTCAATGTCATTTAAATAAATCCTTATTCTTTAAATGTTCAATTGTGATATTAAAAGAAAATAGATTTACTTAAGGGTATTTTAAACTTTTAACTTTTAACTTACGGGAGTCGGGCTGTAGCGCAGCGGGTTAAGCGCAGGTGGCGCAAAGCACAAGGACCGGCATAAGGATCCCGGTTTGAACCCGGCTCCCCACCTGCAGGGGAGTCGCTTCACAGGCGGTGAAGCAGGTCTGCAGGTGTCTATCCTTCTCTCCTCCTCTCTATCTTCCCCTCCTCTCTCCATTTCTCTCTGTCCTATCCAACAACGACGACAACAACAATAATAACTACAACAATAAAAAAAAAAAAAACAAGGGCAACAAAAGGAAATAAATAAATATTAAAAAAAAACTTTTAACTTACTAGGATACAAAGGAATATTCTGTTAGATGTAGTAACTATATCAAACTATATTCATTTGCCTATTAGGATTATACAACCTCAAGCCCTGAGAAATGTGGAATGTGTCCTTATGACAACAAAAATTCTATAAATCAATATTTCCTCAATAAAGTATTCCTAGAGTTGGGGGAAATAATCCTCCCTTCTAAAACATCATTTAATGTGGGGTTTTTTTTTGTTTACCATTAGTGTTATTGTATTATATTATGGAAATAATAAGTCTCTTTCAGATTCAGTTCTTAAATTTTTTAAAAAATTAATGTATGGGGCTGTGGGCAGAAAATAGCTCACCCAGGGATGGGGGTATATAGTATAATGATTATGCAAAGAGACTCTCCTGTCTGAGGCTCCAAAGTCCCAGGTTCAGTTTCCTGCACCACCATAAACCAGAGCTGATTAGTACTCTGGTATTTAAAAAAGGAAGGAAGAGAGGAAGGAAGGAAGGAAGGAAGGAAGGAAGGAAGGAAGGAAGGGAGGAAGAAAAAGAAAGTAAAAAAAAATAGCTCGCTCAGAAGAATGCACATTTTATTATACATACAAGGACCTGGGTTTGAAGCCCCCAGACATCACATGGGAGCTACTGCATAGGCGAATATTAACAAGCAGTATATCAGTGCTGTGATATCCCTTTGTATCTCTCTCTCCCACTGTTTCTCACCTCTTATCTTAAAAATAAATAAGTCTGCTGAGAGTGGTGGGACTGTGCAGGCACAAAGCCCCAGTAATAACTCTGGGGACAAAAAAAAGAGTATATATTCTATAAAGATATTTAGCAACAAAAATCAGAATTTGACATCTAAATTTCTATTTATTTATGCTTTTGTTTTTTTTACCAGAGCAGTGCTTTGCTCTGGCTTATCGTGTAGTTTGGGGGACTGAACCCAAGACTTTGGAGCCTGGGCATGAGTCTCTTTACATAACCATTATGCTATCTCTCCCCACTGCATTTATACTGTAAAAGATTTTGTACTTATTCTTAAGCTTTAGGTCTTTGTTAAAATTTTGTAAAGGAATGTTAAAAACTGAAGCAATAGTTGCCTGGGCAAATTATCATTAAAAAAAAAAATCCACCTATATGAGGGCAGGAAGAGTCTTTCATGTTAGGCTCCAGAGTCCCAGGTTCAATCCCCAGAATCACTGTAAGCTAGAGGTGAGCAATGCTCTGGTCAGAGTCTCTCTCCTTCTAAGACTCATTCATTAAAAAATAATATTAATCTTCAAATATCTTATTAGAGATGGCAAATACACTAATTCCTGTGTCCTCACCCAATCAAACCTAGTGATCAAACCTAGTGCTGGGCATCAGATTTCTTTTCCACATGTAACTTCAAGCAGTAACGATAAACTAATAGAGTAAACCAAGTCTATTTAATACCCTTTGAATCTTTTTGTTTTGTTTTGCCGCCCTGGTTATCAGTGCTGGCCCTACAAATCCTGGCAGCCAATTTTTCCCTTTTGTTTGTTTTGTTTTAGTTCTGTTTTTTTTTAAAAAAAAAATGGATAGATCAAAGAGAAATTGAAAGGGGAAAGAGAGGCAGAGAGGATGAGTGAAAGACACCTGCAGACCTGCTTCACCACTGGTGAAGTGTAGGCCTACAGGTGGGGAGCAGGGGCTTGACCCTGGGTCCTTGCGCAAGGTATTGTGTGTGTTTAACCAAGTGCACCATGGCTCCACCACTTCCTTTGAAAGGAAATTTTCAGGAGAAATTTTAAATATTAATATATTTTAGAAATGAAGGAAAAACAGCAGATGACAGGAAAAGCAAGGCAATCCAACAAGGATAACAGTGATCACATCCAATTATCTGCAGAGGAAGAAGGAAAATAGAAACAAAGCACAGGCAATAAATGTTTTCTAATACTGATTAAGTATCCAAATATGCTGGGTTTATCCTTCAGAAACTTTAAGAAATAGTTTTTTTAGTGTGCTGGGTAGTGGTGCACCTGATTGAGCACACAATGTACAAAAAATGAAATGCAAGCTCCCATACTCCCCCGCAGGAGGAAACTTTCACTAGCAGTAAAGCAGTGCTACAGATCTCTCTCTCTCTCTCTCTCTCTATCTCTCTATCTCTCTCTGTATCTCTCTCTCTCTCTCTCTCTCTCTATCTATCTCTCCTCTTTCCCCCTTAATTTCTCTCTGGCCTGTCCAACAGAATTAACTAATTAATTTTTAAAATAGTCCTTTTGCTATCTCTTACATAAATAAAACAGTAAAGGTGAAGTGGTGAAGGTGACTAACAGAAACTAACCAAGAGAGACTAGAATATTGCATAAATTGGCGCAAGAAGATGTGAGACAGAGATTCCAAGGGTTTAACCTGAAAAGCTAAAATTATGGAACTATCATTTACTTAAACACAAAACACTATGGGTGAAGCAAGAACAGTATATACAAGGAATCAGAAGTTTAGCTTTGGTTATGTTAAGTTTGAGGCACCTTACACCTGAGTGGAGGTATCAAATAAGCAGTTGGATAAATATAAGATCTCAATACAGAGATTTGGCCTGGACTTCTGTATTGAAACACTAGAGTGGTACACATAAATGACATCTAGAGCTAAACACTGGAATATAGAGAGCATCTACAAAACAGTTATATGCAAGATCATCCTTAATGGTGAAAGACTGAATGCCTTTCACCTAAGACCAGGAAAAAGACAATACCCATTTTTACTACTTTGGAAATCTTAGCACTGGAGATGTAAAGTGTTTTGTTTGTTTTACTAGAGCTCTGCTAAACTTTGGTTTCTGCTGGTACTAGAGTTTGAATTCGGAGCCTTTCATGCCTCAGGCATGAAGGTCTTTCTATATAACCACTATACTGTTTTCCCAGTCTAGTACTGAAGATCTAAGTAAAAATAAAAGGAAAAAGAAGACTTCCGGAAGCAGGGCTACAGAGTAGCAGCAGCTGCATCCCTCTCCTCTCCTGGTCAACTAAGAATAACTAAGAAGATCACCTGAGAACACAACCAGACAAGACTCAGATTACTTTGGGAACCCACCAAGTCATGGGTGAGTGCAAACACATATGGCTTGTGGACAGAGAGGGGCCTAAGGAGAGATTCCTAGGCTTTAAGACCCCGCACCTACTCAGGAGCAACTGCTAATAGTCTCACAGTTTGCTAGTTGAGGCACCACCTGTTGTCTGAATTTTATTAACAAATAAACTGCTAATGGGAGGAGAGGATCCCCTAAGGCTCATCTAATGCAACTCTGAGTCTCCACTGCTATTGCCCCTGGAGGCTGAAGCAGCAATGGGGAGACCCTGTGCTGACATTTAGGGCAGAGACCTGATCAGGCAACTTAGTGGTCTGGAAGTGGGGTTGTATAGTGGCAGCCTTTCCACATTGTTTGCCTAAGGAATTCAGATACATGCTGAATAATTGCCTCAGAACCCACGGGATACAAACAGAATTTGTTTAGAAATCCACAGGGCCATGGGCGGCTGCCCTTCTTGGCTCTAGCTGCTATAAGAGAAGCTGAACTGGGCCTAGGGCTTTGGATTCTCAGGGCATAGGAGTCTCTTTGCATAACCACTATGCTATCTCTCCCCTACCCCATTTTTATCTCTAGGGAAGCAGTGAGTAAGCTAAAAGATTTGCTTATAGTTCAAAAGCCTGAAGGCTCCCATAGCCTACAGGGAAGATAAAGAACAAAAGAGGGTTTAAAAGCCACTCTGCTTCACCTCAAGGATTAAGGCAACATTGAAAAAACTGTTAACTGAGGAGGGTAGAGAGCATAATGGTTATGCAAACATACTCTCATGCCTGAGGCTCCAAAGTCTCAGGTTCAAACCCTCCCCCCCCACACACACACAAACACCACCATAAGCCAGAGCTGAACATTGCTCTGGTTAAATAACAAACAAACAAACACAAAAATACCTGTTAATTCCCATAACTGTGAACTCTTTAAATACCTTACTTAGGCACAAGTCAATCCAGGCTAGTGTGATTAGTAGATTGAATAGTACTGAGAGGGACATCATAACACACCATATACAATGGTTAAACCAAGAAGAAACATTGGAGAAATCAACCAGGACAAAAGTCCAGTTAAAAGTCCCCCCAAAGGTAGAAGAACAGAAGAACGAGATCAACATCCAAACACTAGTTGAGAAGTTAGTCACAGGAGTGAGGAAAGAGTCTGAAAATAATATCAGAAATGGGGAAACAGCAAATGAGACTCTGAAAGAAAACACTATCTCAAAGTAATTAGAGAGCTGACAGCTGAAACAGTTGTGATAAGAACACAACTAGTTGAGCAAGCTAAGAGAACAGGGTAACAAAATAGCTGAGCTACAGAAAACAGAGGGGAGAAAGAATAGAATAAGTGAGGCAGAAAACAGAATTAGCAAGATTGAGGATGAATTAGAGAAAACTAAGAAAAAAGATATCTCAAAAAGAGATTAAGAGATACTGAAAACAATAACAGAGACCTATGGGATGACTTCAAAAGAAGTAACATTATTAGCTTGCCAGAGGAAGAAAGACAGGGAAGGGAAGAAAGCATTCTACAGAACATAATAGCTGAAAACTTCCTTACTCAAGACAACATAAAAATTATAAAGATTCAAGAAGCCCAGAAGGTCTCAAACAGAATTAACCCAGATTTAAAGGCACCATGACACATCATATTTAGAATGAAAAGGAATAAGGATAGGGGAAGGATCTTGAAGGCTGCAAGAAAAAAACAGTTACCTACAAAGGAAAACCTGTAAGATTAGCAGCAGATTTATCCATAGAAACACTAAAGGTCAGAAGAGAATAGCAAGCAAAATATATATCAAGCTCTCGATGAAAAAGGTTTTTAACCAAGACTACTATATCCTGCTAGACAGTCATTCAGTCTAGATGGAGGCATAAAAACCTTCTCACTTAACATGATTCCTCAAGCTCCATCCAAGATGAGGTAAAGAAGGTGAATTCATCATTCTTAATAGCTGGATAGTATTCCATTGTGTACATATATCACAACTTTTTCAGCCACTAATCTTTTGATGGACACCTAGACTGCTTCCAGGTTTTCAGTATTACAAATTGTGCTGCTATGAATATAGGTATGCACAGATCTTTTTGGATGGGGGTGTCTGATTCCTTAGGGTATATACCCAGAAGAGGAATTGCAGGGTTATAGGGTAGGTCCATTTCTTTTCTTTTTTATAAAAATTTTTATTTATTCCTTTTTGTTGCCCTTGTTTTATTGTTGCAGTCATTATTGTTGTTATTAATGTTGCTGTTGTTGGACAGGACAGAGAGAAATGGAGAGAGGGGAAAACAGAGGGGGAAAGACACCTGCTTCATTGCCTGTGAAGCGACTCCCCTGCTGGTGGGGAGCTGGGGGCTTGAACCGGGATTCTTACGCCAGTCTTTGTGCTGTGTGCTACCTGCTCTTAGCCCACTGCGCTACTGCCCAACTCCCGGCAGGTCCATTTCTAGCCTTCTAAGAGTTCTCCAGACTGCCCTCCATTGGGGCTAGATCGATTTACATTCCCACCAGTAGTGCAGAAGGGTTCTTTTGTCCCCACAACCTCCCCAGCATTTGTTGTTAGTATCTTGTCTGATGTATGACATTCTTATAGGGCTGAAGTGATACTACATTGTTGTCTTTATTTGCATTTCTTTAACATTCAATGACTTGGAATATATTTTCATGTCTGTTGGCCTTTTGGATCTCTTTGGTGAATATTCTTTTCATATCCTCTCTCCACTTTTGGATGGGGTCATTTGTTTCTTTTTGTTGTTATTGCTGAATTTGGTAAGCTCATTATATATTTTGGTTATTAGCCTATTATCTGATGTATGACATCTAATGATCTTCTCCCATTCTGTGAGAGGTCTCTTTGTTTAGGTGGTCGTTTCTTTTGCTGTACAGAAGCTTTTTAATCTGATGTAGTTCCACTGGCTTATTTTTGCTTTTGTCTTCCTTGCAACTGGACTTGTGTCACTGAAGATGCCTATAAAACTTAGATGGAAAAATATTTTCCTCTAAGTATTTGACAATTTTTGGTCTAACATCCAAGTCCTTGATCCACTGGAATTTACTTCTGCATGTGATGAAATGCTATGGTTCAGTTTCATTCTTCTGCATGTTTCAACCTAACTTTCCCAACACTATTTATTGAAGAGACTCTTTTTTCTCCATTTAATAGTTTGGGCCCCCTTGTCAAATATTAGATGTCCACAGGTATGACAGACTCTTATTTTCTTATCTTTAGAAAAAATAAAAATACTACCTACCTCATAAGAAATCAATTAAAAGAGTGGACATAAGCATAGTAAAAATTAAAACTTTATACCAGCATGACAAAACAATAGTATAAACAACTAGCAAAAACAGCTTATTGTCAAGGCACAGTACTCTGGTACTATTTGCATTTACACAAAGAATTCAAATGCCAAAAAAAGCAATGTTATCTTTCTTAAGAAGTCAGTTTTTTGTTACACATAGGCAACTTGTTAAGCATCATTTTAAACCTACTGTAGAGGAAGACAGTTCCTTCTTCATTTTAAAGATTAATAATCTCAGGAAAAATGGCAAAAATAAAATAAAGCTTGGTTATTTTGATTATGGGGGGAGTGTCAATGTTAAAAGTAAATAGAGCATAGAACAAACAATAAGCAAAACGAAAGACAATACTGGTGAGTTTTGTAAATTAACATATAAAAATATCAGTAACAAAATACTACTGCATGCATCATTTTAAAGGGACAATATCAATATAAGTATTATCTGAACTGTAGTACTTTGTAATTTCTGTCAATTACTGGTAATATATGTATACATGTGTATGTATACATATTTCACTTATTATGTTTATTTTAAAATAATCAACCTCAACACTCTTTCTCCAGGAAAGAACACAAAAAGTAACTGGAATAGACTGGACAAATAGAGGAAAAGCTTTATTATGTTAAGATACGCCAGAATATTTTCTTTGTTCTGAACAATAGTAGCAATCAATATAAGACTATAAAATATTTCTCTTTAAGGAATTCGTATACTTTAAAACTTTCATTTTTTTAACATTCAAAAGAACTACCATTTGACAGTGTCCTTTTAAGTTAACACAAATTAAGCTTAAAAGCAGCATCATGCATATGTATGTAATTAAGGTTTTTACCTTCAACATCATCTGAAAAGACAGACAAAAAAAAGTAAAAAGGTGATAAAGAAAACTGTTTCTGATGTAGTAGTATTCATAAAATAAGAGCTTAAAAACATCAAATAAATATCATACTCTCTTAGAAAAAATAGTCACTTTATTTAAACATATGAGATATTCTAAAGAAATAGAGCATAAGCTATACTTCCAGTGTTACAAAGCAGACTGAGAAGTATAGGGTTATGAAACATTCTTAAGGTTAACAACTCTAAAATGAACTTCACTGTGACTGCTAGAACTACCATTAAAAAAATAAAGTATGTGGGAGGTGGGGGTGTGGGTGGCAGGCAGTGGCACACCAGATAGAGCATTATGTATTACAACCATTCAATGACCAGGCCAAGCCCCTGGTACCCACATGCAGGGAGATACTCCATGAGTAGTGAAGCAGTGCTGCAGGTATCTCTTTCTCTCTTCCTCTTTATCTCCCCCTTCTATCTCAATTTGTTTCCATCAAATAAATATAATATAAAAAAATAAATAGTATTTTATTTATCTATTCATTATGAGAGAAAGAAAGAGGACCAGAGCCCTGTTTAGTGCTTATATACGGTGGGTGCCAGTAATTGAATCTGTAGTCTCTGGGGCCTGCAAGTTGGTGCTCTTATAGACTGAGTTATCTCCCTGGTGTAAGAATAACCTTTTGATGAAACAGTAGTGGAAAATTATCAACATGTAAAAGAACTGAAAAGGTTATACTTCTCAATATCCACTTTTATTTTTTCCTTAACCAGAGCACTGATCAACTCTAGCTTATGGCAGTGTGGGGGACTGAACATGGGGCTTGGGATGTTGGAGCCTCAGGCATTCAAATTTATTTGCATAATTTATGCTATCACCTCCATCCTAGCCACATCTTTGTAAAGCTGACTGAGAATACGTTACTTTTCAGAATAAAGTTTAAGTTCATCTTTTAATATTCCCAAATAAAAGTGACTTAAGTCTAGAATGGTAGTTTTGTGGTAAAAAGTATGTTTTGCAATTACAGAAGCCAGACCTTCTGCATCCCACAATGACCCTGGGTCCATACTCCCAGAGGGAATAGGAAACCTATCAGGGGAGGGGATGGGATACAGAGTTCTGGTGGTGGGAATTGTGTGAAGTTGTTCCCCTCTTATCCTATGGTTTAGTCACTGTTTCCTTTTTATAAATAAAAAAATTTAAAAAAAAGAAAAACAAACAAAAAAAGTATGCTTTGCATCTATAAGGTCCTACATTTGGTCTCTAGCACCAAACAAGACTGTAGCATGAAAAAGTGATTAACTTTTGTGTTTTCTCTTCTTCTCACTCAATATCTAGTCTTTTTTTTCAATACCTAGTTCTTAAATACTCATTGTAAACAATAGTAATTTGGTAATAAAATTAATAAATTCATTACATCTGCTAACCTAAAAAAAGAAAAAGAAAATGTGATTACCAGGGCCGGTGCATGCAGGAAAGCTTACATGTTACGGTGCACAACAAGAACCTAGGTTCAAGCCCTGGGTCCCCATCTGCAGGGAAAAGCTTCCCAAGTGGTGAAGCAGTGCTACAGGTATCTTTCTCCCTCTCTATCTGGCTCTTCCCTCGAAATTTCACTCTTGTCTCTATCCAAAAAATATCTAAAATATTTTTTAGAAAAAGTAATTACTTATGGTCCGGGAGGTGGCGCAGTGGATAAAGCACTGGGCTCTCAAGCATGAGGTCCTGAGTTCAATCTCCAGTAGCACATTTACCAGAGTGATATCTGGGTTTCTCTCCCTCTTTCTCCTCCTATCTTTCTCATTAATAAATAAATAAAATCTTTAAAAAAATAATTACCCCAAATGATAATATTGCAAAATAACCATTCATTCTATCTTATCCAAAAATCATGTTTGTATGCTCAATAAAAATAAACATCCTATAATTATAAAGAGAACAAAAAACTTAGATGCTTCTATTATTAACTTCTAACAAGGAAAACACATAACTAAAAATACTGTAGCTATTCAGTTTCTTAAATCAGAAAAATTATTTACTGCAGAAAGAAAAATAATCTGCTGCAGACTAGCCAGAGAAATAACTACAATTTTAACCTGAAACAACTAGAAAAGAAAAGTCTTGGGGTCAGCCAGATAGCTCACCAAGGGCGATGTAGTGCATGTGACATATTAGAACCTGGCCTCCACACTGCGCTAGGGGAAGTTTTGTTGCTGTCGTGTCTGCCCCCTCTTCCTGTGTCTCCATTTCTCTCTATCTGAAAAAGTTGGAGGTGACCCAGAGCGAAGCCCCAGCGACAACAAAAGAAGTCTTACATTTGCTTTGTCTCCAAGGTTACTGGTGGGGCTTGATGCCTGCACTACAAACCCACTGCTCCCAGAGGATGTTTTTTCCTTTTGTTGCCCTTGTTGTTTATTGTTGTTGTTGTCATTACCATTGTTGTTATTATTGTTGGATACGACAGAGAGAAATCAAGAGAGGAGGATAAGACATCAAAGGAGAGAGAAAGACACCTGCAGACCTGCGTCACTATTTGTGAAGCAACCACCCCCTGCAGATGGGGAGCATGGGGCTGGAACTGGAATCCTTATGCTGGTCCTTGAGCTTTGCGCCATGTGTGCTTAACCATCTGCGCTACCACCTGGCCCTCAACATTTTCTTTTCTGTTATGGTTGTTACTGGGGCTTTGCCACTCTGGGTCAACAGTTTTTAAGTAGGAAAAGAGGAGTGGGGGAGATGCACAGCACCAAAGCTTCTCCAATGCCACAGTACTCCTCTGTGGTGTAACTTGGGCTTTAACCTGGATCTAGCTCATGGGAAAAGAAGGTCCTTCCCAGCTAAGTTACCTTATGGGTACCTGTTCAAGCTTTTAAAACTTTATTTCTTTTATTTGATAGGACAGAGATAAATTGAGAGGGAAGTAGGAGTTAGAGAGGGAGAGATCTATAGCATTACTTCACCATTTGTGAAGCTTCCCACCTACAGGTGAGGACTAAAGGCTTGAACCTGTGTGCTTGCACATGTGTGTGCTCTCCTTGAGTCATCACCCAGCCCCCCCTTCAACATTTTCTTACAAGTGTGTTACACCTAGTTCTTTCATCTGAGAGATAATTACAAAAAAAAAATTCTTTTTCTTAAATGTATGATTTTGTATGTAGTATATTAACATGTTGTTATAAGGGTAAAGTCAGGCAGTAGTAAAGGAGGTTAAGTGCAGATGGTGCAAAGAGCAAAGACTGGAGTAAAGATCCCAGTTCAAGCCCCCAGCTGCCCACCTGTAGGGGAGTTACTTCACAGGTGGTGAAGCAGGTCTACAGGTGTCTATCTTCTCCCCCCCACCCTCAACCCCCCCACCGTCTTCCCCTCCTCTCTCCATTTCTCTCTGTCCTATCCAACAACAACGACATCAACAACAACATTAAAAAAAAAATGTTATTATATAACTAACAACCTCTTTTTCACTGGATGCCAGATTGACTGAAGATTTCACCCCTTAGAAATTGATAAAGTGGGAGTCGGGCGGTGGCGCAGCGGGTTAAGCGCAAGTGGCGCAATGCACAAGGACCGGAGGAAAGATCCCAGTTGGAGCCCCTGCCTCCCCACCTGCAGGGGAGTCGCTTCACAAGCGGTGAAGCAGGTCTGCAGGTGTCTATCTTTCTCTCCTCCTCTCTGTCTTCCCCTCCTCTCTCCATTTCTCTCTGTCCTATCCAACAACAACATCAATAACCACAACAATGTTAAATAACAAGGGCAACAAAAGGGAAAATAAATAAATAAAAATTAAGTCTTATTTTAAAAAAAGAAATTGATAAAGTTAAATTTGAAGTTAGATACCACAGAGAAATTAAATTTTCATAGAGTACTGAAGTCTGAGAAATCATGACTATTCAACAGAACCCAGTTTCACTATTTCCCTCATGGGTATTCTGTAAGTTGATGATAAACATATTTTTATACCCTATTTTTACTTAGTTCCTTTTCCACAGAACTGGAGCCTGTGTATCACCACTCTGTTACTTTTCCATTCAGATACAAAGGCAGGGAAAAGGAAAGACACCACAATACCAGAGTTTCCTCCATTGCTATAGCACCTCCCATGTCATGGTGGAATTTAACATGGGTTGTACATAGGGCAGTGAGGCACCTCACTCAGTGAACTATCTCCAGTGTACCACCTCACCAATTTATGCAGTACTGGGGATTAAACCCAGAGTCTTATACTTTACTGCTAAGACACATCTCCAGCCTGCCTACTTTTAATTTAGCAAAGCCATATTTTCATTCTAAATTATTCTTTTTTTAATATTTATTTATTCCCTTTTTGTTGCCCTTGTTGTTCTTTTATTGTTATAGTTATTGATGTTGTCATTGTTGGACAGAACAGAGAGAAATGGAGAAAGATGGGGAAGAGAGGGGGAGAGAAAGACACCTGCAGACCTGCTTCACCAGTTGTAAAGTGACTCCCCTGCAGGTGGGGAGCCGGGGACTTGAACCGGGATCCTTATGCCAGTCCTTGTGCTTTGTGTCACCTGCTCTTACCCTGCTGTGCTACCGCCTGACTCCCATTTTCATTCTAAATTACAACACACAGGTTCACTGTCTAAAATAATGTAAAATTGACTGTGTCTTTCTAATAGCCAACCTGATTGAGGAAGGCACTCTTCAATAGCACTGCAATTTACTGCTTTTTGCAATTTTTAACTCAAAATGTATTTCCAGTGAAGCATTTCACATACTGACAATAAAACAAATTAAATAAATGACAAACAACTTTATTTGATGTATGCAAGAAACTTGAAACAAGAAGAGAGATGTACCAAAGAAGTGCGTGGATTTCACAATATGTATCATTCATTGCACATTATCAAACAGATTTAATGTAAAGAACTTTCTATATCCAATACACTGTTGCTCTTTTTTAAATTAACATAAGCCCTATGTTAAAAGTTTAAGAATTTATTAGGAAAAAACCCTTTAAATTTTGCAATGTTCACCTGACAATAATAAGTAAAATTTTTTTATTTTGTTTTTAATTTTCTTTATTTATTGGATAGATAGCCAGAAGTCGAGAGGAAGGCGGAGCAAGAGGGAAAGAGACATAAAGAGACACCTGCAGCACTGCTTCACCACTTGAAAAGCTTTCCCCCTGCAGGTGGGGACCAGGGGCTCGAACCCCGGTCTTTGAGCATTGCAACATATGCTCTCAACCAGGTGCACCACCACCCATTCCCATAAATAAAAGTTTTAATCAATTATCAAAATAAAAGTTTTATTCAATTCCCAAAATAATTACTGAATACAGAATTTCTTAATATTTATATTGTCTAGCCCAAACCAGTAATTAAAAAAATATTTATCTATTTATTTACTTATTTATTGGTTAGAGACAGAGATAAATCGAGGGGGAGGGGAAACAGGGAGAGAGTAGAGAGACACGTGCAGCACTGCTTCACAACTCTAAGTTTCCCCCCTCCAGCAGGTGGGAATGGGGACTTGAACCTGAGTCCTTGAGCACTGTAACATGTGACTTTAACCAGGCCCCAAATATCTATTTTCACCAAGAAGGGAAAATATATTTTTACTGAAGAATCTAACTCCATCAGTTAAGTTATACACAAAGCAGTCATCATCATAATACTATTGAGGTACCAATTCTATTTTCTTTTCTTGATTAAAGAAGAAAAAAATTATAAATTTGTGGGAGCCAGGCGGTGATGCAGCGGGTTAAGCGCACATGGCGCGAAGCGCAAGGGCTGGTATAAAGATCCCTGTTCAAGCCCCCAGCTCCCCACCTGCAGGGGAGTCACTTCACAGGTAGTGAAGCAGGTCTGCAGGTGTCTATCTTTCTCTCCCTCTCTCTGTCTTCCCCTCCTTTCTCCATTTCTCTCTGTCCTATCCAACAACAATGACAGCTATAACAATAACAACTACAACAATGACAAGATAAACAAGGGCAACAAAAGGGGAAAAAATAAAAATAAATAAAAAATTATAAATTTGTACTATAAACTCAATTTTAAAACTAGCCTATTTGTCACAATCCTGTTAACATCATGCTTAGAAAAGAGAGTAAAAGAAACTTACCTACTTCCTCTTCTTCATCATTAGATATTATATTATACAGTGTGTCCAAAGCATAACCTATTATTTCAGAATCCGAACTAGAAAAAAGAAATTAGCACATTTGTAATACTAGTTGAAATGTAAAATGAAAAATAATTTTGACAATTATTTAGCAAAAATGTATAAAACATCAAGTGTATTTCTTTAAAAAAGATACTCAGGAAAATAGAGTATAAATTATAATGTATAATATAATTTATTATAATAGTGGAAAGATAGAAGCAATTAAATCTTTAATGATAAAAAAATAGAATGATGTCTATACATTTACTAGTAATGAGAAATATGCACGAATATTTGAAGACTCAATGCCAGCACTACAAATCCACTGCTCCTGGAAGCCATCTCCCCCCCACATACACACTGCTGTTATTATTGCTGGATTGGACAGAGAGAAATTGAGGAGGGGGAGAGAAAGAGGGGGAGAGGTGGTCTGGGAGATGGCGCAGTGCATAAAGCATTAAACTCTCAAGCATCAGGTCCTGAGTTCAATCCCCAGAAGCACAGATACCAAAGTGATGTCTGGTTCTTTCTCTCCCCTTCTATTTTTCTCATTAATAAATAAATAAAATATTAAAAAAAGAAAGGTGGGGGAGATAAAGGCACCGAAGATATGCATCACCGTTTGCAAGGTGATCGATCCCCCGCTGGTGGGAAGCCGGGGGCTTGAATCAGGATCCTTGTACTGGTAGTTGTGCTTAACCTGGTGTGCTACTACTGCCTGGTCCCCTAATTTTCATTTTTATATAATGGAAAGCTCTTAAACCTGAGACAAATTGAGCTTACAACTGTTCTAATGCATAGTACAATGGTTTCCACCAATTGTCCAACAAATAGTTATTTAAATGACAACTAAAAGTAAAATCTTACTAGCTTTAATATCCATTATCTCTGGAAGTGACACTAAAACATATTAACATTTCAATAAAAGCCATTAAACAAAGACTTACCGATCTGTTTGTAAAACATGAATAAGATGCTCCATAGCTTGAATACCCACTTCCAAACGATATTTCTGCACACACAAAAGAAAAATGTTATTTAAGTAAATAACATCTAACTTTATATATTTAATAACTGATAATGCATTACTGACCTTAGACAAAGATTTGAGAGCACGCACAGCATTTCTTCGATCATCTAGTAAAGTAGATGATGCTACTCTGTCACAAAGCTTTTGAATCTGTTGTGGAAAAAATGAAAAAAAGCATTAACAAAATAAAAAGAACGAAAAAGAAACAAAGTTCCCTCCCAACTTATATCATCTAATTTTAGGGGGGTAAAGGCATAAACGTAGGTGATGTTAGGGAAATGGCATGTCATAAATCTAAATGACAGGTTAGGAAAATAATAAACTAGTCCTATATGATTTAAGCCCCAGAAGTCCCAGGTTGAATTCCCAGCACCACCAGAGGCAAGAGCTGAGCAATTCTCTGATTTCTCTCCTGTCTCGTGTGAAAATAAATCCTTAAAAACAACAAACCTAAATAACTATTTTAGATTGCAATCTTATTACAGAAAACAGATTTTTTTAAATTTTTTTTATTTTTTAAATATTTATTTTATTTATTCCCTTTTGTTGCCCTTGTTTTATTGTTGTACTTATTACTGTTGTTGTCATTGTTGGATAGGACAGAGAGAAATGGAGAGAGGAGGGGAAGACAGAGAGGAGGAGAGAAAGACAGACACCTGCAGACCTGCTTCACCGCCTGTGAAGTGACTCTCCTGCAGGTGGGGAGCCGGGGTTCGAACCGGGATCCTTATGCCGGTCCTTGTGCTTTGCACCATCTGCGCTTAACCTGCTGCGCTACAGCCCGACTCCACAGAAAACAGATTTTTTTTATAAAAGGTGATTTTAAAAATGGAAGTGGTATAAGAAAAGTCAAATAAAATAAATCATGACAATAAGGAATTAAGAGAAAGTATTAGCAGAACCAGAGTCTTAATTTTTTTTTTTTTCACCAGAGCACTTGTGAGCTCAGGCTTATGGTGGTGCAGGGCATTAAACCTGGGACTTGGGAGCCTTAGGTATGAGAGACTCTTTGCATATCCATTATGCTATCTACTCCCCCCAACCCCAGAGCTTTTAATTTTTTATTTGATTTTTAGATAAAGACAAAGAAGCAGAAAGGCAGAGAGAGAGAGAGTAAAAGAGAAGGGGGCTGGGCAGTAGTGCACTGGGTTAAGTGCACATAGTACAAAGCCAAGGGCACACCCAAGCAACATGGTTTGAGCCCCTGGCTCCCCACCTACAGTGGGGGAGGGGGGGGAGGGTTACCTCACAAGTGGTGAAGCAAGTCTGCAGATATCTATCTTTCTCTCTCCCTCAAGTCTTCCCTCCTCACTCAATTTCTCTATGTCCTATACACTAGAAAACAAAACAAAACAAACAAAAAAGAAAGTAAAAGAGAACACAGCACTGAAGCTTCCTTCGATGCAGGCAGGCTCGAGCTTGGGTCACATATGGCAAAGCAGCATACCATCTAAGTAAGAAATAGGTGGAGCAACAACAGTGCAGGCACTAGGCTTGCAAACATGAGGTCCTGAGTTTGATTCACAGCACTGCACATACCAGAGTGGCAGTACTCTGGACTCTCTTTCTACATATTAAATAAATAAAATTCACTATTATTCAGCGGGGAAGCAATTACAGAAGCCAGACCTTCCACCTTCTGCACCCCATAATGACCCTGGGTCCATACTCCCAGAGGGATAAAGAATAGAGAAGCTATCTGGGGAGGGGATGGGATATGGAGTTCTGGTGGTGGAAATTGTGTGGAGTTGTACCCCTTATCTTATGGTTTTTGATAGTGTTTCCTTTTTATAAATAAAAATTAAAAAAAAATACTATTATTCCACCAGGATTATTGCTGGGGCACAGTTCTTCCATTCCTGGATTTCTTTTTCTTTTCTTTTTCTTTCTTTTTTTTTGATAGAGGGTGAGAGACAGAGAGAGAGGAAGAGAGAGAAAAGGAGATGAAGAGACCAAAAAAAAAAAAAAAGAGATGAAGAGATACTTGCAGCACTGTTCCACCACTCATGAAATGTCTGTCCCTCTCTCTCCCAGCTATATCTCCTCACATTCACAGAAAGATTATGGTATCCCCTCTTTCCCTATTTTCTTTTTAATAATTTTTATTTATTTTTATTGGATAGAGACACTGAAATTGGGGGGAGGGGGAGATAGAGAGAGAGAAAAACACACTTGCAGCTCTGCTCCACCACTTGTGAAACCTTCCCCTTGCAGGTAGGGACCAAGGAGCTTGAGCCAGGGTCCTTGCACACTGTAATGTGAGTGCTTAACCAGGTGTGCCTGGCCCCACATCTCCTTTCTGCAAAGACCTGAGACACAAGTATAATGTTCAATCATCCCCGTCCAAAAGGATTATGAAGTCCAAGTTGCTTGAGGGCGATACAAAATCAGCAAATTGGCTAAGTAGTCCAGGCCCAGTGGAAGAAACATGCTATCTACATTAAGAAATGTCAAGTGTAGCTAGAAGTGAATGGCATGCAAACATTTACCCCAGTAAGGTGATTATCACTAGAATAAAAGTGGATAAATATCACCAAACAAACAAGGGATAGGGAGACAGACTTTCTTGCCTGAGGCTCTGAGGTCCCCGGTTCAATCTCCGGCACTACTCTAAGGCAGAGCTGAGCAGTACGCTGGTCCTCTCTATATATGTTTCTCTGTATCTCTTTCATTAAAAGTAAATAATAAAGTATTTTTTTAAAAATGTTTTCATTGAATACAAAGGTAAATTTCACCAAGCAGAAAAGAAAAAAGGCAAAGGAAGAAACCATTAAGATGTAGGAATCAAGTAATCTTACATAAACTTTCAATAAAAACTGCTAAAATGAAAAAGGACAAAAAGAAAAAAAACTTGAAACTATAAAACTTCTAGAAAAAATGTATAGGAGAAAATGCTTCTGATTTTTAGGAAAGGTTTCTCAGATACATAATCAGAGCATGATCTATAACATAAAAACATTGAACTTCAATGTTTGCTCTCCAAAGGACTCTGTTAAGAGAATAAACAAGCAAATTACAGGCCAGATGAAAGTATCTGGGGGGCTGGGTGGTTGAATGCACACATTACCATATGCAAGGACCTGACTCAAGTTTTGGGCCTCTACTACAGGGAGGGAAGCTTCAAAAGTGATGAAGCAGTGCTGCAGGTGTCTTTCTCCCTCTTTCACCCATTCCCTCTCAATTTCTCCATCTTAGAAAACAATAATAGTGAATTAAAGTATAATTCTTAAAAAAGAAAACATTTGGAAAACGGTGTTAAAATCACACTATTTAGACTCCTTATACTTTTTTTTTTGTTTTATTTATAAGAGAGAAAGAGAAGCAGAACATTATTGTTGCGCATGTGATGCATGAATGGAGCTGGCACCTCATGCTCATGAGTATAACTCTATCCACTTCCCAGACAGTTCTTTTTTTTTTTTTTTTAAGAAAGGATTAATTAACAAAACCATAGGGTAGGAGGGGTACAACTCCACACAATTCCCACCGCCCAATCTCCATATCCCACCCCCTCCCCCGATAGCTTTCCCATTCTCTATCCCTCTGGGAGCATGGACCCAGGGTCATTGTGGGTTGCAGAAGGTAGAAGGTCTGGCTTCTGTAATTGCTTCCCCGCTGAACATGGGTGTTGACTGGTCGGACCATACTCCCAGTCTGCCTCTCTCTTTCCCTAGTAGGGTGGGTCTCTGGGGAAGCTGAGCTCCAGGACATATTGGTGGGGTCTTCAATCCAGGGAAGTTCCCAGACAGTTCTTTGTAGTTCTAACAATCAGTGACTATTTTCTTTTTTTTTTCCCAATTATTTATTTATTTATTTATTCCCTTTAGTTGGCCTTGTTGTTTTATTGTTGTAGTTATTACTGATGCCGTTGTTTTTGGATAGGACAGAGAGAAATGGAGTGAGGAGGGGAAGACAGAGAGGGGGAGAGAAAGACAGACACCTGCAGACCTGCTTCACCGCTTGTGAAGCAACTCCCCTGCAGGTGGGGAGCCGGAGGCGCGAACCGGTATCCTTCCGCCTGTCTTTGCACTTTGTGCCACCTGCGCTTAACCTGCTGCACTACCGCCCTACTCCCAACTATTTTCTTCTGTTAGTAATTCACTCTCTAACATCAGTTTCTAAGAGTCCATAAAGATTCTGGCATACTAATTAATCTTTTATACAACATCTACCTGAATTAATAAGGTGCTTTGCAGATAATATTCTGTAGACTTGTAGTGTCCCAGAAGACATTAATAAATTCCCTATGATCCAAGAATCAGAGGGAAATACAAGGTTCTAGAATATTAAAATAGGATCCTGCACTGCAGTTTGTTTACTGTATAGATTCCTATTTGTTCATACTGCAGATACAGTATTGATAACTAAGAATACCTTTATTTTATGATTTCATTTATTCTAACTGCTCACATTTAGAAATTATTTCTACCTTAAGTTAAATTTACATTCATAATTATATTAAGCTTCCTTTAAAAAACTCAAAAGTTATGTTGAAATAATATAACTTCCTTACTACTAAATATCTGGTTGATACTTTTCTACTACATTTTTTGCCACAGAAAACCAAGTGATTATGTCTTAAAAGCATTAACCTCATACATTCAGTCAACTGAAAGAACTTCTTAGAACAAAACTAGTTTAACTAGCGAAATAGCAATTTTCCCTCCTTGGGTCTTGTACATCTTTTGTTATTCTTTTTTTTTTCCTGTTTTTTTATTACCTTTATTTATTGGACAGATTCCATTTTTAGAAACTAATCATAAAATTATTATCCAAAAATATTTTAAATTATATGCACAAGATTTTTTTCATGTCAGTTTCATAAAGTTAGAATGGTGAGAGGGGTTTGGCAGTGGCACACTGTATTGAGCACACATGTTACAATGCATAAAGACCTGGGTTCAAGAACCTGGTCTAGAGACATGAAGAAATCAAGAGAGAAGGGTGAGATAGAGAAGAGAGAGAAAGAAAGACACCTGCAGCACTGCTTCAGCATTTGCAAAGTTTTCCTCCTGCAGGTGGGGATCAGGGGCTCCAACCCTGGTCCTTGAGGTTGTAATATGTGCACTCAACCAGGTGTGCCAACACCTAGCGCCTTTTTTGTAATTATTTTTTCTATGTAGTTTATAGCTGATATTATGAGTGAGAAGTCTTTCTTATTTACAGATAATTATTATTATTTTCTTAATGCAATTGGAGGGCATAATACTGCTGAGTCACTTTTTGTATATTTTTTGAGATGTAAGAAAATAGAGAGTTGAGCACCACTCCATCATCCATTAAGCTCCCTTGGTATACTGCTCCTTTGCAGTGCAAGGGATCAGACTCAGGACATTCTCATGTGATAAGGCATACAGGGCTCTTACCCTGAGCCACTGTCTCTTTTTTTTTAAACTTAAAAAAAATTTTTTTAATATTTATTTTCCCTTTTGTTGCCTCTTTTTTTTTATTGTTGTAGTTACTATTGTTGTTATTGTTGCCGTCGTTGTTAGATAGGACAGAGAGAAATGGAGAGAGGAGGGGAAGACAGAGAGGGGGAGAGAGACACCTGCAGACCTGCTTCATCGCCTGTGAAGTGATGCCCCTGCAGGTAGGGAGCCAGGGGCTCCAACTGGGATCCTTATGCTGGTCCTTGCACTTCACGCCACATGCGCTTAACCCACTCTGTTACCGCCTGACTCCCCACTGTCTCTTTTTTTAAAAAAAGTTAGATTTTTGTTTTAGTTACTGAAAATACTGCTAGAATGAACATTTCAGAATTTAGCATTGGGTAGTCATGGGTTTTTGGTCTTATTTTTTTTTAAATATATATTCCTAGAAGAGTAAACTGGCTGAAAGAATATGAATATTTAAATTGTAATGGCTTTTTGCCAAATTATCATTTTAAAGTTACTTCCTCTCTGAAAGAATAGAAACAGATTCATATATATATATATACACACACACACACACACACACACACACACACACACACACACACACACACACACACACACTGAATCTGCGGGGGACTGAACCTGGGGCTTTGGAGCCTCAGGCATGAGAGTCTCTTTGCATAACCACTATGCAATCTACCACCAACCCAATCTATGTATCTTTCTCCTGTATAGGTCTAAATTAGGAATTGTTATGTAGACAGCAAACACAAATAGAACCTGAACTGGAATTGGTGTATTGCACCAAAGTAAAAGACTCTGGGGTGGGGTGGGGGGTGGGGGGAGAATACAGGTCCTTCAGAGGACCTAGTGGGGGTTGTATTGTATTTATGGAAAACTGAGAAATTGTTACGCATGTACAAATTATTGTATTTACTGTCAAATGTAAAACATTAATCCCCCAATAAAGAAATTTAAAAAAGAAAAGAAAAGAAAAGAAAAATGCACGTGGGCAGGGGTAGATAGCATAATGGGTATGCAAAGAGACTCTCATGCCTGAGGCTCTGAAGTCACTGGTTCAATACTTTGCACTACCATAAGCTAAAGCTGATCAGTACTCTGGCAAAATAATAATAATAATAATAATAATAATAATAAATTAAATAAAACAATAAATAATTTTTAAAAAGAAAAAAGGTGGGGCCAGCTGGTAGCACAGTGGGTTAAGTGCACATGGTGCAAAGCACAAGGACCGGCGTAAGAATTCTGTTTGGAGCCTCTGGCTCCCCACCTGCAAGGGGTCACTTCACAGGCGGTGAAGCAGGTCTGCAGGTGTCTATCTTTTTCTCCCCGTCTTCCCATCCTCTTTCTATTTCTCTCTGTCCTATCCAACAACGACAGCAATAACAACAACAACAATAATAACGATAAACAACAAGGGCAACAAAAGGGAAAAAAAATAGCCTCCAGGAGCAGTGGATTCATGTGTAGGCACCGAGCCCCAGCAATAACCCTGGAGTCAAAATAAATAAATAGATAAAAATAAATAAATAAATAAATAAATACATGCCATCTTTGTAAACCTGAATATACCCTTCTAATCCAGCACCTAGATCAAGGAACAGAACATCATCGCCCAAGAAGTTCCTTTTGTGATTCATTCATTCAGTGTTTGACCATGAGTAGCCACTACCCTAATTTTGAATAGCATAGATAAGTTTTACCTGTTTTTGTTTTATAAAATCCATTTTTGTGAGTCTAATAGATAAGATGGGGGGGGAGCTGGTAAGACTCAACTGGTAGAGCATCAGACTTTTAAAAAGCCTGAGATTTCTGGCTCAATCTTCAGCATGGTTTGTAACAGAAACCAGCATCTCTTTCTGTTTTATATGAAACACTCTCTTTTACACATACTTAAGATATTTTTGAAAGATCATAAAAAATAACTATCTATAGAGTTTGGAGGTTTGCTTTTGTTTTATTGTTCATCTTTCATTTTGGGTTGTAAAATAAATCTGCAACTAAGAAGAGGAAGTTTGTAAGACAATACGGGTTCCCTGATCTCAGAATTCTAGCTCTGGAACTGTGAGTTAATACTGACATTGTCCAGGACATGTCTTTAAAAGGAAGCTACTTGTTCTTCCACTACTTCCTACTTCCTTTAGCTTGGAACTTGAACCTGGTAACAATAAGACACCTTCATTCCTATGAGGGATGGCAGAACAGGATAAAAAGCAACACTTAAGCTTCCAGGCCACTTGAGGTTAAGAACTACCCTAATGGGGAGTCTGGCGGTAGCACAGCAGGTTAAGCACATGTGGCACAAAGTGCAAGGACTGGAGGAAGGATCCCGGTTAGAACCCCGGCTCCCCACCTGCAGGGGGGTCACTTCACAAGCGGTGAAGCAGGTCTGCAGGTGTCTTATCTTTCTCTCCCCCTCTGTCTTCCCCTCCTTTCTCCATTTCTCTCTGTCCTATCCAACAATGACACTAATAACTACAACAATAAAACAACAAGGGCAACAAAAGGGAATAAATAAATAAATAAATAAATAAAACTACCTTGATTGCCTTTTTTGGGCAGTCAATTGACCTCTATTATTATTTTTAAATTTATTTATAAAATGGAAATATTGGAAATGGATGAGGGGTACAATTCCACACAATTCCCATCACCAGAGCTCCGTATCCCACCCTCTCCCTTGAAAGCTTTCCTATTCTTTATCCCTCTGAGAGCATGAACCCAGGATCATTATGGGATGCATTATTTGGGTCTTTATTGAAGACAGACACAGACTTTTCTACCTTGATTAGAGCTGTATGTACTGGATTCTGTTACTGCAAATGGCCTACCACATAAGTAATAAACTCATTTTTTACAGAGGAAATAAGGCTCAGAAACAGAGCAATGCACAAAAAAAGTACACTAAAAGGTTAGAGGTGTCTCACTTCAGAGCCCACACTCTTTCTACTGATCCACATTGGAGTCAAGTATCTGCTGCATAGTATTGACTGCAAGATGGTTTGGCGAACAGTGCGCATTGCAGGGCAGTTTCTATGATTAGCTTCTACATGTGCTATAGCCTGAGAAACTTTTGACTTAACTGCCTATGTTGGGTAGTCCCTTGTCTGAAAGCTGATGGAGCTTTATTTTGAGAAAACAACAAACAAAAACTACCAAGTATTTAAGACAAATATCAAGACTTGGGGGTTGGGCAGTAGCACAGCAGGTTAAGCACATATGGCGCAAAGCACAAAGACCAGAGTAAGGATCCCGGTTGGAACCCCTAGCTCCCCACCTGCAAGGGGTCACCTCACAAGTGGTGAAGCAGGTCTGCAGGTGTCTATCTTTCTCTCCATTTGTCTCTGTCCTATCCAGCAACAACAGCAATGACAACAAGAGTAACAACAAGGGCAACAAAGTGGGGGCGGGGGTAAATAGCATAATGGTTTATAATAAGAGACTCTCATACCTGAGGCTCCAAAAGTCCCAGGTTCAATCCCCCGCACCACCATAAACCAGAGCTGAGCAGTGCTCTGGTGAAAAATTAAAAATTAAAAAAAAAAAAAAACAGTCATTGGAATAATCTACTTTTGAGAACCCAGTGTGAGGTCAGAGATGTAGTTCAGTGTTAAAGCACATGCATCACATGTGTGAGGCCCTGGATTAGATATTGGGCATAGAAGCAAAACAACAATGAATTTGTTGTCCAAACCCTGAATTTGGTGACTCATTCATTCATTCAACAGATACTTGAGTGCTGCTACTTTCATGCAGCCCCTGGTCAGTTCACTATAAGTAAATTATTTCTAGAAGCAAATTATTTCAGAAAATTGGGATTAAGGGGGAGTCGGGCTGTAGCGTAGCGGGTTAAGCGCAGGTGGCGCAAAGCACAAGGACCGGCATAAGGATCCCGGTTCGAGCCCCGGCTCCCCACCTGCAGGGGAGTCGCTTCACAGGCGGTGAAGCAGGTCTGCAGGTGTCTATCTTTCTCTCCTCCTCTCTGTCTTCCCCTCCTCTCTCCATTTCTCTCTGTCCTATCCAACAACGACAACAACAATAATAGCTACAACAATAAAAAAAAAAAAAAGAAAATTGGGATTAAGCAATTTAAAAGCCTTTTTTTTTTTTTTTCTAAAAGCCTTTATAACAGGATAATTTCATGCCTGCTTTATAAAAACCCAAACAGGGCTTGCATTTTGTATGTATGTGAGTTATGTCTGTGCACTGTCATTTAATTTTCCTAGCAATTGACTTTTATTGCATTTTACAAAAGTATTCATTTGCAATAAATAGGAAATTGAGAAACCCAATTGGTCCTTCATCACAAGCAGTTTGAAAAACACTAGTAAGTGCTTAACATGTTGAAAGGTACCACAAACTTTTATGCTGAGGAAATATTAGGTATTTAACAAAAGTGTAATGGCAAGGTAAAACAGGTAAAAGACATGTAAAATAAATATAAAAAGTATTAAATGTGATGACAGAAATAATGAGGGAAATGAGTGAGTGACTGGGTGAGGGGGGCCATTGTAGATACAGTGGGTCAGTTAAGCACTGAGCTTGATATAAATGTAAATATGGCAGTAAGAATGAAACAAGCAGAAAAGTAAGGGAGAAGAGTGAATTAGTACATTACCATCAGAAGGAAAAAGGATGGTATTCTAGAACTAAAGGGTATGTTAATTCAGTGTCCTAAATGACATCCAGAAGTGAGACTTTGTTGTTAGCAACTCACTTCTCTCTCAGAAATGGACCAAACAAGCTAACTAGCAGTTTGGATCAAAATTCACTTTTCTTTAAGTGTGTTTATTTTATTTATTCGTTTATTTTTGGATAGAGATAGAGAAAAATTGAGAGGGAAGGGAGAAAGAGAGATGCCTGCTTCTTCCCTCTAGGTGGGAGGATCAAAAATTTTAATTTTTAACTGTTTGAAGTCACAGACTTTTTGTACTGGTCTTCAGAGCTGTCATTTATATTATGGGAGAGTCAGAAAGGGAGTAAAACATTTAAACTCTTACATCATATTTTAGAGCATTTAACTTCTCTTTTGCCATTATTTAAAAAAAAAAAGAATACATGAAAAATTAATCCAGTCTACATTATTTTTGAAATTTTAAAATATCTATTTCACAGGTGATGGAGAGATACAGAGACAAAGACAAGAGATAGAGACAGGCGTCAAATCTGCACTCTGGCATATGCAGTGCTAGTGATCAAACTCAGGACCACATGCTTGTGAATCCAGAGTACTAAAGCTCCACCACTTCCTAGTGTTTTTTTTTTTCCCCCTTTCCTTCTGTTGTCAAAGGAAAAGATCCAGGCAAAATTTTTTCATATAGGAAGAGACAAGAGTAGGGGAGGTACTATATAGCATGAGTTTTCTCTGTTCTTATAGCAACACCTCCCATTTGGTACTGGGGCTCAAAACCAAACTTAAACTGGGCTGTGTGGCACAGCAATGCAGGCAACTTCTGGTGAGTTCTCTCTCTGGCTCAGTCAGACAAATTCCATGTGTATTTGAGTATTAGTTTTTTTTTTTTTCCCTTCTTTGCTCATGGGAGCAAAATAGTGTTTACATGCACTATTTCACTACTATAGGCCAATTTTTTCAAACAGAGAGAGAGACAGAGACAGAGGAGATAACCTTCCTTGTGGTGTGCTGGGGGTTCAAACCTAGGCTACCTGCAATGACAAGGTGGGCCAGCCCCCGCTTTATCTTATATATTTATTATTTAGAGAGCTGAAGAGAAAGAGGTAATAAGAATCTCATTCTGGCACATGGAATGCTGGGAACTGACCTCAGGACCTCATCCAATGCTTTCTTCACTGTGCCCCTGGCAGGCTCCACTTTAATATGCAAGGATCTCCAAGAAACATCAATCAGTGAAAACAGTAATCTGTATAATACTATAAAGTGTGTAATTTATCAAAAGGGGGGGGGGAATAAATGTAAGGCCAGGGATAGAGCATAGTAGCTATGCAGAAAGCTCCTATGCCTGAGGCCTCAGAGGTCCCAGGTTCAGTCCCTGGCACCATCTTAAGTCAGAGCTGAGCACTGGGAAATACATAAATATGTAAATATACAAATAAATTCAGAGGCCTGGGAGGTAGCACAGAGGATAAGACACTGGACTTACATGCATGAGATCTCAAGTTTGATCCAAGACATCACACATGCTAGAGTGGTGCTCTGCTTCTCTCTCATGCTAGTATGTAAATGTTTTAATATACTTACTGTACATATGTATGATTATGCACAAAAATGTAAAACAATCTCTTTTTCTTAAGAGAAAAAGAAGAAGAAGAAAAAGGGAAAAAAAAGGTTTGCTGATAACATGAACACCTCCAGTGTTCACATGGGAGTGATTCAGAAAAACTGACTAACTCTGGAAGAATTTATAATAAAGAGCCACTAAAAGTAGTAGCTCATTCTTGAAAAATAACTGGAACTAGAGATGATAGTCAAAGAAAACATAACCTTCAGTAGTCCCTTTTATGTAATAAAAAAATATGTATAGCAATATGCAACTCATACAGATAATTCTTTACTTAATTTATTGTCATGTGAGATTCATAATTCTACAATTACCACCCCAAAAGGGTGTGTATATACCTATATCTGTATATATGCATACATACATGAATATAAAAGGATAATACTTTTGGCATATAAGTAAAAAAGGGTAAATAATTCCACTAAATATTGGTATATGAACTAGTATCATCAGAATTAAAACTAAGCAACTTGAATTTAATGTTTGTTCTTTGGAATAGTCTTCAGTTGATGATAGAGTGCATAAAAATTAAATAATTTCCGTTTCATAAAAAAGATAGATGCACATGTATACATATGAAAGATATCTGCTTGAATACATAAGTGCAAGAGCCAAGAGACACAAGAAATCAGTTAAGACACTGACACCATTATTAGTGTAGAGTATGAAACTTCAAATAGGAATTTTAGACTACCTAATGATAACAATAATTGTATAAAATGTGCTTTGTCAAACCAAAACTGTCTTAAAATTTAAACACATTTTCGGGGGTCGGGTGGTAGAGCACCGGGTTAGGCACATATGGTGCAAAGGGCAAGGACCAGCGCAAGGATCCCGGTTCCAGCCCCCTCCCCCCACGCTTCCCAACGGGGGGTGGTGGTGGTGGTGGTGTGTGCTTCACAGTGGTGAAGCAGGTCTGCAAGTGTTTTTCTCTCCCCCTCTCTCGATTTCTCTCTGTCCTATCCAACAACGACAATAACAACACCGCCAACAATGGAAAAAAGATGGTCACCAGGAGCAGTGGATTTGTGGTGCAGGCACCAAACCCCAGCAATAATCCTGGAGGCAAAAAAAATAAATAAACACATTCTCTTTGATAACAATGCTTTCCTAAAAGGAAGTACAGCTATGCCTATATTTTCATATTTTGCATTTTGAGAACTTAAAGTTTGGATTTAATAGAGGCATTTTAACAGCAGTGTAATTCAGCAGTGTTTCCAGCCAACTTTCAAGCCTTGAGATACAACTTTGATATGATCAACCCACAGCTTGTATATGTGAAGCATAAGGTGCCTACCTCTCTCATTTATCATCAAATGTAGTCAACACTTCCCTTGGGATTTTCAAGAAACTAGCTTTTAAAAAAATGTCTGTTCCAGATGCTACCATGATGCCAAACGGACCTCCCTGGACAGCGGATCCCACTAATGTGTCCTGGAGCACCACTTCCCCAGAGCCCTGCGTACACTAGAAAAAGGGGGGGGGGGGAGAAAGAGAGGCTGGGAGTATGGCTCAACTTGCCAACGCCAAATGTTCAGCGGGGAAGCAATTACAGAAGCCAGACCTTCCACCCTCTGCACCCCATAATGACCCTGGGTCCATATTCCCGGAGGGTTAAAGAATAGGAAAGCTGGGGAGTCGGGTTGTAGCGCAGCGGGTTAAGCGCAGGTGGCACAAAGCACAAGGACCGGCATAAGGATCCCGGTTCAAACCCTGGCTCCCCACCTGCAGGGGAGTCGCTTCACAGGCGGTGAAGCAGGTCTGCAGGTGTCTATCTTTCTCTCCTCCTCTCTGTCTTCCCCTCCTCTCTCCATTTCTCTCTGTCCTATCCAACAACGACAACAACAATAATAACTACAACAATAAAACAACAAAGGGCAACAAGAGGGAATAAATAAATAAATATTTTTAAAAAAAAGAATAGGAAAGCTATCAGGGGAGGGGATGGGATTCAGAGTTCTGGTGGTGGGAATTGTGTGAAGTTGTACCCCTCTTATCCTATAGTTTTGTCAATTGTGTGGAGTTGTACCCCTCTGATCCTACAGTTTTTTCAGTTTCCTTTTTATAAATAAAATTTTTTTTAAAAAGTCTCACTGAGGCTCTACAGTCCTAGGTTCAATCCCCTGCACCACCATAAGCCAGAGCTGAGCAGTGCTCTATTAAAAAAAAGAAAAAAAATAAAAAGGTCTCAGTTGGAAACCTAAGTGTGTGTTAGCACTGAAAAGAATGCATGATTACTTGCAGCCAGTAAAGTATATCACGGGTAAGGACGCTTCAACCATCAGAAATCATTGCCTTTCCAGAGTCGGGCAGTAGCGCAGCGGGTTAAGCGCACGTGGCAAAAAGCGCAAAGACCGGCGTAAGGATCCCAGTTCGAGCCCCTGGCTCCCCACCTACAGGGGAGTCGCTTCACAAGTGGTGAAGCAGGTCTCCAGGTGTCTATCTTTCTCTGTCCCTCTCTGTCTTCCCCTCTTCTCTCCATTTCTCTCTGTCCTATCCAACAACAACGACATCAATAATAACTACAACAATAAAGCAACAAAAGGGAATAAATAAATATATATAAAAAAAAGAAATCATTGCCTTTCTCCAAAGTAAAAGAAAAGAAGAAGGAGGTGGAGGAGGAGACAACGACAAAACAGAAATGAAAAAAAAATTGACTCTAAAATATGAGAAATTTCATGCACATCAAATCCTAGGTTTAAATGAAAATATACCTTGGCAATATGGGGGATGGCACAGCAGGCAGCACACTAGACTTGGCTGCTAAGAGATCTCAAATTCAATTCCCAGCATCCTAGAGTGATGCTCTGGTTCTTTCTTTCTCTCTTTGTCTCTCTAATAAATAACTACTTAAAAATTTTGAAGCTGGGAGCCGGGAGGTAGTGCAGTGGGTTAAGCACACGTGGCACAAAGCACAAGGACCAGCCTAATGATGCCGGTTCGAGCCCCCGGCTCCCCACCTGCAGGGGAGTCGCTTCACAAGCTGTGAAGCAGGTCTGCAGGTGTCTGTCTTTCTCTCCCCCTCTCTGTCTTCCCCTCCTCTCTCCATTTCTCTCTGTCCTATCCAACACTGACAACATCAATAATAATTACTACAACAATAAAACAAGGGCAACAAAAGGGAATAAATATAATGAAATAAAATTTTTAAAAAAATTTGAAACTTTATATAACTATTGACTATTTTATGACATACAAACAAATATTTACTACTTTGAGTTTAAACATTTTAATGTCATTCTAAAGTTATTAACTAAAAATATGAAAAGCTAGATACTATACTATCAGTAATATAGCTCTCATATATTTAGATGATACTAAATTTACTGAGAAAATAATGCCAGAGGTGGGCTGGGGAGAAAGCATAGTGATTATGCAAAAAGACTTTCATTCCTGGGGCTCTGAGGTGCCAGACTCAATCCCTAGCACCACCATAAAGCAGAGCTGAGCAGTGCTCTCATTAAAAATAAAATTAACTAAAATGAAAAAGAAAAAAATGCCTGAGAGTAAAGCAGTTAATAAATCTGAAAAATACATAAAGTCAAAAGTTAGTAGATAAAATCTGCACTGGATTCTCAAACATGAGGTCTTGAGTTCATTCCCTAGCAGCACATGTGCCAGAATATTCTGATTCTCTTTTGCTCTCTCTTATTAATAGGCAAATCTTTAAAAAAAAAAAAAAAAGTTAGGCATAAGAGACTTCAACACTCATAACTTCGATTCCTACAGTCCTTTAAAAAAAAAGTAGGATTCAGAACTTAGTAATTTGTAAGCTGCTATAATTATAGATCCGTGATTTCTTTCAAGTAACACCATAATTAATTCACTTTAATATTTATTGAGTATTAGTATGGAAAAACTATGATTAAAATACATATGAACTCTCCCGTAAAGACACTTAAGCATCTAAAAGAGATGAAACATTTATAAATGGGGAAAATAGTAGCAAGTACATGAAATGCATAACCCAAGGCAGTCAAAGAGCATATGCTTTCATGTATAAAGCTCTGGGGTTTGATCCACACCTGTAGTCTGGTGGGAAAAAGAGACTACGGAAGACATTGATAATGTATTTAAAGAACAGGCAGGCAGTGCAGGAAGTAGTAAGCATTTGATCCCCAGTACCACATGTGCCAGACTTCCTGGCCAGCAAATGCATGGTTCTGGCTCTCTTTCTCACTCTCTTATTAGTAATACATTTAAAATCTTGGGAGTCAGGTTGTGGTGCAGTGGATTATGGGCACGTGGTGCAAAGCACAAGGACTAGCATAAGGATCCCGGTTCGATCTCCGGGCTCCCCACCTGCAGGGGAGTCGTTTCACAAGCAGTGAAGCAGGTCCGCAGGTGTCTGTCTCCCCCCCCCCCAGTCTTCCCCTCCTCTCTCCCATTTCTCTCTTTCCTATCCAACAACAACGACATCAATAACCACAACAAGGGCAACACAAAGGGAAAATAAATATACATTTTTTTTTTAAATCTTAAGAGGGGGAAAAAAAGGCTCCCCACTAGGAAATACTAAGAAAAGTATGAAAGATGGCAGCCAGGTGGTGGCTCACTTGGTTGAGTGCACGTTATAATGCACAAAGACCCAGGTTCAAGCCCCTGGTCCCCACCTGCAGGGGGAAAGCATCACAAATGGTAAAGCAGGGCTGCAGGTATTTCTCTGTATCTCTCCCTCTCTATCTCCCTCACCCCTCTCAATTTCTATCTCTATTCAATAGTAAATCAATAAAGATATTTAAAAAGAAAAGTATGAAAGGTATAAGTAATTTAATTTCACAGAGATGGGGGAAATACATACATAAATAAATGATAACAAAAGGTCTTAAACTCTGGCAGCTTGAATATCCAGGCCAGATCAAATTACCAATTAAAGTATCTAGTACTGTACTACATACTCTACTGATGCTCTATAAATATTTCTAAATTAGTTACCCATAACCCCATATACCTGCTGTACTCCTGATGGAATGAGATGGTGAAACAAATTTATATTGCATTCCAAATAAACTGTTAATTTTCTTCAAAAAACAATAATAACTACTTTTCCAGTTTTGAGTGTGCATGTGCAAAATTAGGTAACAACAAGGACCCTTACTTTTCCTTCAGTTTACACATACAACACACACAAGTGATACTTGAGCTGTAAAAACTATGTTGTACCATTTACTGTGGTAAGAACAAATTTTTCCAGTCTCAGCTCTACAATGTTGTGCTAGCTGATTTAGTGTACAGTCTCACTGTAAATTGAGGGAGTTTGAGCTGGATGATTAAAAAAGAGCTTTCTAGCCTTTTTTATATCTCATTAATTGCACAGCATTTTTTTCTGCAGTAGTCATTGTAATAAGATCAATAAAACAACTCTTTCCCTAAAAACATGTACTGAAAACTATGCTTTACCGGGGCTGGGTAGTGGCGCACATAGTTGAGTGCACGTTACAATGTGCAAGGACCCTGGTCCCCACCTGCAGGGGAAAAGCTTTGCAAGTGGTGAAGCAGAACAGCAGGTGTCTCTCTATCTGTCTCTCGCCCTCTCTCTTTTTTTTTTTTTCCCAGAGCACTACTCAGCTCTGGTTCATGGCAGTGTGGGGAATTGAACCTAGGATATTAGAGACTCAGGAATGAGTCTTTTTGCATAACCATTATACTATATCCCTACCCTATCTCTCTCCTCCTCTATCATTCCCTCCCCCTCTCGATTTCTGGCTGTCTCTATCCAATAAATAAATAAAGATAATAAAAAACATAAAACCTACTTTAGTGAGCAGGTATAAGAAGGCAGGCTCTTTGAATTTCTTTTACTTAGTCCTAATTGCATTTCCATAGTTTACTCCTAAAGTGTCAGTCAGTACTTGCCTGACCAATCCAATTAATTATGAATGATGAATGCAAGGCCCTGATCTAACTCCAAAACAGCTCTACTAAATAAACCACACTTTAAAATTTGGTGCTTCAAATAAAAACACGAGAAAGGGGGCCGGATGGTGGCACACTGGGCAACGCCTGGTTCGAGACCTCCCCACCACCACCTGCAGGAGGGTTGCTTCTATCTTTCTCTCCCCGTCTGTCATCCCCTCCTCTCACAATTTCTCTGTCCTACAGCAACAACAACAAGGGCAACAATAATGGGAAAAATGGCCTCCAAGAGCAGTGGATTCATAGTGCAGGGACTGAGCGATAAGCCTGGAGACAAGGAAAAACAAACAAAAAAAAAAAACACGAGAAATAAAATACATGAGTAAAAGCTGAAGATGTGAACTGTGAGTATGGTAACTGTGACTGGATCTGATGTCGTGTCCTAAGAGGATACCCAGTGGTCTGAGAATGCTTGTGAGAAGTCAAACAGGAACTGTATGTGTGTGTATGAAATCTCCTACTCTTCAAATAAGGAAAAAAGGAGTTACCAGTTATCAATTTCTGCTTTAAACAGTTCTAACCCAGAACAGTGTAGCTAATTTTAGTATTATTAAATATCCAGGCAAGTATTAAAATATAACGTATTAACATGTACAATAATGCCAGGACTATGAAGTGAGGCAAAACTTGGCTCAATTACTAGTGTGACATTCGTCAAATTACTTCATCACTCTAAAATTATATCTTCATTTGCGAAGTGAGGGTATCAGGATCTTGCAGAGGGATTAAAGGAGAATGTGGTTATAAAGAACTAACACAAAGCAAGAGCTTAACAAATGTAAGCTATTATGCCTCAGGACACCAAAGACAGAACAGGTTGTTCGCACATCCTATCTGTAGGAACGCTACCCCAAAGTTTACATTGTAGATACCATATTTCACTTTTTCCCCCCAGACCTCACTTTTCTGTAGCTCTAAAATTCTCCTCAAATAAGCCTTTAAAATACCAAATACATTCACTTCTAATAGACCCAAACCAAACGTCAAAAGAAATGTATCCTAAAACTAAAATTAGAGCAACCCTCAAATACGGTTGTCAGCATCTAACAATTTTCTTTTTTTAACCTGACGTCCCAAGTCATGTTACCAGGGGTTGTCAGGCTCAGGATACTGAAAGCAGTGAGTGGAACAGAAAGCGGGGGATGTGTCCCCCTAAGAGATTTGAGTGGCAAGGATTCCTGCAATGTCCAAGCGAGCTTTTTTTCCCAAAGGAACTATCTCTAGGGGAGCCCGAATTTGGGCCCTGGCCACCGGACACCTGGCAGAACGACCTTCCTTCCTTCCAGCAGAAGAGACAGGAGCAGGTGGCTGCAAGCTCCAGACTGTGGTTTTATTCTTAGCCACTTGCGCTTTGTAGTAAACAGCTGGGTTTTAAAAACCCAGCAGTCTTCCCAGTCTCGCTTCATACTGCGAGGGCGAGGGCGGGAGCAGTACTTCAGGCTCCTCTCAATCTGGGGTAACACAGACGCCGGGCAAGGCGAGAGCGGCCGCGGCCCCGAGGGGGCGTGGGAGACAGGCCTGGCCACCTCTGCCCGGGACCGGGATCGATCTCTGGCCTGGTGACACCACCCTGGACCGACCACCACCCTCCTCGCCGGGCCTGCGAAGCTTGGGGCGAGACTGTCGTCAACCCAGAGGAGACACCTCGCAGGGGGGATTAGCCTGGGGGGCATGTGGGGATAACTCGCAGGTTCCAGAAGCCGGAGGCCAGGGGGGAGGTGGCATGCGGGCCCCCCTATCCACACTGTGGCGTGGGAGGTGACCTCCGGATCCTCGATCCTCCGTCCCCGTTTCTGCCCGGGCCCTACCCAAGTCCCGGACCCGTCGCTCTTCTCACCGTCTCGGCTTCTGTGTGCTGGGGTCCGGCACTCTGACCCCCCATTACCCCACGGAGGAAATTCATCTTGCCGCTCCGCCGCCGGTTCTACTGATGCTTTTGGAAAAGACAAGGTAACTTCACTAGCCCTCCGCAGCACCTGACCACCCCCGCCCCCCACAAGCCGGCACCTGCACGCCTGCCCGCGGCCGCCACTGCCTCCTACTCGGCGGCCGCTCCAGCCCCCCTAAGCCCGGAAACAGCCGCCGCCACCAGTCGAGATGCGCATGCGCGGGGACGTGGCATTACGTGGCGGCTCGAAGGGCGAAGGCAAAGGAGGAAAGTAGTCTAGAGAAGGTTCGGAACCCGAGCCCGCCTGAGCCCCGCCCGCTGGGCAGGTCCCACCCCCTCCGGGGACACGCCTCCTCCTCCAGCCCTTCGCATGTGGCTCCCGCTGGCCGCGAGCGCCCACGTGGTCACAGCCTGGCCTTCCCTTGTGGGCTGGAGAGCATCGGTGTAGTGTACTTGTTCTGGCTTGCGCATCTTTTTAATTGTCGCCAGGCCGCACTTCCTGCTACCAATCAACTCTCGGCTGCTGTCTTGTTCAATCGAAACTGAAATTTACCTTCGACCGACGTGACAGGTAAGGGGGTCTTGACCCCGGGAAGATCCATTTGGTTTGTGGTTCTCTAGCACGCGCTGTGGCCTTCTAAACCCAGCATATTGCATTTCTTCACAGGTCTTTGTTTGGTGGTAAAAAGGGTGCTTAGAGTCCCCTCAACCCACTGCCACTGGAGGGCGCATTTCTCAGCCCGTGCTCTTTAAATCTGCGAAAAGGAATTCCTAGATCTAACACCGTTATTTTTCAAGTGGTGTGAAGAGGAAGCCAATGGAACCGTTCCTGCGTTTAGTTTCCTAGAGAAAATATAATCCAACTTGCGGTGTCAGTTTTGGCAGCTTTTAGCATACTGTTTTGGTTTTTGTTAAGACGTAAAAATGTCGTTTATTTAAAGAGGTTGGTAGGCCTCGTTGGTTTTGAAATAAAATTGTCAAGTATACACGCTTCTGAAGAGACTTAAAGGTTTCTTGAACCTAAAAAGCTTAGGATCTAGTTAGACAGCTGATTGATACACCTGTCCACTTGAATGCCCCACAGAACTGAGATTCAGCATTTAAAAGTGAACTTATTATTAAAAAAATAAATTTTTAAAAATCTAAAATTGAACTCATCATCTGCTTTAGCCTCTCTTAGAAAAGAAAATCAATATGCCGCTTCTGTGTCCCCTACCACGCTCATAGTACCACTAACCAAATAATTGTCTAAACTAAAAGGGCAGTGGGAAGAATCAATGACTCTGGATTTCATACCAAATATTCAGTAGTCGAGTCCTCTATCATTTCTGTATATAGACTAATTCTCAAATAGATCCTTTGCTCTCCATGCTCTCTGGCATAGTTCATGTTCTCACCATTTTTCCACCAAGATTATGTCACTTTGCATTCAAGCTGAGGGTTTCCTCCATTCCAGACTTAAGCTGTGACCCTTGGGTCAGCCTAACAAGGACAGACTTTGTTCAAGTCAGTCTTCTTAAAACCTCCAGCCCATTCTCTCTGTAATAAAATCCAACTCCTTAATTTACCAGACCAAAACTGGCCTATCTTGACTTCTTCCTTCTCTTTGATATGCCTGAACTTGCCCTTCCCCTTCTTCTCCAGTGAAACTCCTGCTAATTCCCTGAGACTTAATTTGGCATCATCTGAAAGCTTTTTCCCTGATATCCAGATACATATGTATATGCTAGCACTTCCCAGTTGTTAATAATGTGATAAGCACTTGATAAACGCTTGTTAAGTCAAACTGTTAGAGGCATTCTGGTATCTCTGTGACTGAGCATGGTCTCATGAAAGATGCTATCAACAAAGGAAAACATTGAAGAACATGAATAATATGCTGAAAAGGAGAGTCCTTTTTTCTTCTCTGAGGTAAAATTGCAAATAATTCACATTACAAAGGCCTTAGTGAAAACTCCTTTTTAATTTTTTTAAATTTATTTTCCCTGTTGTTACCCTTGTTTTTTATTGTTGTTGTAGTTATTGTTGTTGTTGTTATTAATGTCATCATTGTTAGACAGGACAGAGAGAAATGGAAAGAGGAGGGGAAGAATCTGAGAGGAGGAGAGAAAGATAGATATCTGCAGACCTGCTTCATCTCTTGTGAAGCAACTTCCCTGCAGTTGGGGAGTCCGGGGCTCGAACCCGGATCTTATGCTGGTCCTTGCGCTTAACCCGCTGTGCTACCGCCCCACTCCCGTAAAAACTCCTTTTTTAGTGCCAAGATGTTAGGCCAAGGAGACTTTGAGAATGGTACAGGTGGTACTGACCCAAATGGCTGTGCACTAAGTATTACCCTCTGCTTTAAAACTAGACACTTGATATTTTCCTTCAGAATTTGCCATGGGGCATAGTGTTCAGCCTTAAAAAAAAAAAAAAAAAGCCAATAAGTGGTTAGTATTTTTATTACTAAGAAATGTAGAACACACCTGGTTGAGTGCACATTACAGTGCTAAAGGACCCAGGTTCAAGCCCTCAGTCCACATCTTAACTAGCCATTAAGCAGTGCTTCAAGTGTCTGACTTCCTCTGTCCTTCTCCCCCTTCCTCTTTATCTTCCCTTTCCCTCTCCATTTCTCTCTGTCTCTATCTAATAAATAAATAAATAAATAAAATAAAACGAGTGTAGTAAATGTGTACAAAGACCCTTACCCAATACCCAGGACTTACTCTCCCTCAGCTTCTCCCTCCTTCCTCCCTGTCCCCATACTCTACTCTACTTGGGGGGAGCCTTGAGATGAAATAGTTAATATCTGCTACACGTATTACTTAACTTTAAAAGAAAAATTGACTTTTTGCAAAATCATATTAAGGAACAAAAATTGACTTTTTGCAAAATCATGTTAAGGAGCTAGTCTTTTCAAAATGCCATGCTTTGGAGGGGGGTGATAAGTAAAGTGCACAGGTTATCTATCATGTGCACAGACCAAGCGGGGCTCAACCACACACCCCTCCCAGGGAGCAGGGACTTGAAATCTGGTTCTTGCATATGGTTATATGTGTACTACTGCCTGGTCCCTCAGGGTTTGTTTGTACTTCTTAGTCATCTTGTTAATATCCTTATATAACAGATGCTTCAGATCTATTTCTTCTTTTTTCTCTCTCTCTATATATTTTAACATTTGGTTTGTTTGTTTGTTTTTAAGATTTTATTTATTCATTCATGAGAAAGATAGGAGAGAGAAGGAATCAGCTATCACTCTGGTACATGTGCTGCTTGAGAGTCCAGTGGACCTCATGTTTGAGAGTCCAATGCTTTATCCACTGTGCCACTTCCCAGACCACTTAAATATGTTTTTAAAAATTTTACCAGAGAGAAAGAGAGAAGGGGAGAGAGATGGAAAGAAAAAGCCACCTATAGCACTACTACACTGTTCGTGAAGCTCTACCCCACTACTTCAGGTAGTAACCAGTGTTTGAAACCCAGATCTTAGCTCATGGTAATCTGTGCCTCTATCAGATGTTCCACTGACATTCCCCATAACTGACCTTTTAATTTTTAATCACATTCCAGGTGTTCTTTTTATTTTTTTAAATAAAACCAAAAAAAATTTATTTATTTATTTAAATAAGGAGACATTAACAAAACTGTAGAATAGGAGGGGTACAACTCCACACAATTCCCACCACCAGATCACCGTATCCCCTCCCCTCCCCTAATAGCTTTCCTATTCTTTATCCCACTGGGAGTATGGACCCAAGGTCATTGTGGGTTGCAGAAGGTGGAAGGTCTGGCTTCTGTAATTGCTTCCCTGCTGAACATGGGCATTGACTGGTTTGTCCATACTCCCAGTCTGCCTCTCTCTTTCCCTAGTGGGGTGGGTCTCTGGGGAAGCGGAGCTCCAGGACATATTGGTGGGGTTGTCTGTCCAGGGAAGTCTGGTCAGCATCATGCTGGCTTCTGGAACCCGGTTGCTGAAAAGAGAGTTAACATACAAAGCCAAACAAATTGTTGAGCAAAAACAACAAAAAATTTACCTATTCCTTTTTCTCTTTCCCTTATTTTTAAATTTTTATTTATTTATGTATTTATTCCCCTTTTTTGCCCCTGTTGTTTTATTGTTACAGTTATTGATGTCATTGTTATTGGATAGAACAGAGAGAAATGGAGAGAGAAGGGGAGAGAAAGACAGACACCTGTAGACCTGCTTCACCGCCTGTGAAGCGACTCCCCTGCAGGTGGGGAGCCAGGCCTTCATATATATATATATATGGGGGCAGGGTTAGAAAGTGAGAGAGGAAATACAACATGGTTATGCAAAAAGACATTCATGTCTGATGCTCTGAAGTCCCAGGTTCAGTCCCTGGCATTACCATAAACCAGAGCTGAGCAGTGTTCTAGTCTCTTTCTGTGTCTCTCTAGTCTCTATCTCTATATCTCTCTCAAAATAAAATATATTGGGGACCAGGCGGTAGCACAACAGGTTAAGCACACATGGTGCAAAGCGCAAGGACCGGCATAAAGATCCCAGTTTGAACCCCCAGATCCCCAGCTGCATGGGGGGTCACTTCGTCATCAGTGAAGCAGGTCTGTAGGTGTCTATCTTTCTCTCCCCCTCTCTGTCTTTCCCTCCTCTCTCAATTCTCTCTGCCCTATCCAACAACTACAAGGGCAACAAAATGGGGAAAATGGCCTCCAGGAGCAGTGAATTTGTAGTGCAGGTATGAGCCCCTTCAATAACCCTGGAGGCCATATATATATATATATATAATAAAGAGAGAGGGGGAGAGAAAAGGAGACACCTGTAGCACTGCTTCACCAGTAGTGAAGCTTCTCCTCTGCAGGTAGGGACTGGTGTTTGAACCAGGGTTCTTGCATACTGTAATGAGTGCTCTCAACTAGGAGCACCACTACCTGCTCCCCCCTCATATATATATTTTTTATTAATGAGAGATAAAGTAAGAGAGAAAGAGAACCAGATATCACCATGATATCTGCGCTGCTGATAATTAAACTTGGGGCCTCATCTTTAAAATCCAATGATTTAGCCACTGTGCCACCTCCTATACTGCCAGATCCATTTGTTAAATTACTGATAAAAAGAAAAAGAATGTCCGACCTTTGTGGTCTGGGAGGTGGCATAGTGGATAAAGCATTAGATTCTCAACAAGAGGTCCTGAGTTCAATCCCCAGCAGCACATATATCAGAATGATGTCTGGTTCTTTCTCTGTCTCTCTCCTATCTTCCTGAAAAATAAATAAAATCTTAAAAAAAAAAAGATACCCAACTTTGGCATCATATTTTTAAAAAGATTTCATTATTTATTAAAACAAGATAGAGGAGAGAAAGAATGAAAGACCAGAGCATCACTCTGAGACATGGGATGCCAGTGATGAAACTTAAGACCTCATGCTTCCAAGTTCAGTGCCATATGCACTGCACCACTCCCCAGCTCTGGCATCAGCATCATACTTCTGACATTCGGTAATATGAAAGCTAAGGATAAAAATGACATGAATTCTTAAAATATATCCCAAAGTTTTCACTTGAGTAAATAAGAGTGACTAACTTTTCCTAAGCCAGGGAACTAACAAAATTAATTGGTCAGGAACCCAGTTTTTTAGTTGTTTCCTTACAGTTCCTGAATTCAATGGTTCACTTTCACTGTTCTTTCTTACTTGCTAGTGAAAAACTAGCAATAACAATGAAATGCTGTTGTACAAGACTGCTTTTAGGGGATTGATGGTAGGGTGGGTTAAGAGGATAAGATGATTAGGTGTGTCTGCAATATATCACAGACATTTCTAAAGAATGGACTAGTAGAAAATCACTGTCCAAAATTACTCTCTGTACAATTATTCATTACTACCCATTAATCAAACAACACACTGTAAAATCAATGATAGTATCAAAAACATATGTAATTGCCAGATTCTGTTGATTCATAGTGCATATAGAAAGTAATTTAATGTTTTTTTTAAGATTTTTTTTTATTTATTAATGAGAAAGGAGGAGAGAAAGAGCCAGACATCACTCTGGTACATGTGCTGCTGGGGATTGAACTCAGGACCTCATGCTTGAGAGTCTAGTTCCTTAGCCACTACGCCACCTCCCGGACCACAGAAAATAATTTATTTAATCCTCTCAACAACCATATGAGGTGGGTAGTGTTACTGGTTCTGTTAGTGGCACACAGAGGATTTTGCCCTGTGTCATGTAACTAGGAAGTGGCAGAGCTGGGATCTAAATTGGCAGTTCTGCTCCAAAGCCTCTCTCTTATGCACTATGGTATCCTATCTCTAGGCTAAAGAAAACATTCTTACACTAAGTAGAAAGGTTGCCTAGGTGGCACACTTGGTTAAGCACACACATTACAGTGTGCAACGACCCAGGTTCAAGCCCCTGGTCCCCACCTGCAGGGGGAAAGCTTCACAAGTGGTGAAGCAGGGCTTCAGGTGTGTCTCTTTCCTTCTCTAGCTCCTTCTCCCCCTCTCGGTTTTTCTGTCTCTATCTAATAAATAAACAAAAGTATAATTAAAAATGTTTTTAAAGTTGAGAAAAAAAAAGAAGAAAGAAAGGTCGTGTACAAATCCCTTCATAACCTGACCCCTCTCACTTCCTACTACATTGCCTCTAGTCCAGCCACACTGGCAACTTATTCTTCTGAAACATGCCGTCCAGTACGGGAGTGCTCGCTATTCCACCCATATAGAGCAGTGGGTCTATTGAGTTGCTTCTCTCCATACTTCTTTCTCTGCTCTGCCTAGTACTTATCGATCGTATACATTATTCTGTCATTTTTCTCCTATCGCATTAGATCTATACCTCTGAGAAAGAGAGGGGGAAGTCTTCCAGTTGTACAGTACTATCTAACAAAAGATGCATTTCAGGCCACAGAGATAGCTCTCCAGGAAGGGATCTTGCCTTGCTATGTACACTGCCCAGGTCCAACCCCAACACCTTAGATTAAGTCAATTACTTTACACATGCATTATGAATAGAGTCTGGCAATTATGTTCCATAGAACTAGGAAAACTCTGGTGCAGAGGTATCTCTCCATCACCATCTATATGAAAAAGTTGACTCAAGTGATATAATTGAAATTTTTGGCTTTCCCAAAAAGAGAGAAATACATTTCAGATTCATATTTTATAAAATGAGAAGTGTGTGTCATAGGACTAATGGAATATCGTATATTTTGCACCTTTATCTTCTTTTTTATTTTATTAGTAATTTGCAAAATAACAGGAGTACTACTCTAAACCATTCTCATCTCCAGAGTTCTGTGCCCCCATTCCCTCCATTGGAAACTGCAGTAATTCTCCCAGGATCACAGATATGGTTTATTATTATTATTATTATTATTGTAGTAGTAGTATTGCCTCCAGGCAATACTTAGGCTTATTGCCAGCACTAGGAATCCACTGCTTCTGTTGGTCATTTTACCCATTTTATTGGACAAGGACAGAGAGAAGTTGAAAAGGGTTAGGGAGACAGAGAGGCACCTGCAGACCTGCTTCACCATTTGTGGAGCAATCTCCCTGAAGGTAGAGAGGCAGGGGCTCAAACTGGGATCCTTGCATAGGTCCTTGCACTTCATACTACGTCTGTTTAGCCCATTATGTGACCTCCTGACCCATATTATTTCTGTAACTATTTCTTTTCTTCTATTTATCTATATATTTCCCCATTTTTTCCTATGGTCCTACTTTCTCTTCCATTTTAAGTCACAGCTAAACTTATACTACTTCCAAAGGTCTTTCTTTTTTTTCCTCTTTTCCGGGTCCTGATAGAACTGGGTTTCAGAGTACTCTAGTCATCTTCCCCTAACATTTCTTCCTCTCTGTGAGTATGGACCAAATTCTTTTTGGCGTGCAGATGGTAGGAGGTCTGGCTTCTGTAATTGTTTTTCCTCAGGACATGGATGTTGGCAGATCAATCCATACATATACCGCCATCCTGATTCTGTTTTTCCCTAGTGGCATAGTGGCCCACATGTTCAAGATTCTGTGTCTTCCCAGTTCCTATTCTTCAGTAAAGTTGACTGTAAGGTAGTGCCCTGGTCTGTGACTGGTCATGCATGCACAGATGGCTAGGGTGGACTCAGTAGCCTGCATTTGTTGTGTGGAGGGTCCTGAACTGGCATGGGCAGGTGGTTTGAGGAAATACAAAAGAATTAACTATTAACAAAGGGACCCAATGTAGCCCGGAATATAACAGATTTGCATACCTGTGGCTCAAAGCTTTCAAGTTCAGTCCCTGTGGCACCATCATGAGCTTGAGCTGAGCAGTGCTGTGCGCTCAAGTTCACTCTCTCTTCCTCTCAAAGTAAATTAATCTTTTTTTTTTAAATTTCTTTATTGGGGAATTAATGTTTTACATTTGACAGTAAATACAATAGTTTGTACATGCATAACATTTCCCAGTTTTCCATATAGCAATACAACCCCCACTAGGTCCTCTGTTATCGTATTTGGACCTGTATTCTCTCCCCACCCACCCCAGAGTCTTTTACTTTGGTGCAATACGCCAATTCCAGTTCAGGTTCTACTTCTGTTTTCTCTTCTGATCTTGTTTTTCAACTTCTGCCTAAGAGTGAGATCATCCCATATTCATCCATCTATTGCTGACTTACTTCATTTCATATGAATTTTTCAAGATCAGCTGAAAATGGTGAAGTCACCATTTTTTATAGCTGAGTAGTTTTCCATTGTGTAGATATACCACAACTTGCTCAGCTACTCATCTGTTGTTGGACACCTGGGTTGCTTCCAGGTTTTGGCTATTGCAAATTGTGCTGCCAAGAAGATATGTGTACACAGATCTTTTGGGATGGGTGTGTTGGGTTCCTTAGGATATATCCCCAGGAGAGGAATTGCAGGATCATAGGGTAGGTCCATTTCTAGCCTTCTGAGAGTTCTCCAGACTGTTCTCCACAGAGGTTGGACTAATTTACATTCCCACCAGCAGTGCAGGAGGGTTCCTTTGACCCCACAACCTTTCTAGCATTTGCTGCTATTACCTTTTCTGATGTATGACATTCTCACAGGAGTGAAGTTCTATCACATTGCTGTCTTTATTTGCATTTCTCTGACTATTAAAGACTTAGAGCATTTTTTCATGTGTTTCTCGGCCTTTTGAATCTCTTCTGTGGTGAATATTCTGTCCATGTCCTCTCCCCATTTTTGGATGAGGTTATTTATTTTCTTGTTGTTGAGTATGGCAAGCTCTTTATATATTTTGGTTATTAGCCTCTTGTCTGGTGTATGGCATGTAAAGATCTTCTCCCATTCTGTGAGGGGTCTCTTGGTTTGGGTAGTGGTTTCTTTTGCTGTGCAGAAGCATTTTAATTTGATGTAGTCCCATAGGTTTATGCTTGCCTTAGTCTTCTTTGTAATTGGATTTGTTTCATTGAGGATGCCTTTAAAATTTATGCGGAAAAAAGAGTTCTGCCAATATTTTCCTCTAAGTATCTGATAGTTCCTGGTCTAAAACTTAAGTCCTTGATCCACTTGGTATTTACTTTTCTATTTGATGAAATATAGTGCTTCAGTTTCATTCTTCTGCATGTTTCAACCCATTTTTTTCCAGCACCATTTGTTGAAGAGATGCCCCTTTTTCCATTTAATAGTCTGGGCACCTTTGTCAAAGATTAGATGTCCATAGGTGTGGGGGCTAACTTCTGGGCTTTCAGTTCTATTCCACTGGTCAGTGTGTCTCTTCATGTTCCAGTACCAAGCAGTTTTGATGACAATGGCATTATAATACAATTTGAGATCTGGGAGTGTGGTGCTTTCAGTTCTGTTCTTTTTTCTCAAGATTGTTTAGGCAATTCTAGGTATTTTCTGGTTCCAGATAAACATTTGTAGCATTTGTTCTATTCTCCTAAAAAAAGGTGGTTGTGATCTTGATGGGTATAGCATTAAATTTGTCTATGGCTCTGGGTAGTATATTCATTTTGATGATGTTGACTCTTCCAACCCTTGAACATGGAATATCTTTCCACTTCTTTGTATCTTTTTCTATTTCCTTCAGTAGTGACTCATAATTTTCAGTATACAAGTCTTTCACTTCTTTGGTTAGGTTTACTCCTAGATATTTTATTGTTTTTGTTGCTATAGTAAAAGGAATTGATATCTGGATTTCATGTTCTTCTTAGTGTTTGCATAGAAGAATGCTGCTGACTTTTGTATGTTAATTATATAGCCTGACACCTTGCCTAATGATTGCCAAAAGCTTCTTGCTGGATTCCTTAGGTTTTTCTATGTATACTATCATGTCATCTGCCAATAGGAGAGTTTGACTTCTTCTCTTCCAATCTGTATCCCTTTAATTTCTTGCTCCTGCCTGATTGCTTTGGCAAGAACTTCCAACACTATGTTGAATAGTAATGGTGATAGTGGGCAGCCGTCTAAGTGGAAATGCTTCCAGTTTTTCACCATTGAGAATGATGTTGGCTATAGGTTTGCTATATATAGATTCAACTGTTTTCAGGAATTTTCCATCTATTCCCATTTTTTGTAGTGTTTTGATCATAAAGGGATGTTGTATTTTGTCAAAGGCTTTCTCTGCATCTATTGATATGACCATGTGGTTTTTGGTCTTGCTTTTGTTGATGTGGTGGATCACATTGATTGATTTACGTATATTAAACCAACCTTTCACCCCTGGGATAAACCCCACTTGGTCATGGTGAACAATCTTTTTAATATGCTGCTGTATCCGGTTGGCTAGAATTTTGTTCAATATTTTAGCATCTATGTTCATCTTTTGGTCTGTAGTTTTCCTTTTTGGTTGTGTCCCTGTCTGCTTTTGGTATCAGGGTGATGTGGGCTTCATAGAAGCTGGCAGGGAGTATTGCAGTGTCTTCAATCTTCTGGATGACTTTTAAAAGTAGAGGTATTAGTTCTTCTTTGAAGATTTTGTAGGATTCATTTGTAAAACCATCTGGCCCAGGACTTTTATTTTTGGGAAGATTTTTGATAACTGTTTCAATTTCATTAGTTGTGGTGGGCCTGTTCATGTTATCTAGTTCCTTTTTACTTAATTTTGGAAGTTTGTAGGTATCTAGGAAATCGTCCATTTCTTTCAGGTTCTCTAGCTTGGTGGCACATAGTTGTTCATAGAAGTCTCACGTGATATGTTGAATCTCTACGGTGTCTGTTGTGATATCTCCTCTTTCATTTATGATTCGATTTATTTGGGTCTTCTCCATTTTTTGTTTTGTGAGTCTGGCTAAAAGTTTATAGATTTTGTTCACTCTTTCGAAGAAGCAACATTTACTTTCATTGATCTTTTGTATGGTTTTCTTATTTTCAATGTTATTTACTTCTGCCCTAACTTTAGTGATTTCTGTCCTTCTGGTTGCTTTAGGGTTCCTTTGTTCTTCTTCTTCCAAGTCTTTAAGATGTGTAATCAGGCTGTTTATTTGTGCTTTTTCTTGTTTCCTAATGTGTGCTTGTATGGCTATGAATTTCCCTCTCAGTACTGCTTTAGCTGTGTCTCAAATATTTTGGTAGCTTGTATCTTTATTTTCATTGAACTCTAGAAACATTTTGATTCTTCCTTGATTTCCTCTTTGACCCAGTAGTTGTTAAGTACTGTTGCACTTCCACATTTTGGGACTATTACTAATCTTTTGTTGATTGTTAAGTGTTAGTTTAATTCCACTGTGGTCTGAGAAGATGCTTGGGATGATTTCAATGCATTGAATTTGCTCCTGCTGTCTTTGTGGCCTAACATATGGTCTGTCCTTGAGAATGACCCATGTGTATTCCAGTTTCTTGGGATGAATGAATGACTCTGAAAATGTCCAGTAGTTCTAGTTTATCTATCTCGTCATTTAGCTCACTCATGTTTTTATTGATTTTCTGCCTGGATGATCTGTCAAGTTGAAAGAGTGGGGTGCTGAAGTCCCCTACTATGACTGTGTTGATGTTAATACATTGCTCTAGCTCTTTCAGTAGATGTTTGATGTATTTCTATTTCATTGGGTGCATAGATGTTAATAATTGTTATGTCCTCTTGATTGACTGATCTTCTGAGCAGTTTTCCATCCTTCCACTTTGAGTCCGTGTTTGTCTTGTTGAGTTAGGTGAGTTTCCTGTAGACAGCATATTGTTGGGTTGTGTTTTCTGGTCCGTCTTCCTACTCTGTGCCTTTTAATAGCTGAATTCAGGCCATTGACATTTACTGATATCAAAGATTGAAGATACTTTAAAAAAATATTTATTCATTCCCTTTTGTTGCCCTTTTTTTTAAATTGTTGTAGGTATTATTGTTGTTGTCCTTGTTAGATATGACAGAGTGAAATCGAGAGAGATGGGGAAGACAGAGAGTGGGAGAGAAAGACACCTGCAGACCTGCCTCACCACCTGTGAAGCAACTCCCATGCAGGTGAGGTGGCAGGGGCTCGAACCGGAATCCTTATGCTGGTCCTTGTGCTTTGTGCCACATACGCTTAACCCACTGCACTACCACCCAACTCCCAGATTGAAGATATTTTAATGCCATTCTTACAGATTTTTAGAGTGTTCTGATATATGGCATATTTATCATGGTCTGACTATTTATAGGAGAACTTTCAGAACTTTCATGGCAGGCTTGGTGATAGTTTATTCATTCAACTGTTGCTTGTCTGAGAAGGTTTTGATGCCTCCATCTAGTCTGAATGACAGTCTAGCAGGATACAGTAGTCTTGGTTCAAAGCCTTTCTCATTGAGCACTCGATAGATATCTTGCCATTCTCTTTTGGCCTGTAGTGTTTGTGTGGAGAAGTGCTGCTAATCTTATGGGTTTTTCTCTGTAGGTGACTCTTGGTTTTTTTCTTACAGCCTTCAGGATCCTTTCTTTATCCTTATTCCTTTCCATTCTAAATATGATGTGTCTTGGTATCTTTAAGTCTGGATTAATTCTGTTTGGGACCCTCTGTGCTTCTTGAATTTTTATGTCTTTGATGTTGTCTAGACTAGAGAAGTTCTCAGCTATTATGTCCTGAAGAATGCTTTCTTCCCCTCCCTTTCTTCCTCTTGTAAGCCAATAATGTGTATATTATTTCTTTTGAAGTTTTCCCATAGGTCTCTGTTGTTTTCAGTATCTCTTAATCTCTTTTTGATATCTCTTCTTTTTCAGTTGTCTCTAATCATCCTCGATCTTGCTAATTCTGTCTTCAGCCTCATTGATTCTATTCTCTCTCCCTTCTACTGTTTTCTGGAGTTCATCTATTTTGTTACCCTGTTCTGATACTCTTTTAGCTTGTTCAGCTAGTTCTGTTCGTAGGTCAGCTGTTTCAGCTTCCAGCTCTCTAATATCCTGGAGATAATTAGTGTTTTCTTCCAGGTTCTCATTTGTTGTTTTTGCATTTTTGATGACAATTCTTTCTAACTCTTTACTCACTCCTGTTATTATTTCCGTAACTAGTGTTTGGATGTTGACCTCATTATGTTGTGCTTCACCCTTTGGGGTGCTTTTAGCTGGACTCTTTTCCTGGTTCATTTCTCCAATATTTCTTCTTGTTGGTTTAACCATTTTATATATTATGTTATGAGTTCCCTCCCTCAGTACTGATTATTTCAAATTACTGATTACTGTTGCCTGGATTGACTTGTGTCTAAGTAAAGTAATTAAAGGGTTCACAGTTGTGGAAATTGACATTTGTTTCAATATTATTTTAATTCCTTAATTGGTGCTTAAAGGGTTTAAGAATCTTAAAAGCCTCTTTTGTTCTTTTTCTTCCTTGTAGGCTATGAGAGCCTGAGGGCTTTTAAACTATAAGTAGGCTTCTTAGCTTAATCACTGACTCCTGACCAAGAGAGAAAGCAGGGTGTGGCAGAGATAATCCAGTGGTTATGCAGAGACTCTCACAGCCCCACAGCTAGGCTATTGAGGAATAGATCTTCTCCTGAGTTTTCTTGTTAGTTCTTTGTCCCCTGGTATCAGCACAGGGCCTCCCCTGTCCAGATTCTGAGGGCAGTAGCAATGGAGACTCACAGTTGCATTTGGTAAGTCTTAGGGGAGTCCTCTCCTCCCTTCAGTCGTTTTTTTGTTGGTGAAACAGACTGGAGGTGGTGTCTCAACTGGTAAACTGCCGGACTGTTACTGTCCACTTAATCTCTCCCTAGGATCCTCTCTAGCCATGAGCCACACGTGTTTGCACTCACCGGGTATTTGGTGGGTTCCTGAAGTCGTTCTAGTCCTGTCTTGTTGCGGTCCCGGGTGGTCTCCTTTGGTATTCCTAGTTGACCCAGGAGAGGAGAGGAGACTGGAAACAGTAGTTTAAATATGTAACCCTACATCTTATGCAGTTAGAGGCATTCTCAAAGTCTTATGCAAATGTGCACCAAATTAATATTTTCTTTTTTAAATTTATTTATGTTTTTTTAAATATTTTTATTTTATTATTTTAATGAGAAAGACCAGAGCACTGCTCAGCTCTGGCTTTTAGTGGTGCTGGGAATTGAACCTGGGACCTCAGAGCCTCAGGCATGAAAGTCCTTTTGCCATAATCATTATGCTTTCTCCCCAGCCCCGTTTATATATATTTTAATGAGAGAGCTAGAGAGAGAAAAACATTGTACTGCTCAGCCCTGGCTTATGGTGGTGCTGAGTGAGGATTGACTTTGTGACCTCAAGGCTTCAGGCATGGGATCTTTTGCATAATTATGATGCTATCCCCACAGCCCAAAAAAATTCTTTAAAAAAAAATGTTTTTTTCTGTACAAAAGAATTTTCTCCCCCTCTCTCTGAGCTGAGTCAATAATGACTCCTAGCTGTCTTAAAATTCAAGGTCTCAGTAGGTCATTGAAGCAGGCTGTCTTCTTCCGGTGAGGGAACTGCTTTCTAGATCAATTCTGTCATCTAGGTTAGAGTAAAATGACTGCTGGTATTTTGATTTTTGTTTCATAGCATAATAATTACTAAGATGTTTACTTTTTAAAAGTTAAAAAAAAAAGGGAGGCAGGCGATAGCGCAGCAGGTTAACGCACGTGGCGCCAAGTTCAAGGGCCAGCTGAAGGATCCCGGTTCGAGCCCCCGGCTCCGCACCTGCAGAAGAGTCGCTTCACAGGCAGGCGGTGTCTATCTTTTTCTTTCCTCTCTGTCTTTCCCTCCTCTCTCCATTTCTCTCTGTCCTATCCAGCAACGACAGCAATGATAACAATAAAAATAACCACAACAACAATAAACAATAAGGGCAACAAGAAAAAATAGCCTCCCGGAGCAGTGGATTCATAGTGTAGGCACTAAGCCCCAGCAATAACCCTGGAGGCAAAAAAAAAAAAAAAAAAAAAAAAAGCCAAGGAAACTATATGTTTAACCAATTTCCCTTAATAGAAATGAGTAATCCCCTTGATTGGCAGAGGCCCCAAATGTCTGAGGTTCAATCTCAGCACCACTTTATGCGAGTACTCTGGTGTGTGTATATCTCTTCTCCACCCCCCCATCTCATTCTCTGTCTCAATATATTAATTTTTTGGTTCACTGGGCTTTGCACCTGTGTGATTCCACTACTCTTAAATGGACTCTTGCTTCTTTTTATTTTATTATTTTCATTGTTTTTTAGAGTGAGAGTGAAAGAAACCATAGCACTGAAGCTTCATTCAGTACAGTGGGGGCTGGGTTGGAACCTGGGATTGCACATATAGCAAAGCAATACACTATCAAAGTGAACTATTTCACCAGCTGTCTTTTTATTTTAAGATAGAGACAGAGAGGGGCAGAGAGGAGAAACACCATAATACCTGTTGTCCATAGTGCTCCATGTAGTGCTGGAGGCTCAAGCCTCAGTCCTTATGCATGATAAAGAGTGTGCTCTACTGTGTGAACTATATCCCTATAGTGTGAACTATATACACTTTTTTTTTTTTTTTTTTTTACCAGAGCACTGCTCAGCTCTGGCTTATGGTGGTATGGGGGATTGAACCTGGGATTTGAGAGCCTCAGGCATGAAAGTCTGTTTGCATAACCATTATGTTATATACCCCCACCGTAGCTTTTTTTTTTTTTTTTTTAGTTTTTATTTATTTATTTATTTATTTATTTATTTATTTATTTCCTTTTGTTGCCCTTGTTGTCTTGTCTTCGTTGTTGGATAGGACAGAGAGAAATGGAGAGAGGAGGGGAAGCCAGAGGGGGAGAGAAAGACACCTGCAGACCTGCTTCACCGCTTGTGGTATTACTCCCCTGCAGGTGGGGAGCTGGGGGCTCCAATTTCTGCTGGTCCTTGCGCTTTGCGCCACGTGCGCTTAAGCCGCTGCGCTACCGCCCTACTCCCTTACTGCAGCTTTTAGAACTGTATCTCTGGTTAGCCACTTAACTCCGACCAGAGGCTCGGGCTCCTTGTTTTTGGTTTTTCGCTGTTAGCCTAGGAAAGGTAATCCTTCCTGTGAACTAACTCATGCCTCTCCTCACAGAATAAGTCATTTTTGTCTGCAGAGTTTCTCTAGGCCTTCTATACTCAGCCCCTCTCTTGAGAGCTCAGGGGGCAGGTGGAATAGGGAGGACATGCTTTGCATGCATGAAGAGATGGAGTTGTAGGAGCCAGTAATTCTTAAAGAGAGAATTTGAAGAGCATCAGATGTTGAGGAGGGGCAAAGAAAAAGGGGTAGAGTGGTTATGTATTGCACCCACATAAATAAAGTGGTTATTTTTGTTTTTGTTTATTTTTACTTAAAAATAGCTAGGAATAGCTATTCTTACTACTGAGAATACTGGGAACAGATGTGCTTGGTTGCTTGAACTACTGCTTCAGCAAATCTGAGTTTTTGCCCACTGTTCCAGTCCCTACAGTGAGGATACTCTCTTGTATCTATCACATTTCGAGTGTTAAGGAATTCTTACTCATATTTCATATAGAGAGAAGCTTCAGTATGGTACAGATCAAAAGCATGTTTTATTGTAACAATAGGTAGGTTGGGTAGCTTTGGGCACATGATTTAACTTTACTGTGTTGGTTGACATCCCAGACAGCTCACCTAGGAGGAAGCCTGATTTCCTTTGTATATGACCAAGTGTGGAGCTCAGTCCCCACCACACTGGGGGCGGATTCAGGGAAACAAAGAAGTATATTAATGCATGCATACATAAATACATGCATAGCTGTACTTTTTAAATTTACTTTACCGCTCGTGTGCAAGAGAGAGAGAGATGTGCACCAGAGCACTGCTCAGCACTGACATATGGTGGTGCTGGGGACGTAGCTGCACCTTCAAAAATTCACAAATAACATATTTAGAAAAGATATTAAGTGTAAACAGTTGCAGAAAAAAAAAAAACTGGAACCCTGACAAAACTTATTATTTTATTTGGGTTGAGACGTCAAAGAGGCTCCACATTACACTTTATTTTATTTTTGACTCCGGGGTTATCGCTGGGGCTTGGTGGTGGCTGCATTATTAATCCATTGCTCCTGGTGGTCGTTTTTTTCCATTTTTTTTCCATTTAAATGTATAGGACAGAAAGAAATTGAAAGACAAGGGGCAAGATAGAAAGGAGGGAAAAAAGACCTGCAGACCTGCTTCACTGCTTATGAAGGGACCCCCCCTGCAGGTGGAGAGCCAGGGGCTTGAACTGGGATCCTTGTGCAGGTCCTTGCACTTCATAATATGTGCACTTAACCCCATGTACCACCACTCAACCCCTTATTTATTTTTAAATATTCTTTTTTTTTTTTTTCTATTTACTTTGGGTAGAGACAGAAATTGAAAGGAAAGGAGACTAAGGGAGAAAGGAAGAGAGACAACTCCCAGCACTGTTTCACCTTTGTGAAGCTTTCCCCCTGAAGGTGGGCACTGGGGGCTTGAACCTGGGTCCTTGAGAGTGATACAAAGAGAAAGATACAGGGAGAGAGACCAGAGCAGTGCTCAACTTTGGTTTATATTGGTGCTGGGGGTTGAACCTAGGACCTCAAAGCCTCAGGCATGAAACTCTTTTTGCATAGTCATTATGCTGTCTTCCTCAGCCTTGAATTTAGTTTTATTTTTTTCTTTGAAATATTTTATTTATTTATTAATGAGAAACATAGGAGGAGAGAGAAAGAGCCAGACATCACTCTGGTACATGTGTTACCGGGGATTGAACTCAGGACCTCATGCTTGAGAGCCCGATGCTTTATCCACTGCACCACCTCCTGGGCCACTAGTTTTATCTTTTTAATTGCTGGAGTTTGGTACCTATACGACTCCACTACTTCCTGTGGGTTTTTTGTTTGTTTGTTTTTGATAGAGTGAGAGGCTGCAGCACTGCTCTGGAAGTACAGTGAGGTGAGGACTGGTATCTTGAACCAGGTCCTTGCACATTGTAACATGTATGCTCTACCAGATATGCCACTTCAGCAGCACAGATATTCAAACTTTAAACTTAAGAAGATCAAGGGCGAAAGGTGGATAGCATAATGGTTACACAAAGAGACTCTCATGCCTGAGGCTCCAAAGTTGCAGGTTCAATCCCCTGTACCACCATAAACCAGAGCTGAGCAGTGCTCTGGTAAATAATAATAATAATAATATAAAAGAAACTTAAGATCACAATGGAAAAGATCAACTGGACCTCAGTTGTAGTTCTTTCCCTCCAAGAGGTATTTTATCAAATTGCTCACAAATTGCTGTATTTGACCACTGGGGGCACTACTTCCCCACCAAGAGAGATTTTTGATCCTGTTGTCACTCTGGGTCTTTTTTTCCTGTTCCTCAGATTATTGATACAGATGATACCCTGACATCAAGAAATTACTTCTCAGGCTGGTTCTAAGAGCATGGGCAGAACAAACTGAAAAGACCAGGTCAAGAAAGATGGCAAGGATGAACCCCTGACAGCTTTTCTTAGTCCTATCTCATAGTGCCTGCTGTTTTGGTTTGAAATCAGGGAAGCTTCCTTTTAGACACCTACCCCCCCAGCAGGGACAGTACCCAGCACAGTCATTCTGTTGATGAGTATGTACTCAATAACAGGAAATCTGATTTCTTTATTTGCATTTTTTTATATTTTGTTTACATTTTACTAAGATTTATTTATTTTTCCTACCAGGGTTATTTCTGGGTCTTGGTGCCTGCATGACAAATCCACTGGCTCTGGAAGCCAGTTTTTTTTCTTTTTTTTTTTTTTCATTTCTTTGATAGGACAAGTTGAGAGAAAAGGAATATAGAAAGGGAGGGAGAGAGACCTCTGCGGAAATGCTCCACTAGTTTTTTAAAAGACTTTATTTATTTATGAGAAAGATAGGTGGAGAGAGAGAAAGAACCAGACATCACTCTGGTACATGTGCTGCCAGGGATTAAGTTTATGTACAAGGCGTAAGGACCTTGGTTCGAGCCCCCTGCTCCCACCTACAGGGGGAAAGCAGTGTTGCAGGTGTCCATCTCTCTTGCTCTTTCTTTCTATCTTCCCTTCCCTGTCAATTTCCCTTTGTCTCTATTAATAAATAGTAAATAAATAAAATACTTTTAAAAAAAAGCACATGAATGGTGGTACACTTGTCAAATGCATGTGTTACTATGCATAAAATACCAGGTTCAAGCCCCTAGACCCCACCCTGCAAGGAAAAATCTTCAAGAACAGTGAAGCAGTGCTACAGGTGTCTTTCTACTTCCCTGTCTTTCCCCTTCTCTCTCAATTTGTCTATCCTATGAAAGAAAAAAAGTGGGGGGTGGCTATCAGAAGTCATTTTGTTTGTTTCCAGAGGCAGAGAGAGAAAGAGGCCAAATAATTCACCAATTCTATCTTGTTACATATATAACCCTTTCTTAAGCAGTTTTGTCATCTATGCAATTGAAATAATAGAACCTACCTGATAGGATTGAGAATGAAATGTGTACCTAATTTTATTTACTTTTTTTTTTTAATAGAGGGGAGATGGGAGAAAGAGAAACACCTGCAGACCTGCTTCACTGCTCATGAAGCTTCTCTCTACAGGTGGGGACCAGGAACATTGTAATACATGTGCTTAACCAGGTGTGCTACCACCCATCAACCTCTAAGCACTTAGTCTACACTCAGTGAATGGCAATTATCAGGGTGATATCTGTTAGTTCTGGATCGCTGGTGGTTTATAGATAGTGAGAAGTCGTTATACTCATTAATTCTTGCTCTTCCACAAAGCATGTTCACATACCTGCCCTCCTATGGTAGAGTAAGATAGGTGATGCTATGCACCAGCTGACCCAGGCTTTAGCTCCTACCACCACATGGGAGCACATGCATGGGGGAAGCTTCACAAGCAGTAAAGTGGTGCTGTGTTGTCTCCACTTTCTGGGTCTCTATCTCTTTTCTCTTCTCGCATTCAAAAAAAAAAAAAGAAAGAAAGAAAGAAAAAAAGTTCCTCTAAATCATATAGGAGTTCAACCCCTGCTTGCCCTTGTGGCAAAAGAAGAGGGATGGGAGCCTATGTGCTGGAGTGATGGTCTAGTTCTTTTTCTCATCAACAAATACAATTTTTTTTTCTTTTTAGCAGAGCACTGCTCAGCTCTGGCTTATGGTGGTACAGGGGATTGAAGCTGGGACTCTCAGGCATGGGAGTCTCTTCACATAACCATTATGCTAGTTAATTTTTTTAGATTTATTTATTTATTCCCTTTTGCTGCCCTTGTTTTATTGTTGTAGTTATTGTTGTTGTTCTTGATGTCATCGTTGTTGGATTGGAGAGAGGAGGGGAAGACAGGGGGAGAGAAAGACAGACACCTGCAGCCCTGCTTCACCGCTTGTGAAGCGACTCCCCTACAGGTGGGGAGCTAGGGCTCGAACCGGGATCCTTCTGCCTGTCCTTGCACTTTGTGCCATGTGCACTTAACCTGCTATGCTACTGCCCAACTCCCCTAGTTTTTTTTTTTTTTTAATAGAGAGAGAAAGTGACTGGAGAGGAGATAATGCCAGTTTTCCATACCTTAACCCCTGCTTGCTGATCTGTATACTCAGTTTAGCAGAATTTAGTCTTCTAGAGCTTTGTTTTGTTTAATGGACCTACACAGTTTAGTCTTTAGCAGACATTTATAGTAGATAGTTGTTGAATGAGAGTGGGGGGGCAATCCTGGTGGATATTGTGTAATCTATAAAGTGCTGTGTGCAGGAGGACTGGGAAATAGAGGCTAGTGATGTGCTTGCTAGTGGCTCTCACTTTGTCAGGTGCTGAGCGCTGTCAGAGCTTGCTTGAAATTCATTTACTGGCTTCTATTACGGGAGCCTTGCTTCACCCTCACATTTGCTTATGTTAGTGTGTAAGAAGCATTGTTAAATGTCCTAGTAAGAGAGGTCATGTCAGCACTTCTCTCCCATCTGGAAGTCAGCCAGCAATATGAAGGTTGCCAATGGAAACCTTCCGTTTCTCTTTCAGTAACCATTTACTTATTAAGGGACTACCCATTAGTGGAACAAAAGAATGTGAGTGACTTTAAGGATTGTCTTCCAGCTGAGGGAATTTAGAACACTCTTACTTGCTGTGGAGATCACTGTGTTCCAGTGTAGTTGTCAAGTGGCCCTAAACTTTGGATAATTACGGGATTACCCCAAAGTGTTCCTTGGGCTTCTTGTTTGATTTTTAAGGTTGATGAACTGCCCTTCTCATGGGCTTCTTTCTTTAGTATTTATTTATATTTATTTATTTCATAAGAGAAAGAGAAGTCTTAAGCACCGCTCTGGTAAGTACAACCAGGAGCTTCAGCCAAGCAAGTCCTACACTTTACCAACTGATCTAAACATTTTCCCTCCACAAAGGGCATCGTCTTCTGTAGACATATTTTTATATTCACTCTGATTGGGACCCAAGTTTACCTTATGGAAGCATTTGTAAGTATCACTTGATACTTACACTTGATATGTCTGCAATATCTAATGCCAGTCTTGCTCCCAGATGCAGGGTGGGTTGTATGACCAGGGGCATCCAAGCAGTAATGACCTTGTTGGCAACTTCTATGTATAGTGCTGCTAATATAATCATGCATAATACTTATTTGAAAGGCACTTGAAAGATTTAAATTTCAGCATTTGCAAAGAAAAACTGGAAATTTTAAATCATAAGGAAAACATTTTGCTCAGTTGTGTTCACTTACTGAAGTTTTAGCTTGAGCTGGTAAAAAACTGGTTAGCAAGAGAAAAATACCTGTTTTTACTAATGTATGTCAGAAATTTACAGAAAATGACTGAAAGAAGCAATTAGAATTTAAAACTCATGTACTGTCTTAATGGGAGAAGTAGATGGGAAGAAGAGACAAGAAAACAAAAGACTTAAGGGAAGGGAAGGGCATTCCTGAAAAACAATGGTTTTTGTTTGTTTGTTTTGTGAAATATATATATGTGGGGAGGGAGTGGAGTTTTCCTGACAACTCAGTTTGGGTGTGACATAGAAACTTCTGCTTATAGATAATTCTTCCATGGTTGACTGATGATTGAGTTATTTTGTGAGGCCTTACTTTTTTAGGCAGTAAAACAGTTTACTAGAGCTTAAATAACTGCTGCTCAGGATATTTTTTATGCCATAGTGTTATTTTCTGAACCCCTTTGTGGACTATTTAGATTATTCCAGTGAGTAGAAAATAATTGGGTGAAATGTTGTCCAAAATTATCTCAGCATTTGTATTTGTATCCAAAAACCTTCAGACAAATGGCTAGAATATAAACAAACACAGTGACTAGGATATTATTTACTGGATCCAAATGATACTGTTTTTCCAAGTATAAAAGATTGCTTATTCAACAGGATCCCTTTTAACAAATTAAGGTGAATAGAAAAGTAATGTATTCAAACCAAATGGTTTAAAACTATTAGTTCAATTTTATTGAATTTTCTGTCTTTACCAACACTACTACACAATCTCACACACGCCCAGTTTATAAGAGTGCCATATAAAGCTCTAGTGGATATATATATATATCCACTATATATTATATATATATATATTTCCCCCCTTCCCCTCCTGTCTCCTCTTCTGTTGTTTTCGACGGGTTCCGGGCTGGCTTCACGGGTGGGTAACAGACCACCAGGGACTCATGGTTGAGCTGTAGGCAGTATCTCTTTATTCATGCAGGACGCAGCACAATCTAAGATGAGCTAAGCTAAACTCAAGGTACTCTAAAACTCAGAATGCTGTCTTTATATATACTTGCCAAGTAGGGTGGAAACAGGATGTGACATAGAGAGGGTGGAGAGAAAAGTGACTGGTGAAAATCAGAGTGTGACAAGGAGGGGGTGGAGCAGGCGAGAATCCTATCACTGAACCACCAATGCCCTGGAGTGCTTTATGTAAATGTAAAAGTGATTTATGTAAATAGACCAAAGCTTTGAATGGGATTAAATCTATCCCTATATAGGCATATGGTTAAGCAGAAGCCAGGGGGAGCTGGCATACTATCCAACACTCTCCACTCCTTTTCTTAAAAAGAGAGAAATATAGGGAGAGCGACAGAGACAATTGCACCACTCCTGAAGCTTCCCCCATGCAGATGGGGACTGGAACTCAAACTGTGGTCCTTGTACATGTTTGTTGTCTTGTAAGTATCCTTTCATTTTTATTGACAATAAAATGTATTCAAAAACCATTATACAAGCACTGTTCTGTTTGGTGATAATTTTATTTTAAACCTAACTTTGTGGTAGGCCAAAGATGTACAGGAAATAAAGTAGATGATTTAAAGAAACTGAGGTGAGATTCTGCTACCCTAAAAAGAAAGACATAAGGGTGGGGATAGATACCATAATGGTTATGCAAAGAGGCTCTCATGCCTGAGGCTCTGAAGTCCCAGGTTCAGTCCCCCACACCACCATAAACCAGAGCTGATCAGTGTTCTGGTTTAAAAAAAAAAAAAAAAAAAAGACAGGAATGAGAAATTACAAAGTTGTCAGAGAGAGAGATAGAGAAAAGGTCTGGGTGGAGCATCCCTATCTTCTGAAGGACATAGTCTGTGAATAATGTATGAGGCTGAAGAAAAATAATTTAAAAAATAATATATATAAAAAATAATCATTCAGTAGAACGTACTGTTGTGAGCTAGGACACAGTAGAAAAAATGCACTGGTCTCTTTAACATTAACTGAGAATCCTCTAGCTGGAATTTAGAAATCAATAGTAGTAAGGCTCCCTAGAACTCTGGTACAGATTAAAGAACTTTGACCTGAGTTGGATAGAACTGAATTTAAAGAATACAAGGTTTCAGAGATAAGCTGTTGTAAAAGAATATGCTTTCTGAGCAGTTGTCATTCAGTATGCTCATTTAATTATTTTAATTTAATTTGCATATTGTCTAGTTTAATTTTTATGAGTATTATATAGACTTTACAGAAGAGTACAAATTTTGTAACTATTTGCATGTCATTTTATGCATACTTCATTAAATAATAGGGTTACTATGCTATGACTATAGTTAGAAAAAAATACACATGGAAACCTGGAAGGAAATAAAAGTGCTAACAGCATAAATTTATGATGATATGTTGTAGATTATAGTAACTTCATACATACTTTATATGACATATATACAAGATCAATGATTTAGGAGACTAGTTGGGCTACTCCATTTATAGGAGCAAACATGAAATGAAAGTTGGAGAGGTGGGCTGAAATAGTAGAAAAGGCACAGCCCCTAGAGTCAGTTTCTCACGGATAAGCAGTTTTGAACAAGTTGTCAACTACTCTGAGACTGTCATCTCTCCTGTAGATGAAAGTTTGATAATCCACTGTGCTGCTCTGTGCTGATGGGAATGATCTAGTGGAGAGGATAAAATTGATGCTGAGGGAGCCCTACAAAATCGTGGTGTTGTCGAGTAGGTTGAGAGGGAAGGAATTGATTTTTAGGTAGGAGCATACTAAATGTAAAACAATCGTGAGAGTGAAGAGTGATGGAATGCAGGTGGAGGTGGGGGAGTTTGGAAGTGTCCTTCCTTTTGACCAAGTTCCTGCCTCCCGTAAATACCAGGTCCAAAAATGGGGCAGTTAGGCAGAAGATGTTGGGGGTGATACTAATGCAGAGTCTTTTTCGAGCATGAGCACTCTTTTCTTTCGTGGTCAAGGAATAAACCTTTTCTAAAATGTAATGTGTTTACTTATCACCTTACAAACTGGATTAAACTATTGGCAATTGAGGAAACTCGAGGTCTTAGCCCTTGTGACATAATTGTCTAGGAGACAGTGAGCAAGATTATAAAATGAGATCAGATACTGCTGTTGTATATTTTCACTTCAGGCTGAGTGACTGAGGCAAAGTCAGATGTAAGCCAGGATGTTTCCTCCTGGAAGCTTCTAAAGGACAATTGGTTTCCTAGCCTTTGCCGGTTTCTAGAGGCCACCTGCAAAAGTTCTTGGCTCATGGTCCTTGTCTCCATCTTCAAGGGCAACAACATGACATCACTGAATCTCCTTGATTGGCCACCTTACTTGCTCTCAGTAGTGATCCTCAGCCTCTTTAGGACCCTTGTGACTTGGGGCCCACCTGGATTTGCTAGGGTAGTCTCCCTACCTCCACATCCTTAATAGCAAGAACTCTTTCTCTTTTCTTTTTATGATCATCGTTCTGCATACTTCCTTCAGATTATTGCTTGCCTTTCAATGTTACTTAAAAGGTATCATTACCTAACTTACCAAAGTACATTACTAAAAAAAAAAAAAAAAAAACTTTATAGTATGGAAAAAGGCAGATGAGGAAAATTTATTAATTTTCTATATGTTCATCACCAAAATTAGATTACTATTTTATCAAGACTACTCCTATTTGATCTATACCAGTTTCTATTCCTCCTAAAGTATTTATTTTGAAGCAAATTCCAGACATCATATCATCAGTAAACACTTCAGCAAAGTAGATCAACTTCATGATTTTGTTTTTTTCTTTTTTACCAGAGCACTGGTCAGCTCTGTTTTATGATAGTGTAGGAGATTGAACCTGGAACTTTCAAGCCTCAGGCATGAGAGACTCTTTGCATAAGCATTATGCTATTTAAATTTAAATTTTCTTAAACTGTTTCTACAAGGTCTTTCTTTTGGATGCCATGTATAAAATCAGTGTCCCTCCCTTCATTTCTTCCTTCCTGCCTTCCTTTTATTTTTGTCATCACCAGGTCCTCAGTGGTCCAAGATTTCTCTTTCAGGTAGATAGAAGCAGAGAGAGAGGGAGTCCGCGGTAGCGCAGTGGGTTGGGTGCAGGTGGCGCAAAGCACAAGGACCGGCTGAAGGATCCCGGTTCGAGCCCCCGGCTCCCCACCTGCAGGGGAGTCGCTTCACAAGCGGTGAAGCAGGTCTGCAGGTGTCTATCTTTCTCTCCTCCTCTTTGTCTTCCCCTCCTCTCTCCATTTCTCTCTGTCCTATCCAACAACAATGACAACAATCATAACTACAACAATAAAACAACGAGGGCAACAAAAGGGAATAAATAATAAATAAAAATATTTAAAAAAAAAAGAAGAAGCAGAGAGAGAGAGAGTGAAAGAGATCAGGGTACTGGAGCTTCCTTCAGTGAAGTGGGTCAGACTCTAGCCCGCAGTACACTTGTGGCAAAGTAGCTTACTATTCAAATGAACTATTTTGATGACCCTTGACTTTTTTTTAAGATTTGTTTACTTTGTCAACCAAGTCACATTATTGAGGAAATGATGATTCACACAGTCCTTGTTATCACAAGGGTACAGTTTCACATCTACTCATAAGGGACTAAATTAGTCCTATAGAGAAAGAGAGAATGAGTGAGATCAGAGCATCTCCTTGCACCAGTATATGCAGTACTGGGGACTGAACCCAGGACCAGTACTGGGTTCAAGTCCAGTGTGCTACCTTGGCACCACCAAGCTGACACTTGCCTGTTTGTTTAATGAGAGGCGATCATGTGGAGTGCCAGGGATCAAACCAGAGACTCAGGCATGTAAATCCTGCACCCCACCTCTAAGCCACCTCCCTTCTGCATACCAGTTTTCCTTTCAAAGTATGAAAATAATTTTTTGCACCATTTAAGGAAATTGTTTCCTTTTTCTTTAATTTGTTTTTCGTAGGAGTAATCATCTTCTAACTGCTTAGACAAATGTATCTAAGCACTTACTGTGTGGAAAATACTGTGAATTTAATTTCACATTACCCTTGAGTGCATGTGAGCCCCAGGACCTATCTAAAAAAATTGTGATTATCAGAGTAGCAGACTACCCTTTGATGTCCACACTCCTGATTTAGTTTTCTTTCCATGAGACACTCACAATTGGGAACAACTTCTAGGAGGCTGGCAAATGATGCCACACTTGCATCCTTTTTAAATTTTATTTATTTATTTATTTATTTATTTTTATTTATTTATTATTGGATAGAGACAGAGAGAAATTGAGAGGGGAGGGGAAGATAGAGAGACACCTGCAGACCTGCTTTACCACCCATGAAGCTTTCTCCTTGCAGGTGGGGGCCAGGGACTTGAACCCAGGTCCTTGTGCACCGTAATATGTGTGCTTAACTAGGTGCACCACTACCTGGCCCCGCATCCTTTTTTTTACACATTTACATTTTGTCTTTCCCCTTAGACTTTTGAGCCCTGAGGAGAAAAACATGCAAATAATTTGCTACTAGGTGAGCCTTCCATGTGCCCAGATAAGCCCTGTCATCTGTCCTTTGTCAGACAGGGTCTATCTATGCTAAGACCATTGACTACCATGGATAGAATTGGAGAGCTCTTGGCTTTCCCTTTGAAGAAGTATTTTGATAAGGACAGTTGTTACTTAAAACTGGGTAAAGATGGGTGATCCAGGTGATTTCTTACAGTCCAGACTTAAAAGAGGGCAGCAGGGCAGAAGTTCAGCTTGTGCCTATCATAGCCTAGCAACTGCACAGCCAAAATAAACACAGCTCAAACCTTACTACCACAAATACCAGCGGATTTGTTTTGTAGTCTCTGACTTTTTACTCTTAACCCCTTGTAATCTGATTTCCACCCATTTCTATGAACTTTTTTTTAAGAGATTCATTTCTAATTAGTGAGAGAGCATGAGAGGGCACAAATAAGTATATGCCCACACTAGAGGTATATGTATGTAATGCCAGCGATTGAACTTGGGACCTCATAATCAGAGTCCAATGCCTCATCCACTGTGTCAGTTCCTAGGCTCGAAAAACTCTTCTTTGTTTAAAATAATTTATTTATTTATTCATGAGAAAGGTAGGAATGAGAGAAAGAACCAGACATCACTCTGGTACATACGTTGCCGGGGGTTGAACTCAGGACCTCATGATTGAGAATCCAGTTTTTTATCCACTGTGCCACGTGCCAAACCATGGCTTGGAAAATTCATTTCAAAGTTACCAGTCAAGTCCAGGACTACTATTTCACTCTTTGTCCTGTGTGTCTTCAGGAAGTGAGACACTTTAAACTTACTTATGTTCTGTGATGCTCAATAATTCTCTTCTCAGGTTTTCTGTGTGACTTTGATTACTGTGGTAGCTACCTATCCCTTCATTCCTTAGAAAGTGTTCTCTGCACACCTATGGACATCTAATCTTTGACAAAAGTGCCCAGACTATTAAATGGGGAAAGCAGAGTCTCTTCAACAAATGGTGTTGGAAAAAAAATGGGTTGAAACATGCAGAAGAATGAAACTGAACTACTATATTTCACCAAACACAAAAGTAAATTCCAAGTGGGTCAAGGACCTAGATGTTAGTTGGGAAACTATCAGATACTTAAAGGAAAATATTGGCAGAACTCTTTTCCATATACATTTTAAAGACAACTTCAATGAAATTAATCCAATTACAAAGAAGACTAAGGCAAGCATAAACCTATGGGACTACATCAAATTAAAATGCTTCTTCACAGCAAAAGAAACAAATAACCAAACAATGAGATCCCTCATAAAATGGGAGATCTTTACATGTCATACATCAGATAAGAGTTTAATAACCAAAATATATAAAGAGCTTGCCAAACTCAACAAGAAAACAAATAACCCCATCCAAAAATGGGGAGAGGACATGGGCAAAATATTCACCACAAAAGAGATTCAAAAGACTGAGAAACACATGAAAAAATGCTCCAAGTCTTTGATTGTCAAAGAAATGCAAATAAAGACAGCAATGAGATACCAGTTCACTCCTGTGAGAATATCATACATCAGAAAAGGTAACAGCAGCAAATGCTGGAAAGGTTGTAGGGTCAAAGGAACACTGCTGGTGAGAATGTAAATTGGTCCAACCTCTGTGGAGAACAGTCTGGAGAACTCTCAGAAGGCTAGAAATGTACCCTATGATCCTGCAATTCTTCTCCTGGAAATATATCCTAGGGAGCCTAACACCCATCCAAAAAGATTTTTGTATACCTATGTCATAGCAGCACAATTTATAATAGCCAAAACCTGGAAGCAACCCAGATATCCAACAACAGATGAGTAGCTGAGCAAGTTGTGGTATATATACACAATGGAATACTACTCAGCTATTAAAATAGTGATTTCACTATTTTCAGCCCATCTTGGATGGAGCTTGAAGTAATCATGTTAAGTGAAATAAGTCAGAAACAAAAGGATGAATATGGAATGATCTCACTCTCAGGTAGAAGTTGAAAAACAAGATCAAAAGAGAAAATACTAAGCAGAACTTGGACTGGAGTTGGTGTATTGCACCAAAGTAAAAGACACTGGAGTGGGTGGGGGGGAGAGTATAGGTCCTGGAAAAGGATGACAGGACCTAGTGGGGGTTGTACTGTTATGTGGAAAAATGAGAAATGTTATGCATACACAAACTATTGTATTTACTGTCAACTGTAAAGGATTAATCCCCCAATAAAGAAATTAATAGGGAGTCGGCTGTAGCGCAGCGGGTTAAGCGCAGGTGGCGCAAAGCACTAGGACCGGCATAAGGATCCCGGTTCGAACCCCGGCTCCCCACCTGCAGGGGAGTCGCTTTACAGGTGGTGAAGCAAGTCTGCAGGTGTCTATCTTTCTCTCCTCCTCTCTGTCTTCCCCTCCTCTCTCCATTTCTCTCTGTCCTATCCAACAATGACAACAACAATAATAACTACAACAATAAAACAACAAGGGCAACAAAAGGGAATAAATAAATAAAATAAATATTAAAAAAAAAGAAATTAATAATTTTTAAAAAAAGGTCTTCTCTGTAAGCTTTGTCTGTCACCTGTATCTCTCTCGTAAGTACTCACACTTTAGTTTGAACTCTCTTGCTTCCAAATCTCAGCCTAGCCCTTGCCTTGAATGTTAGGACTTGAACCCATAATGGTTAGCTTTGGACATGCCCAGCTCAGAAGATAGTTATAGCAGCAGCTGAAAAATACTGCAACTTGGGCAACTGGTGTGGTGATGTACCTGGTTGAGCACATACGTTACAATGCACAAGGACCCAGGTTTGAGCGGAAAAGTTTTGCAAGTGGTGAAGTAGTGTTGCGGATGTCTCTGCCTCTCTCCCTATCTCCCCTACCCTCTCAATTTCTGAATGTCTCTATCCAATAAATAAATGAAGATAATTAAAAAAAAATACTGTGACTTGAATTTTAGAATTAAGCCTGATTACTCTGACTCAAGCAAGTGTGGATCAAGCCTGTGGCATCTGAATGATACACACAACTTTTTCTTCTGGGGACATGGATGCTATTGTACATGTCTCTCTTTTAAATATTTTATTTATTTTAATGAGTGATACAGAGGGAGGAAAGAGAGACCAGAGCACTGCTCAGCTCAGGTTTATGATGGTGTTGGGGAATGAACCTGGGACCTTAGAGCCTCAGGCATGAAAGTCTCTTTGCATAACCATTATGCTGTCTCCCCAGCCCTTTGTCTTTCAATCCCCATGATTTCCTTCTCTCTCTCTCATTCTAGGCCTGGAGTCTTATTTTGTTAAGGCCCTGAAATATGGCTAGCTTATACCAAATCCCTTCCCAGATAGCCTAGTCTTGTCTTATCAACCCCACAAATGCCATGTCCCAGATTATACTGGCAGAACTTCTCACCATTAGATCCTGTGTCATAGGGGTCATTCTTCGGAACATTCACTAGGTCTTGAATGTGACCTCCTCCTCTATATCCTGCTGTCTCAGACTTTTTATATATCTTCAGTTCCTTTTTTCTTAATTTTTTAATCTTTATTTGATGGAGACAGCCAGAAATTGAGAGGAAGGGGGAGATAGAGAAAGAAGGAGACAGATACCTGCAGCACTACTTCACCACTTGTGAAGCTTTTCCCCTGCAGGTGGGGACTGGGGGCTCGAACCCAGGTCACTGAGCATTGTAACATGTGTACTCAACCAGGTACACCACCACCTGGCCCCTACCTTCAGTTCTTCATACTCAAAAATTCTTGAAAACCCCTCTTACATAGCTATATGGTAGCTCACACTTGAGCTCACCCTGCCATCTAATGTCATCTTAACTCCTTCTTGGAACTGGTGATGTATAAAGATATAATTGATTCAAAAGCATTTAGAGATAGAGGGTGGAGGTTAAAGACACCATAGTAATAGAATTTCCTCCCCTGTAATGAGTGCTTCAACACAGGTCATGCTTTTGGAAAGGCAGGTGCCTTAAGTGAGTGATCTTGGCAGCCCTGAAAGTGTATTTTTAAAAATTATTAATATTATGAGTTGGGGGTGATAGCATGATAGTTATGCAATAATAATAATAAAGGCAAAAATAAATAAATAAATTTCATCTCTGAGGATGTGAGGTCCCACTTTCAATCCCTTGTACTACCTAAGCCAGAGCTGAGCACTGCTCTCCTAAGGAAAAAAAAATTTTTTTTTTCATTCCATTTCTGTCATTCTCAACTGCATATCGCGAAAGGTTGAAGGGCCTCGTTTGTTAGTGCCCCATAAAGTCAGGCCAGCACTCTTTTGCCATATGTGCTAAGGTTGTACCTAAAGTCTTTTCAGACACATATACCTTGACCTTGTTGCCAAATGTGGAAATGGCTTCAGAGACATCTTACCCCAGACCATAGTCTGTCCTTCTGGTTGTGCTATTAAAGGACTTCCACTGTTACTCTCTTTCCTATTGTTTTTTGTGTGTATGTGGTTCTGGGGCCTTGTGCACATACAACTTCATTACTCCTTGAGCTGACCTTTTCATTCTTTTTACTTCAGATAGAGACAGAGACACCAGAGTTGCCCCCAGTGCCAAGACATTTCCATGTGGTAGCACACTTGAACCTGGACAGGCCATATGACTAGATATTCCCAACTGGCTTATGGTGATACTGGGGACTGCATTTGGGACCTTTGGTGCCTCTATTCTGGACTCGTGTTTTGTTGTTGCTTTTTCCAGAGCACTGATCAGCTCTGGTTTATGGTAGTGCCTTATACAGTGTATACAGCTGATTTTTCAAAAACTACCCTGAGTAGTTTTACAGTCTGGTTGCTAGAAGAGGCCAGTGAAACATCTGTTTTCAAGGGTAGATTTTTCTCTTCCTACTGATTTTGACTATTTAAACCTCTGGTGTGTGCCATGGTTTGCTTCTCTGAACTGCCAAATTAAGTTTTTGACCCAAGAGGAGATGAAAGGATGACAGTGTAGATTGGGCCAGTATTTATGACTCTTGCGTTTTGACACGTTAAGGGCCCCTGATGTTGAAGTTTTGTCTCAGATTTATAGCAGGAATCAGACCCGCACATGCACTGTGCCAGAAATGGTGTCTCATAAGTCATTATCACAGCAATCCTAAAGTTGACTGTTTACCCATGAGGAGACTGAAGATCAGAGAAATTCACTAACTTGATTAGTGTCAAGAAACTAGGTAGTAAAGAAAAAAGTATTTGATCCCATGGGTTCTTTTAATTTACTATTGGATACAGACAGAGAAGTTGAGAGGAGAGAGGTAATAGAGAAGGAAAGAGAAAGGAACACTTAGAGTCCTCCTTTACCACTTGTGAAGATTCCCCCCTACAGATAGGGACCAGGGGCTTGAACCTGGGTCCTTCCTTGTGCACTGCAATGTGTGCACTAAACTAGGTGCACCACCACCTGACTCCCCCATGTATTTCTGTTCCTAAGTTTAAGTGGACAATTTGTACTTTTCCAAATAAAGTCTCCCTAACTTAATCACTGAAGGTGAAGGGCCCAACCAGAATGTCATTTCACAAAGGGAAATAAACCTTTCCAGTACAGAGAACATGCATGATTTCACTGCTCCCAAGCCACTATCATGCAGATAGTGATAACAATGGAGAGACACCACAGCATCAGATTTTTTCCCTATAGTTTCATAGCACCTCCCTTGTAGTGCTGAGGCTGCAGAATGCATGGCAACAAAGGGACTCTAAATAGTAAGCCATCTCAGAGACCCTACACACCAGTGTTGTTGTTTTTTCATGTTTATTATTTTTATTTTATAAGACAGAGAAGTTGATGGGGAAGTGGAAATATATATATATAGAGAGAGACCTGCTGCATTGCTTCACTGCTTATGATGTTTCCCCTCTGCAGGTGAGGACTGGAGGTTCTTGTACCAGTTGTGCCACTGCCCAGTCCCTGCCTGTGTTTGGTTGTTTGTTTATTTTTCCCCTTTTGTTGCCCTTGTTGTTTATCAGTTGTTGTTGTTGCTGTCGTTGTTGGATAGGACAGAGAGAAATGGAGAGAGGAGGGGAAGACAAGAGAGAGGAGAGATAGACACCTGCAGACCTGCTTCACCACTTGTGAAGCGACCCCCCTGCAGGTGGGGGAGCTGGGGGCTCAAACCGGGATCCTTACACCCGTCCTTATGCTTTACGCAATGTGCGCTTAACCCACTGCACTACCGCCCAGCTCCTGTTTGTTTATATTTTTAAGTGTAGTCCTAAGAGCAGCAGCATCACTTGAAGACTTGTTAGAAATACAAATTCTGGTTCAGCACACACATTGCAGTGGTAAGGACCTGGGTTCAAGCCCCTGTTCTCTCCCCTGCAGGAAGAGAGGCTTCATGAGTAGTGAGAGAATACTACAAGTCTCTCTCTCTCTCTCTCCCCCACACACCCTTCCCTCTCAGTTTCTGTCTCTATTCAAAATAAAAGTTTTTTCAATTTCTAAAAGGGGGGTGGTGCTGGGAAGATAGCATAATGGTTGTGCGATCAGACTCTTAAGCCTGAGGCACTGAAGGTCCCAAGTTCAATCACCATAAGCCAGAGCTGAGCAGTGAGTTAAAGAAAAAGAAATACAAACTCTTGGGGCCAGGAGGTGGTGCACCTGGTTGAAGCTCCTGATCCCCCACCTGCATGGGGATACTTCACAAGTGGTGAAGCATTGCTTCAGGTCTCTCTCTCTGTGTGTGTGTGTGTCAATTGTAGTTGCTGTTGGTAAATAGGACAGAGAGGGGGAGAGAAAGATAGACATTATCAGGCCGCTTCACCACTTGAGAAGCAACCCTCCTGCAGGTGGGGAGCTGGGTGGTTGAACCAGGATCCTTGCTCTGGTCCTTGTGCTTCACACTAGGTGTGCTTAACCAGGTATGCTACAAGGCCCCATGTCTTTCTCTCTCTCAACCTTCTCCTTCCCTCTCAATTTCTCTATTAAAAAAGAAGAAAAATACAAATCCTCAGGTTTGTTGATTCAGCCAGAATTGCTAAATATAAGGCCTTGGGGTTGGGACCTACTTATTCATGTTTTAATGAGCTCTCCAGGCTGGCTGTGGTGCATCCTGTTGAACTCCCCAGTCCCCATCTGCAGGGGACTAGTGGTAAAGCTGGTTTTTAGGTGTCTTTCTCCCTATTCCCACCTTCCCTCTCAATTTCTGTCACAGAAAGAAAGAAAGAGAAAGAATTCTCCAAGTGATTGTTATATTTTAATATCAGAGCTCTAAAGAAGCTTTTCATATCTGTGTGCCAGGATACACAATCAAGAATAACAACTGGAAAAATTGAAATGTCAGTCAACAGGACAGATAATTAAATTGTGCAGTTAATATAGTGAGGATATTCTGTAGTTTGTGGTAAAGGACTTGGAGTGTGGAATTAGACTTAAACTCTACTGGCAGCTATATGAGCCCTAGCCTCTGGTATTTGTATAATGATTATTTTGCTATCTCCCCCTGCCCTTGACTTCAGCTATTAGAATCCAGTTGTCATCAAGACATAAACATAGTAACTATAACTTTATTCTTACAAAATGTACTTAGAAGACTACCTGCCACATAAGTTTTGAAATTAAAGGCCAATCTGTATGTACCATATTATGAATATTCTGAGGTGTTTTTTTTTAATGTTGTACTTATTAATGAGTGAGATAAAAGAGAAAAAAATCAGACATCATTCTGGTACATGTGCTACTGGGAATTGATCCGAAGACCTCATGCTTTAAAGTCTAGCACTTTCTCTAATGTAACACCTTCCAGATCATCACATTACAAATTTTTAAGATATTTATTCCCTTTTGTTGCCCTTGTTGTTTTATTGTTATTATTATTGTTATTGATGTCGTCGTTGTTGGATAGGACAGAGAGAAATGGAGAGAGATGGGGAAGACAGAGAGGGGAGAGAAAGATAAGACACCTGCAGACCTGCTTCACCACTTGTGAAGCGACTCCCCCTCCAGGTGGGAAGGCGGGGGCTCGAACCCGGATCCTTACACCGGTCCTTGCGCTTTGTGGCAACTCTCAATATTACAAAAATGTAAGGAAAAATGTTCATTTCACTTAAGTGATGTCCCAGATAGTTTGCACATAGCAAAATACCGTTATTATGTAATTACAACATTGTATTTTCTACATTTCTTTACCAAAAAAGTTCTTAACCTAAGCAACCACAGGTAAAAATAATGTAGATTTTAGAGGTTCAAATATGGGCATGGCATCTATAAACTTCAGTCTTCATAAATGAAAAGTAACTTAAATTTGCTCTTTTAATACTGTGTAGAAAATTGATTAAATTTATACACAGCCTATGTTTGATACATGGGCATTTAGTAAAAAATGTTCTTTCCTAATTGCCTTTTGATTTCTTTCACCATTTCCCCAGCTTTTCGTTTCAAAATTCCTGATATTCTGAGAAACAGTGCCAGATTTGAGGTGCAAAGTGGTTCCCTTGGTTGTAGAGATTTAGTTTTATTCATGAATCAAGGTCACAAGGGACTAGTGTTTTGCCCCAGCCAAGTCTGGGCCTATTTCTAGGGTAGCTATAATTCTGTAATCTCTGGGATTTCAGCCACTTAGCTGTCATACATAATATGTAAAGTGCTTAGCACGTATTTAACAGACACGTAAGGAAAGATTCTTTTCCCTATATGGATGCACGTCACATTTCTTCTCCAGTGTCCAAGAGGCTCCAGTGATTGATGCTAGGATGGATTTGTCCTTCCCGGTGGAGCATGAAACCTCCTCTTATCTCTAGATGGGTTAAACAACGTGCAGGCCACTAAAAAACCTACAGGTACCCAGCTCAGAGAGAAAATTATACTAAGCCGCCTCCTTCTTAACAATAATCAAAGGGAGCAGAAATACCGGTCACCTAAAGACGCCGGCGTGCGGTGAGGCTGGAGCCTCGGTGCAAGAGAAAGGCAGCTTTCTTGTGACGTCAAATCAGCGGACACTTGTCCCGGCTTTTAGGCCGGTTCCGGTTCCCCGGCTTTCCGGGCTCGAGTGTGCGCGCTGGGCGTTCTGCGCGTGCTCCGCAAAGGGACGCTAGAAGGTTGGGTCCGGCTCGCGAAGGAGATGTTTGATTGGCTGGCGCTGTGCTTGGGGGTTCCCCAAGCCTTCTGGCAGGGGTAAAACAATAAGAGGAGGCGGTGGCAAAGGGGGCGGGGCGTCCGTGTTCCCAGTAGCTCGCCGCACCGCTTGCCACCGGGGAAGAAGTGATTGTAAGAAATACGAGCTCCCGGCTTCCCTGCTTCCTTGATTTGAGGTTTGTCGGAGGAAGGGGGCGGCCAGCGTGAAGAATCCGCGCCAACCGGCCCTCCGGGACTCTCCTGTTGACCTCTGCGCGCCGTACCCGCCGCCGCTGCTGGTTGGAGGTGTGTACGGGGGCCGGGAAGGGAGGTCGTGTGGTGGTCGGGAGGGGACATTACGTGCGCGCCGCAGCTCGAGGCAACCGTCCTGCGCTGGGGCTCCGGTGGCGGAGGGACAATTGATTGTTCTTGCCGGCTGCCGACGCTGCCCGTGTGCGTGCGAGGAGCCGAGCCTCCCTTTTCCGCTCAGGTGAGCGGTGGGAGGCCGCCTGGGGGGAGGGAGGTGTGCGTAGGGAGGGGGGACCCTGTGGGCACAGGTGGGGCCGCGGCGGCGTCCCGGGGTTAGGCGGCGGCGCGCTGAGGAGGGCCCGCAGCTCCCGAGGCGGGAAGGCGGCCAGTGGGCTCGCCGGCGAGGCTGTTTGGGGGCGGGGGCCCACCGGCGGGCTCTGTGGTTCTCGCCCTGGCCGGTCGGAACCGGGAGGCCGTGGCCGCCCCACCCGTGGGGGAGGGGAACCAGGCTATGTCGGCGGAGGCAGGAGCGACGCAGATGCGAAAGTAGCGGCCTCCGGGCACCATTTCTGTGCGCCGAAACCGAATCCGGGCGAGAGGGCAGCCGGCACTCTGCTTACCTATCACCGGGGTTCCGCGGTGTTGCCCGCCCCCCTTCCGCTTACGGTCGGCGAGTCCGGAAACCTGAGCCGCTAGTAAACAGCGTCTTCGGGGTGCCCATTTTTATGCATATGATCCCATCCCCGATTGACCCAGGAATTGCAAAGGTCTGCGAGCCACAGGGAATGGGCTTCTTAACCCCACTTCGTTGGTGAAGAGCCTGAGTTTACCTGGGTTATCATTTTACCTGCCTCTCTAACAGCATGCACAATATTTTCTAAGATGGCCCTGTGATGCTTTGAATCGAATATAGATTTGCCTCTTCAGCTTTCCGCATAGATATCAGGGTATACCTAATTTCTTAACATTTTGGTACATTTTATGTGTCTGGATCTGTGGCTTCAGTTACCTAGTCCCCTCCACTACTGAGGAAGATGAACGGAATTCCTTATCCAATTCCTTATTTGGTAGTTAATATAGCTTTAGGCCTGTGAATAAACTTTCTGAGTAAACATTGGATTCTATTGGTATCTAGTGGTCCTTAAGAACTCTTCGTTCTAAAAAGTGGACGGTATAATTATAATAGTTTGGACCTAATCAGAACTGGCTTGTTTGTGTATTGTATCTCTGAATACTCCCTTTCCTTTTTCTTAAAATTTTTGGGAGTAGTCATATGTATTCTTGGTGGGGTTTGTTTTGTTTTGTTTTACCAGAGCGCTGCTCAACTCTGACTTACGGTGCTGCGGAGGGTTGAACCCGGGACTTTGGAGGCTTTCTTTCTTTCTTAATGACTTCTTTATTAAAAGGGTTTACTTGCTTATTTCATGAGATCACTGCTTGGCCTGTTTCAAGTGCTAAATTAGCACACACCTCAATCAATAAATTACCAAAAACCTATTTTCTTTTCTTTATCTCCTAATCCCCGTCCACCTCCAATCCCTCTTGATTTCTCTATCCAGTAAATAGAATAAAAAATTCTTTAAAAGCTTTCTGACACTGGATAATCAACAGCAGTAAATTTTAATCAGCAGATTGAACTTGAATAGTATTGACATTTGTGGTAACATGAAATATTTGAGATATTGAAGTGAAATTTTTGATTAGTTATTTAAAGCCTTTAGATACTTGCTTTCTCCTTACCCTGCAGAATTACTGCTGTTGATTATCCAGTGTCAGAAAGGTTTTTTTAAAGAATTTTTTATTTTATTTACTGGATAGAGAAATCAAGAGGCATTGGAGAGACATTTCCAGCATTGCTTCACTGTTCCTGAAGCTTTCCCCCTGCAGGTGGGGTCTCGGGGATGAGTTACACATTGTAAGATGTGTCTTCAAACAGGTGAGCCACCACCAGGCCCTTGTAGCTTGCTTTAAAATAGACTTTCCCCCTACTTTCACATACGTTTCACACATACATTCATATTTTTTAAGTATATATGTTATTTGTTTTACTTGTGAGGGAGAAACACCAGAGCACTATTTAGCTCTGGCTGGTGGTTTGTGGTTTGAATCTGGGACTTTGGAGTCTCAGGTATGGAATAAATATCCATCTTATTTTATGCTAAATAAATATGGGGGGATGAGGAGTGGATCCATCCTTCAAGATTAATTTTGAGAAGTATGAACTTTAGAGTTTTGTGGCTGAGAAACATTTATTTCTCTGCCTAATGCTGTTTACAAATAAAACCATTCTCTGGCATCAGATAGATACATTTAAAAAGTATGATAGATACCACAGCAGTATTGCACTATCTCTGGAGCTATGGTATGTATGGTGAGCTATCTCACAGTCCTGGGGATGTATTGACATGGTATATTTTAATTTCTCATTGTGTTGCTGTCTTTTACTTTTGACTTCCTTCAGCAGTATCAAACTAATAGTTGTATGATTTTATCTTTTTCCTTTACCTTTCAAAATGATTACTTTTAACTAAGTATAAAGAGGCAAGAGACCTGATTTCAGATGCTGTCATGACCAAAAGACCTTAAACTCCTTTTCTTGGGCTTTTTAACACCACTTTCTTTCTCTGTATCTATAGTCCTTTCTATCTTAAGGAAATGATTGTAAAGTTTACGTAATAACAGACATTTTATTTTTGTGGCTAACATTTCCATTTCTTAAAAGATTGTGGTTTTGTTTTTTTGTTATACAAAAGCACTATTAAGCTCTGGCTGAAGGTGTGGAGAATTAAACCTGGTGCCTTGAAGCCTCAGGTATGAGAGTCTGTTTGCAAAACCATTGTGTTATCTCCCCTGCCTTGGTTGGTCACATTTTAAATGTGAGAGAGGGAGAGCCAGAGCACCTCTCTGGCATATATACTTTTCTGGAATTGAATTTAAGACCTCATATTTGAGACCTCAACATTTCATCAACTGTTCCACTCCCTGGATTACAAGTGATCACTTTTTTTTTTTTTAAATAAAAAGGAAACACTGACAAAACCATAGGATAAGAGGGGTAAGTTTCCACACAGTGCCCATCACCAGAACTCTGTATCCCATCCCCTCCCTTGATAGCTCTCTTATTCTTTTACCCTCTGGGAGTGTGGACCCAAGGTCATTGTGGGATGCAGAAGGTGGAAGGTCAGGCTTCTGTAATTGCTTCCCAACTGAACCTGGGCGTTGATGGGTGGATCCATACTCCCAGCCTGTCTCTCTTTTTCCCTAGTGGGGCGGGCTTCTGGAGAATCAGAGCTCAACAGCAACAAGTTGTTGACTAATCATGAACTTAAAGACAAGAATATTGCAGATGATGATTTGGGGTCTGCGATTTGGAAAAAGCTAGTGGGTCTGTTTCAGGTATATTCCAGAGGGCCCATGACTTAAGCAGGTGAACTCAGGTAATAGTCTGGGTAAATGGTTGCTAAATGCTTTTTTTTTCTTTTTTTTGAAGTGGCAGTGGTTATAGTCTGGTCTAAAGTTTACCATTGTAATTACACTTTATGGTTCAAAGTAAGTCTATCTTATTTGAGAGGGTTGAGACAGGGAGAGAAAAAAGGAAACCCAGCAGGTGGGAACCTGTGGCTTGATCCTTGGTCTTTGAGCATGGTAAGGTGTGCTCAACTTGATCTTTGGTAGTGGCAGTGTTGCAAAACTAATCCTTTTATTTTATCTCATAAATCATTACTGCATAAGAATAGAGGTGCCTTTTCATAGCTTTTAAAATGAAACAATTGATGGGATACAAATTTTGTGGTAATGATTACCGTTACTCTGGTAGCGATATATTACCTTGTCATTTCATAAAATGTTTAAGTATTTCATGACTGCAGTGTACCATCAAACTGATGTTTCATATTTGGGGTTAAGTTTGTTGTGTTTTGTTTCTTTTTGTTTGTTTTATTTTTATACCAGAGCACTGCTCAGCTCTGTCATATCATGGTGTTGGGAATTGAACCTGGGAAACTCAAGGATGAAAAGCTTTTTGCATATTGTATTTTGTTTCTAAGACCATTTAGTGTGTTATCAGAAAAAAAATGCTATCAGGCAAAGATCAAGATTTTTTTTTTTCAATGTTTTTAATTAGATGTTTTTGATTTGTCATTTTACTAGGTCACTGCTTAGCTTTGGTTTGTGGTGATGCAAGGGATTAAACCTGAGACTCTGCAACTTCAGGCATGAAAGTCTTGGGGACCCATTCAGGCCCCTGCTCCCCAACTGGTTGTGAGGAGGGAAAGCTTCACAAGTGATGATCAGCGATGCAACTGACTTTCTCTCGCTTTCTCGCTCTCTCTCTCTCTCTCTCGACAGAAATCGAGAGGGAAGAGTCTTTTTGCATAATCATTATGCTATCTTCCCTGCCTTAATGAAATATTTTCATTCCTACCAATCATTCCCATTCTTGAAAGCAGGGTTCTCCTCACTGAAGTTGAGGAGAAGCACCTTAGGATCTAGTTTTAGCAATCCCACTCCCCATAACTCTATTCATTTAAAATTCTAGCATATTTTTAAATATTTATTCCCTTTTGTTGCCCTTGTTTTATTGTTGTCATCGTTGTTGGATAGGACAGAGAGAAATGGAGAGAGGAGGGGAAGACAGAGGGGGAGAGAAAGATAGACACCTGCAGACCTGCTTCACCACTTGTGAAGGACTCCCCTGCAGGTGGGAAGCCGGGAGCTCAAACTGGGATCCTTATGCTGGTCCTTGGGCTTTGCACCACCTGCACTTAACCCACTGTACTACCGCCTGACTCCTTCTAGCATATTTTTAAAGTATATTTCATTTATATTTTATTTTCTTCCAAGGTTATCGCTGGTGCTCAGTGCCTTCACTATGCATCCACTGCTCCTGGAGGCCATTTTACCCATTTTTGTTGCCCTTGTTACTGTTTTTGTTGTTGTTAACTACTCTTGTTGCTGGATAGGACAGAGAGAGGAGGGGAAGATAAAAAGAGGGGAGAAAGATGAAAGATAGACCCCTGCAGATCTGCCTCACTGCTTGTGAAGTGACCTCCCCTGCAGGTAGAGACCCAGGAGCTTGAACTGGGATCCTTATGCTGGTCCTTGCACTTGGCACCATGTGTGCTTAACCTGTTGCGCTACTGCCCAGCCCCCGCATGCATATTTAAAGATTATGCTTCCGGTATTTTCAGTCAGCTTGCAATATTTTTATAATTTAAGACTAACTATAAATCATCAATAATTTAGGCATAATGTCAGATTACTTTCCTGTTTTACTATTCTACATAAATTTTCACATTTAATATTCTGGTCATTTTTCCAAAGTGGCTATACTATTTTTCATTCCTACTAACCATTCCCATTCTTGGAAGCAGTTTTCTAAGATTTTAGTATTGACTATAATTAGGTGACGTGTGGTTACAGTCTTATTTTTTTTTTTTCAAGCTTTTTTTAAATGATAAATTTTAGGCAGGGGAGATAGCATAGTGGTTATACAAAAGACTTTCATGCCTGAGACTCCCAAAGTTCAATCCCATGCACACCATCAGCCAGAACTGAGCAGTTTTCAGTTGAGGCAATGAAATAGCTCACTTAGTATGCCGCTTTGCCTTGTATGCAACCCAGGTTTGAGCCCAGCCCCCACCAATCTGAAGGAATAAAGTGCTGTAGTCACTTTCACACTCCACCTTAAAATTGTTTTGGTTTTATTACATATGAGAGAGTATGGGGGGGGGGGGTTTAGAGCCAGAAACACTACTCTGGAAATGTGCTAGGGATTGAACCAAGAACCACAGCCTGGCAAGTCCTACACTCTACCAGTTGAGCCATTTCCCTCAGCCAATAATTTTTAATGATTAGTGAGGTTGAGCATTCTTTGTCTATTCGCCATCTGTATATCTTAATGTGGAATATGTCTTAAATATCTTGCCCATTTCAAAAGTAAATTTCTGGGGTGGGCGGTGATGCATCTAGTTGAGCACACATGTTGGCATGCACAAGAACCTGGGTTCAAATCCCTGGTCCCATCTACAGAAGGGAAACTTCATGATTAATGTAGCAGTGCTACTGATTTTTCTCAATTGCCCTTTCCCCTCTCAATTTTTCACTTTCCTATCAGATAAAAAGAAAAAATGAGTGCTGGAAGCCGTGGATTACTAAGAGGGGTCTATATTATCTTTGATATCAGAGCATCATTGAATAATTTTTAAAAGCAGAGTACTTACTGTCCAGTTCTGGTTTATGGTGGTACTAGGAATTGAACCTGGTACTTAGTAGACTCAGGTATGCTTTGTTTTTTGATGAGAAGAAAGAGAACCAGGCATTGTCTTGGTCCTTCAGTGCTTTATCCATGGTGCCACCTCCCTGACCACATGTCATTGTTTGTCCTTGCATTGGTAAATATTGAGTGGATTTGATACCTGCTTATTCACCCAGTCAATAGGGAATAAAATAAGATAGAAGGCTTAGGAGTAAAGACACGGCTCATCAGCTATAGGGTGTGCTTTACCATGTTCATGAGGAGGGAGCAAGTCCCAGTGTAGTAAGTTCCCTTGCTTTCATCAAGCAAGGCACAGTGAGATCTCACACGTGCAAGACCTGGATTCTGCATAAGTAGTATTTTTAAATCAGTATTACTTAATATGGAGTGAGGACTCTTTCTGCCAAAGGCCATTTGGATATTTATAGCATCATTCGTGGACTTTGCCAAATTACAAGCTTAAAAATTTGCATTTACTGTTTTTATGGAAAAAGATACTAGACTTACTGAGTTCCCGAGTTCTGTCTATGATTTCCTTAGCAATTCCAAAATTCTCCTTATCCCTGATCTAGAGAATGAAAATTCTTTTTTTTTTTTTTAATTTTTTTATTTAAGAAAGGATTAGTGAACAAAAGCATAAGGTAGGAGGGGTACAACTCCACACAATTCCCACCACCCAATCCCCATAACCCACCCCCTCCCATGGTAGCTTTCCCATTATCTATCCCTCTGGGAGCATAGACCCAGGGTCGTTGAGGGTTGCAGAAGGTAGGTGCCCAACACCAGATGAGTGGCTGAGAAAGCTGTGGTATATATACACAATGGAATACTATGCAGCTATCAAGAACAATGAACCCACCTTCTCTGACCCATCTTGGACAGAGCTAGAAGGAATTATGTTAAGTGAACTAAGTCAGAAAGATAAAGATGAGTATGGGATGATCCCACTCATCAACAGAAGCTGACTTAGAAGATCTGAAAGGGAAACTAAAAGCAGGACCTGATCAAATTGTAAGTAGGGCACCAAAGTAAAAACCCTGTGGTGAGGGGTAGACATGTAGCTTCCTGGGCCAGTGGGGGGTGGGAGTGGGCGGGAGGGATGGGTCACAGTCCTTTGGTGGTGGGAATGGTGTTTATGTACACTCCTAGCAAAATGTAGACATATAAATCAGTAGTTAATTAATTTGAGAGGGGGAAAATCAATTGTCTGTCTCAAAGTTGTCTAGTATCTCAAAGATACTAGACTTACTGAGTTCCCGAGTTCTGTCTATGATTTCCTTAGCAATTCCAAAATTCTCCTTTTCCCTGATCTAGAGAATGAAAATTCTTTTTTTTTTTTTTTAAAGTATTTTATTTTGAGAAAGACACAGAGGGACTTCAGAGCCTCAGGCATGGGAGTCTTTTTGCGTAACCATTATGCTATCTACCCCTACCCGAGAATGAAAATTCTTTAATATTTATTTTATTTGATAGGACAGAGAAAGAGAGGGAGAAACACCTGCAGTGGTGCTTCACCACTCATTTTTCCTTTTTGCCACCAGGGTTATCTCTGGGGTTTGATGTCAGCACTAGGAATCCACAGCTCCTGGTGGCCATTTTTTCTTTTTTCCTTCTACTTTATTTTTATTTGACAGGACAGAGATTGAGAGGGGAGAAAGATAGGCACCTGCAGACCTGTGTCACCGCTCATGAAGCATCCTCTGCAAGTGGAGAGTCAGGGCTGGAACCCTGATCCTTGCACATGGTGATGGGTGCACTTAACCAAGTGTAATACCTCCCAGCCCCTAACTTTTACTATAGATAGTGTGTGTGCTGCATATGATATGAATGTTTGGAACACTAGGAAGAACTGAAGAGCATGAATCACTGGGAGTAAAAAGAATCTCACAGACTCCCAAGAGACATTGAGTTTTTAGAATTTCACGGTTTCAAAATTAAAGAATGTATTTATGTATGTATATTCAGCAAGGCATTCAAAACACAAAATTTGGGGGCAGTTTCCTCTTTGCCTTCCTGTGTCTCATTTTTGAGGTAGATTCCTTTATTCTGATAAAAAATCATATAACCTATTAACCCAAATTTGAGCACTAAGAGATAACTTACCCAGTAGAGCCTATGTTTTTTAGCCCCTGGCACTACATTGATTCAAAAATATGGGGGTGGGGGGTGGGAGCACAGCCAGTTGAGCTCACATATTACTATACTGTTCCCCACACCCGCTTCCCATTTTCAAGGGAAAACTTAAAGAGTGGTGAAGCAAGTCTGCAGGTGTGTGTTCCTACCTCTTCTCCCCTCTCCCCAATTTCTCTGTCCTATCAAGTAAAGTGAAATAAAAGGAAAGGAGAAATGGCCACGGGAGCAGTGGGTTCTTAGTGCCAGCATGAAGCTGCCCTGGCAGTTTCCCCTGGGAGCAATTTGAAAAAATAATAATAATAATAATTTGATACAAAATTTGAGTCTTATGATAAAAGTTAGATGTAAATTCAGGTAAATTTGAGGAAATTGAGAGTCTGAAGACCCTTGAGGACTACATTTAGGTAAGAAAAAAAAGTTCTATCTTAGAGATACTGAAAAGTTAGGAAGGTGAACAATAATAAATGCAGGTGGGTGGTGGTGATCTTTGGATTTTTTGAATTGTGACTTTCTAGAAAATTACACTTAAGGGGCAAATCAGTTTTGTTTCTGTTAAAGTGAGCGATTTGATAGGGGAGTAGAGAAGAGGGAAGACTAAGATACACTTAATTTAGGGCAAAGTATGATTAACAGACTGTCATAATAAAATGACTAGCATTTTGGAAATTCAGTAGGAAGATAGATTTTCAGGAAGGATTTTCAGGATGACAGTATACTTCTGATATTCAGATGCATGTAATCTTATGACTTAATGCTACTTCACATCACTCTTGTCCTTTTATGTGTTAGTGCTTGATAATCCTTTCTGTTACACATTCTTTGATTTCAGAGTCTATTAAATAGATCCTAAAATGATAGTATCTGATTCTACTTTTGTGAATGAACTTTTTTAATAAAGCACTTTAATTATAGGTAGTATAGAACTAATACAAAGGCATAGATAGTCAGGATCATTAACCTCACAGCTGTAAAGCAGATATGAGTGAAAAGAACTACATTGAGGATGAGCCATTATGCATTTTCTTTTATGAACTGACTTCCAAGTCAGACAGCAGATACTTCATTCTAGCTAACAATAATGACAGATATGGTAGAAAATCCAGATACTGGGACCAGGCAGTGGCATACCAGGTTAAGCACATAATTATAGTGCTCAAGGAGCCAGGGTCAAGCTGCAGGTGTCTTTCTCTTTCCCTTTCTACCACCCCCCTTTCAATTTCTCTATATAATAATAAATTTTTTTAATATTTTCCCTTTTGTTGCCCTTGTTTTTTATTGTTGTAGTTATTATTGTTATTGATTCATCATTAGATAGGACAGAGAGAAATGGAGAGATGGGGAAGACAGAGAGAGGGAAAGATAGACACCTGCAGACCTGCTTGTGAAGCAACTCCCCTGCAAGTGGGGAACTGGGGGAATGAAATGGGATCCTTACACTGGTCCTTGCGCTTTGCACCACCTATGCTTAACCCGCTGTGCTACCGCCCGACTCCCAATAAAAATGTTTTTTTAAAAAAGATGATCCTGATATTTAAAAATTGAGGGTCACCTTTACACACTAGGAACAGTTAGCTTTTTGCCAGGTTTTGCTTTGCTTTGCTTTTCTCTCAGCTAGAAAGACACCAAAGTGTCGAAGCTTCCTTCACTGTGATGGAGGCCAGACTGGGTTGTGCACTTGACAAAGCAAGCTCATGATTCAAATGAGCTATCTTGCTAACCATTGTCTAGATTTCTTAATTTCACCTGTTCCACGACCATCCCAACAGCCTCCACTTTTAGCTCCTTCAGACTCTGATCCTCTGGTTTCTTTTTAAAGACCATAGTTCCCTAACTCATCTTTTGGACTAATTTAGGGTCATTTTCTCCTCTGCTTCTTCCCCCAGCAGAAGCAACAAAACTGCCTTTGAAAGCAAGTGTTGGGGGGCCTGGGCGGTAGTGCAGTGGGTTAAGTGCACATGCTGCAAAGTGCAAGGACCAGTGTAATGGTCCTAGTTTGAGCCTCGGGCTCCCCACCTGCAAGGGGTTTGCTTCACAAGTGGTGAAGCAGGACTTGTAGGTGTCTGTCTTTCTCTCCTCTGTCTTCTCTCAATTTCTCTCTGTCTTATCCAACAATGACAGCAATAACAACAACAATGATAAACAAAAGGGCAACCAAAGGGGGAAAAGGGCCTCCAGGAGCAGTGGATTCAGTGTAGGCACTGAGCCCCTGCAATAACCCTGGAGACAACAATAAAAAAAAAAGCAAAGTGTTGCATTATATAAAAACTTAAACATAATGAAGAGTTACTTGTAGACAGTTTGAAAAGATTTTCGGAACAATTGTAAAAAAAAAAAAAAGAATTAGAAATTTTAATAGAGTATTTATGTTAAAAGTTAAAATTTTACATTATGTAAAACTAGAATTATATAGAACTGCATTTTCTTCAGACTTTATTAATGAGAGAGAACCAGACATCATGTGTGTTTGTGTGTGTATCTATTACCAGAGCACTGCTCAATTTTAGCTTATGGTAATGAGGGAGTTGAACCTGGGACCTCAGGCTCAGGCATGAGAGTCTGTTAGCATATCCGTTATGCTATATCTCCTGCCAACTATGAAATCTTTGTTTGATGGAAACTTGTTTTGAGATATTAACACAACAAAATTCAGAAATTCATTTTTATCCCCATTGGTATGATTAAGGAAATGTACTTAATAGATTTACAAAAATGACTTTTTTAATAGTTATTCTTGTATTTGTTTCCTCAGCATTTGACATTGTGCAGCAAAGAAATGGTTATGGAGAAGCCCAGTCCGCTACTTGTAGGGCGGGAGTTTGTGAGGCAGTATTATACTTTGCTGAATAAAGCTCCAGAATATTTGCACAGGTAAATTTTAAACGAATTTAATCGTTTTCAATTAGTTTATTTTCTTAAGTATGACTATTTTATGTCTTGCTATATCCATCAGTAACTTTCCTCTAGAATTTTTGTCACTTAAAAAAAATTAAGCCATGAAGTGTTGCTTTTGGTAGAGAGACATGTTACAGTGCATAAGGACCCAAGTTCTTATATCTTTCTAAGTGTGAACAAAAATAGTACTGACATTTTAGTTGCTAAAAGAGTCTAGGACATAACTCGTCCAGTAGAGCATATACCTTGCCATGTGTACATCCCTGGGCTTGATCCCCGATGGCTAATGGAAGCATCACAACACAAGGGGGTGTTATAAAGGTATTGGAGCTGTTGTGTGCTGTCTCTTATCTGAAATATAAAGAAAGTGGGACAGAGGCAGACAGCAATGGAATTACTAATGTGACAATATAAAATGTGTTTATCTCTCAATCTTTGATTATAAAAATAGATGAGGATAGCTAATTGTCTATTATTGTATGCAGCACCCTAAGAATTTTCAGGGAGTTATTACTTGTTTAATCCTTTCAGCTATTCTGTGGAATAGTTACTCTTTTGCCTTCTTATTTATTTTTCCCTTTTTTTTTATTATTGTTGTTATTGTTATTTATGTTGTTGTTAGATAGGACAGAGAGAAATGGAGAGAGGAGGGGAAGACAGAGAAGGGGAGAGAAAGATAGACACCTGCAGACCTGCTTCACCACCTGTGAAGCGACTCCTCTACAGGTAGGGAGCCGGGATCCTTGAGCTGGTCCTTGCGCTTTGCACCACCTGCGCCTAACCCGCTGCGCTACCACCCAACTCCCCTTTTGCCTTCTTACCAAGGAAACTGAATGCTAACATTGCTGATTACTTAAGGTTATACAGTTGCATTATTTAATGACAAGTGAAACTAGAAACTAGATCTTTTGATTCCAGATCACCAACAGAATTTTCTTGAGTGAATATTAATGATTACATTACATTTCATTTACAGGTTTTATGGCAGAAATTCTTCTTATGTTCATGGAGGAGTTGATGCTAGTGGAAAGCCCCAGGAGGCTGTTTATGGCCAAAATGTAAGTATCAAATTCACATATACTTTAGGCGTTGAGGTAAAGATTTGAAAAATACTGTTTTGCCTGTGGATTTATTCTTGCATGTGATTATAACTAGTGTTCTTTAAAGTACATGTTTTACATGAAACATGCTCTAATTTAAAAAATGGAGTATTTTGTATACATAATTTATACATGCATCAACTGACAATCTGATTTTGCTTTTGTTTTGCCACCAGGGTTATCACGGGTTCAATACTTGCAAGGCAAATCTCTTTCCTGCTAGCCTTCTTATCTCAGTTTCTTATTTGATAGAGACAGAAATTGAGAGGAAAGGGAGAGAGATAGAGGGAGAGAGAGATACCTGCAGCAGTACTCGTGTAGCTTCCTCCCTTCAGGTGGGGATCAGGAAGTTAAAATTAAGGTGCTTGTTCATGTTAAAGTGCACTTGACACAGTGTGTGCCAACACCATTCAGCTCTTTTTTTAATTATTTATTTATTTCCTTTTTGTTGCCCATGTTGTTTTTATTATTGTAGTTATTATTGATGTTGTCGTTGTCTGTTAGGATAGAGAGAAATGGAGAGAGATGGGGAAGATGGGGAGAGAAAGACAGACACATGCAGACCTGCTTCACCACCTGTGAAGCAAGTCAACTCCCCTGCAGGTGGGGAGCCAGGGGCTTGGCTCGAACGGGGATCCTTACGGGGATCCTTACGTGGGTCCTTGCACTTTGCACCATGTGCTCTTAAACTGCTGTGCTACCTCCCCACTCCTCCCCGTGTAAATATTTATACAGAGAAGTGACACTGAAAATGGTTGAGAACTAGAGAGAGAGCATAGTGCTGATGCAAAAAGGCTTTCATGCCTGAAGCACCAAAGGTCCCAGGTTCAATCTCCAGTACCAAGATAAGCTGGAATTTAGCTGTGCTTTGGGTGATAAAGAGAGAAACTAGTGATTTGAGAAGGGAGATAGTGAATCTGCCAGACCTAAACAGCATTCTGGTTTGTCTCATGTTTCTCTCACTGAAGTGAAATAAATTAAAAAAAAATTAAAGAAGAAAATGATAGGTTAGGAACATCATTTTTACATTAGTAATGAATTCAGCATAGAGTGAATTCAGATGAGCAGGAAAAAGTTAATGGGGGGAGGGGTGTGGGCAGTAGCACACCAGGCTAAGCACACATAGTGCAAAGCACAAGGGTCCGGTTTGAGCCTCCGGCTTCCCACCTGCAGGGGAATCATTTCACTTCACAAAGCAGATCTGCAGATGTCTGTCTTTCTCTCCCCCTCTGTCTTTCCCATCTTTCCCAATTTCTCTGTCCTATCCAACAGCAGCAACAATGGGGGGGGTGGCCACCAGGAGCAGTGGATTCATAGTGTAGACACAGAAGCTCAGTAATAGCCCTTGAGGCAAAAAAAAGAAGTTGGTTGGGGCAGGGGTTGATAGCATAATGGTTATGCAAAAGGTTCTCATGCCTAAGGCTCTAAATTAAATAGCTCTTTTTTTTTTTTTTTTTTTAAGTGTTGAGAGTCCGGGCAGTAGCACAGCAGGTTAAGTACACGAGGCAAGGACCAGCATAAGGATCCCGGTTAAAGCCCCCAGCTCCCCACCTGTAGGGGGAGTCGCTTCACAGGTGGTGAAGCAGGTCTGCAGGTGTCTTATCTTTTTCTCTCTTTCTCTGTCTCCATTTCTCTCTGTCCTATCCAACAACAGCAGCAACAATAATAATAACAACAAAAAAGACAAGGGCAACAAAAAGGAAAAATTTTTTTATAAAGTGTTAGAAATTCAGTTAAGAGTCTGTAATATAATGTGGTTTTACTATAGGTAATGTTATTTTTTGTTTCTTTCTCTCTTTTCTAATAAAGGACATACACCACAAAGTATTATCTCTGAACTTCAGTGAATGTCATACTAAAATTCGTCATGTGGACGCTCATGCAACCTTGAGTGATGGAGTTGTTGTCCAGGTCATGGGTTTGCTGTCTAACAGCGGACAGCCAGAGAGAAAGTTTATGCAGACCTTTGTTCTGGCTCCGGAAGTAAGTTTTTGTTTGTCTGTTTGTTTCTCTGAGTTTTCACTAACATGATATTGCTCAATTTATTGGGTATTCAAAGATTCTTAAAATTTGGGTGTGCTTTATTTTTTAGCAGTTTGTTGTATATCTTATTATGTGTTTTGTATATAGTTTTTTTTACTTTTTAGAATTAAAAGTCATGATTAAAATTGTAGAGACAATAAAACTATGTTGTCCTAATAAGTTATATATTGGGGCCAGGAGGTGGCACACCTAGTTAAGCACTCAAATTATAGTGCACAAGGGCCTAGGTTCAAACCTCTGGTTCCCACCTGCGGGGGGGGGGGGGGGGAGCTTCACTAGTGGTAAAGCAGGACTGCATGTGTCTCTTTGTTTCTCTCTCTATCTTCCCCCTCTCAGTTTCTCTCTCTATCCAAAAATAAATCGATTTTTAATAGGTCATAAATTAAAAAGGGAAAATTCCATCTTTAATTGATACTACTTTCTAATTGATTAGTTTTTTCTTTAGTTATAGTATTCAAGTTGTCTTTTGTTAATTGTTTTATGTTTAATATACTATGCTCAGTTGTGGGAAATTGGGTCTATGTTGCTTCTATAGTATTTTTTAAAAAATATTTATTTTTTTCCTTTTGTTGACTTTGTTTATCGACATCGTTATTGTTTTTTTTTAACCTTTATCTATTTGATAGAGATAGTCAGAAATTGAGAGGGAAGGGGATGATAGGGAGAGAGACAGACACCTGCAGCACTGCTTCACCACTTGTGAAGCTTTCCCCCGCAGGTGGGGACCAAGGGCTCAAACCTGGGTCCTTGCACACTGTAACGTGCGCTCAACCAGGTGTGCCACCACCTGGCCCCATTATTGTTGTTGATGTCGTTGTTGTTGGATAGGGCAGAGAGAGGGAGAGAAAGAGAGACACCTACAGACCTGCTTTACCTGTTATAAAGTGACTCCCCTGCAGGTGGGGACCCAGGGGCTTGAACTGGGATCCTCACGCTTTGTGCCAACCCAACTAACGCAACTTAACTTAACCTGCTGTGTTACCGCCCAATTCCCAACTTCTGTAGTATTTTTTTTAAAAACTTTATATGAAAAGTCATCCAGAGTATCAAATTTGGGACATGGTGTTTTCAAGTCCCATGCTCTAACCACTGCACATAGGCCATTGTTTCTACAGTAAAGTTATATATGCAACCATATGATTTGCTCTTCTATTATACTGTCAATTTTATTACAGTTTGTGGAATATTTGAATGTTGTTTTCATATAGGGATCTGTTCCGAATAAGTTTTATGTTCACAATGATATGTTTCGCTATGAAGATGAAGTATTTGGTGATTCTGAACCAGAACTTGATGAAGGTAAGGTTATTTTCAGGAAAGGCTTATATTATATATACAGAAAAATATGAAAGTTGCAGGCAGTATTGCAACTAAGCCAAACACATGTTTGGTGCCCAGTACAGAATTTTTTTGGATCCAGTACTTGCCAACCCTTATTTTTATTTTTTTTTCCAACCCTTACTTAATGACTGTTGACTTCCAATTGTTTTACTTCCCTCCCCCCCCCAATTCCTCAGCTCTGGTTTATGGAGGTGCCAGAGATTGAGTTTAGAACCATAAACCTTAAGCATGAAAGTCTTTTTTTCTCCCCAGGGCTGGGGAGATGACATGGTGGTTATGCAAAAAGACTTCCATGCCTGAGGCTCTGAGATCCCTTGTTCAATCCCTAGTACCTCCCTAAGCCAGAGTGAGCAGTGCACTGGTCTTTCTGTGTCTCTCCTATTAAGACAAAAAAAAATTTAAAAAGAAAATCTTTTTTGCATGATCATATGCCATCCAATTTAGTTGAAAGAATGAAAATTGTTGACTGTAAGAAATGTAACAAATATTTTTCTTCTGTCTATAACGTCACTCCTTTAAACTTTTAAAAATATGTATGCGGAACTGTCAAGTCTATTTAAGAGAAATTAATACATTTTGTGTTGCCAGAATCAGAAGATGAAGTAGAAGAGGAACAAGAAGAAAGACAGCCATCTCCAGAACCTGTGCAAGAAAATGCTAACAGTGGTTACTATGAAGCTCATTCTGTGACGTAAGAACAATGTTTGCAAGACTAAAACCTAAGTTAATACAGAATGGATTTTACCTCCTAGAACTATTACTGGAAGTAAATATTTCTGAAACTTTTTGGATAGAGAGGAAGTGTGCAAAGTGCATACCAGTGCTTTGAGATCCACTTGGAGATCTTCATTCCTTGTCTTTGTTTCTCTAATGCGGTGCTAGGGGTTAAACCCAGGACCTCACACTTAGAGTACAGGAGCTCAGTCATTGAGCTCCTCCTTGGCCTCTGGAAGTCATTTATTATCACCAGGTTTATCACTGGGACTCCAAGCTTGCATAATTCCACCACTCCCAGTGGACTTCCGCCCCCACCCTCCAAAGTGGGAAAAAATAGAGTAGGAGAGTTATCATATCACTGCTCCACCACTCGTGAAGCTCTTTGATACTGGGTACTCCCATGTAGTGGCCTGGGATTTGAACCTGAGTACTTGAACATGGACTCTACTGTATGAGCTATCTCCTATCTATATGGCCCATTTTGAATGTTTACCACAAATATGTAAGATATATAGAAGTAATTGCTTAATTAAAAAGTTGGCCCAATGCAGTGATCACTTACTAATGCAGCATATATAAGACAAAACAGAAAACAGGCATCTTTTTATAAATAGTAAAATGTGTTCTTGGCTAGTACTACAGTAAACATTCTTAGTTAATTCAGCTACCTACTTTCAAAATGTTGCAATTTCAAAAATACTATTTGAGTATTCCCTTTTTGGCTTTTTTTTTTTTTTTTTTTTTTTTTTGAACTTTTGCTTCAAAACTGTTTAAAGGTAAAGAAGAGAGTATTAATAGGCCTGTTGGGTTAGATACTTCTTGAACAGTTTAACTGATTAAAAGCAAAGTGGTTTTTTGGTTTTTTGGTTTTTTTGTAGTAATGGCATAGAGGAACCTTTGGAAGAATCTGCTCATGAACCTGAACCTGAGCCAGAGTGTGAAACAAAAACTGAAGAATTGAAGCCACAAGTGGAAGAAAAGAATTTAGAAGAATTAGAGGAGAAGTCTACTTCTCCTCCTCCTGCTGAACCTGTTTCTTTGCCACAAGAACCACCAAAGGTTAGATCAGAGCAATTTTTTAAATGTATAACATCACAATTTCATGATTGGTATTACTAATGAAGCATGACCTTTCTTCTGTATTTTTAATATAGTAAGCCATGATTTTTATGTATGTGAAAGACTGTTGCGCTTTTTGGTAATCCTGAAGAAATTCATTTATCCCCACCCATCTTCCATGAAAGGATACTCATTAGAGTGAATTTACTTGTGTGTTTGTATTATTTAGTATCGTGCTTGAAATCATTCAAGTTCTCTGTGCAGATATACAACAGGATTTTGTGTGATTTCCAGACTTAACAAGTTGACCTCTTGTTAAGAAGAGATAGTGTTTATTTCTGGTTTAAATGGGAATAGTTTCCATGCTATACCAACTAAACTATCTTGGAAAATGATACCCAGGGTATATCATTCAAGCCTACCTAAAACATCTTTTTTATGTTTCTGTAAAGTATTTTATTTTTCTTTAAAAGTAGGTTAAAGTGTGTTTGAGTAGTGAGAGGAACAGATTCCTTGTTCAATTTGTGAATGTGTGTAAAGTTTCCAGCTAGTACTCACTTCTCTCTTACTACCTCTCCCTTAACATCACACACCCTGTCTTTGTCCAAAAGACATCCATTCTACTAGGTTCAGATTTCTCTAGCATGTACAGTTGTTAGTGGGTTTGTTTGCTACTTGCTCATCTATTTAGAGCATGTAGGAACTTGCTTGTGGTTTTATTTAGTAGTTCAGACAACAGTCAAATAATTTTGCATAATTAGATTTGAAATCTGGCACATAGACTGGCATGTGTGTGTGTGCCTTCCATTTAGGATTCATTCAATATAGAGCAATGGCTTAGAAATGCAAAGAAATATATATATATCAATATATTTGGAAGTTTCCCTGTAGGAATGTTGGTGGTTTTCCATGATTAGTAGTCTAGGTTTGTTGCATTTCCTGCAGGCTTTCTCCTGGGCTTCAGTGACCAGTAAAAACCTGCCTCCTAGTGGTACTGTTTCTTCCTCTGGAATTCCACCCCATGTTAAAGCACCAGTCTCACAGGTAACCAATCTGTGAACACATTGGATTGTATCCTTGTTACATTGCCAATTGCTTATCTTTTTTATACTTTTTTTAATGACTCGATCAGATTATGAATTAAATATACAAAAATTGTATTAAATGTTAGTGCACCCATTTTAAATGCCAAATCTCCATCATCTTCATAGGAGGTATTTGGGGTTTGGGTGTGTAATATAGATTACATTGGTTTTACCAATAAATAAATAAATATATATATACAGATAATTGTCGTTTTAAAAGGCTTTTTAAAATAAAAAAGCATGTTCCTTTTTTAAAAGTTTTAAAACTTTAGCTAAATTATTTTAAGGGAGAGATTTTGAAAGGCACAAAGTAGTGTGGTGTTAAATTACTGTTTTTTGTTTTTTTTTTTAAGAGAGAGGTCATTTAAAACTTACACTGTCTAATAAACTCTCAGTCTGTAAGTGGTTCATACAGTTGAATTGAAGCCTGTACCAACTTATGACTGTAGTGTTCACCTTAACTGATCATTTCTAGTATTCTGCTTTTTGTCTGTTTGTCATCTTACCCATTTCAGAGCTCTTATACATACTGGCTTCTTAATACATTTTTTAGATACAGGGTAGAATTAACTAGATTTCAGTTAAGCTTTTCATCATAGTTAAAAGAGGATGTACGATTGTTTTCCTTAGATGATGAGTCAAATTTCACTGCACCCAGAAATTTAAATTTTAAATGATTAATGCTCCTAAAATCAATCATATGTACTTCCTGTAATCTCTAAACAATGACAAGTTTCGAGGTTTCAAAGGTTGCTAGTAATTATTGGTACCCACCATCGGTTACATAAGAAGAGGGTATTATCTTAATGAGGAAAAATTTTTTTGTTAGCTGTTACTACTTGTGACCTGATAAGTGACATCTGACTTTAGAAATGCTTGGTTTAATTTCAGATTTGCATTTGGACTCCTTCAGGTTTTTATTTCATTTAAGTTGGCTACATTAATCAGTTTATTATACTTTTAAAATGTCCCAGATACTGTACAAAAACACTTTATAGTCTTGTTTAATCTTCAAATCCACCCTTTGAGGTTGGGTATACTACTATTCATAGGAGGTTTAGGCCTAGAGTACCTTACTCAGTTGTTGTACCAACAACTATGTCAATGCTATGACTGGACTTAAGAGTTTTATTTAACATCTGAATCCTTATTTAATTCATATAAACCACTTTTTTAGTTCTTTGAAGGGAAATGTTATGTTTATATCAAAAAGTGTTATGTTTAAGTCATGTCTAAATTAAATTATATTAGATCCTATTCTGTTGTGGGGGTGAGCGTTTTAGTTTTAAGTTACTGTTATTTCTAAAAATTAACCTAGGGAGCTAAATTACGTTTGTTCACCTCCCTCCTAACTAAAACAAAAATTTTATAGACATTTATATTTAAACCTTAAGAGAACTTTATCTTTTTGGGTTATACTTAGAATGATCCACTTGATTTAATAAACCCTTCAATTTTATTGTAGCATCAATTACCATAACATTTTTGGCACAAGCTATAAATAAAAGAAGATTTTACTTTAATTCTAGAACAGTGCTAGGCATTAACTTTAGAAGTAAGTATGTTAATTTCTTAGTACAAAGGCTTTTGTCTAGATTTGACTGGCTCATCTGAATAGCTGTGTTCAACTAAATGACACTTGTTATTAAACATACTGTTACTGAGTTGATTTGATGGTACTGTTTTTCTTTCTGTTTTTTTTCCCCCTTGAGTACAATTTCTGGTTTCATGGAATTAGTTAATGGCCATAAAGTAGTAGTGTGTACATTTTATCTGTTTGGCATAAGTATTTAATTGTGGAATTGAGCGTGAAAACTGTAGTGCACAGCTGGTTTAGTTGGAATATTGATCAAGTTATTGAAAGGAAATTGTTAGGTGTTTGGTCTCATTTTCTTCTGCATTGGCATCATCAAGCATTACAAACAGTAAGATTGCTAAATCATTCTGAAGTTTTTTATGTTGGAGATTAATTTTGGTTTTAATTCTTAAAGTATAATTAGGAACTTTATATTTTGTTTCTTTTAGTGACTTCTGTTTTGATAATCTGTTTAAAAATAATTTGAATCAAGTGAGTCAGGATTGCCTCAAGTTCTCTTAACATTTGAAATGGAGTCTAAGGTTTTACTGAGAGTTTTAAATAGTAAATACATTTGCTATTCATTAACTTTTTCCTAAATACACTAACTTAATCAAATGTTGAACAGATCACATCTGTTACTTCATTTTTTAAAGGACTGAAATTGCACTTTGAAGCCCCTTTAAAGTTTTCTTTCCTTTTTTTTTCTTTTTCATATTTTAAATTTTATTTGTTTTAGAGTCTGAAATTGAGACGGGAGGGAGAGAGAGACACCTGCAGCACTACTTCACCATTCTTGAAGCTTTACCGGCCCATGGGGATTGGGAGCTGGAACCATGGTCCTTACACATTTTAGCATGTGTGCGCTACCAGGTGTGCCCCCATAACTGGCTCCAGTTGAAATTTTTAAATGAATTTGTTTGGGTCAAATTAAGAATGTTAGCAGTATATACAAATAGTATTTACAGGGAGTCGGGCGGTAACACAGCGGATTAAGCGCAGGTGGCACAAAGTGCAAGGACTGGCATAAGGATTCTGGTTCAAGCCTCAGACTCCCCACCTGCCGGGGTGTAGCTTCACAAGCGGTGAAGCAGGTCTGCAGGTGTCTATCTTTCTCTCCTCCTCTGTCTTCCCCTCCTCTCTCTATTTCTCTCTGTCCTATCCAACAATGACAACAATGACATCAATAACCATAATAGTAACTACAACAAGGTCAACAAAAGGGAATGAATAAATATTTTTAAAAACAAATAGTATTTACTATATATAGAGCACTCTAACAAGTTTAACTGAGCCAATAGTTACTGAACATTTATGTCAACAATACTGCTTATTCTTTTGGTGATACAGAAATAAATTCAGATGATCTTAAATATGTAAGTAATATAAAAGCTAGTGAGTTTTTTTATTTATTTAATTAGAATTCTAAGGTATGGGAAGTATCTTTAGCTGATTAAAATGGAAATCTAAGTAGAAGAAAATAGAACTTGGGGAAGAGATAGGCAAATCTGTTAAATTGCTAGTATAGGAGTTGATATACCGTTGGATTAAAGTAGATACAATATTTTAACAATAAATTGACTTCATTTTTTTTAAAGAAACACAACTGTCAAAATATTTTTGTGAATTTTGACAATTTAGTTAAATAATTGGTGAAAGAATTTGAGCTTCCTGGACAAAGATCAGGTGACCAGCCATAAAGATTTTAAAAATTACTCTACTTATACTGATGAATATTGAAAGTCATTTTGTATAACCATTATGCTATCTCCCTAGCACAGAAGTGCACAATAGGCAGCCTAAAGAAGTTGGGACTATTGAAAATACCATTGTATAGAGGCAAAAGTAATTGCAGGTGTTAATTTTAAAAATAATTGTCTGTTTAATTCAGCAATTAAAGAGATAGAGTCCAGATCACTATTCACCTGTAGTATGTGTTGATGCTGGGGATTGAACCTGGAATCTCTGGGCTTTATGGCTTGCAAACCTGGTGTGGTACCTCTGCTGTCTTCCGAGTCCTAGGGTCAGTTGATAGTTAACATACAGCTTTTTCTTGGGGGGGTGGGGTCGAGATAGGTAGCTAAAGGACATTTTCTTTAGCCATTTGAAATGCTATATACATGTCCCTGCCTTTTGTTTGTTTCGTTTTCCTTTTGTTTGTGCATTTTAAAGAGTTATTTTTAGGTACTACAGTAAGCTAAGTTACCACTATTGGCTTTTAAGATTTAATTGTGGACTGGTTTAGAAACCAAAGCAGCAAACTAGATAACTAGAAAGTATGTCATTTTCTTTCTGAGATAAAAGATGGCTTTTTATTTTGTATATGTATGTACATGTAATGGCTCATCTTGATTTTTTTTTTTCTTTTGTATCTATACCTTTTATGATGTCTTGGTGCGGATATAACTTTATTTTTATGACATGATTGTAAAAATCAGTTTATTAGTTATATAACCTTTAGTGGACAAACTACCCTACAGTCCTAGATTGGTACAGAATATCTTTGTGAAAAAGTGTATTTTTGTCATACATATGACATAACTTTCTAAACTTTATAAAATGTCATTATGCCTTTGACTGTCTTGTTAATGGTTACTGTCTCTGGCTTTGGTTCTAAGAAATGCTTCCTTATAACGTGCTTTTTTTTTTTTTTTTTTGCCTTCTGTTGCAGCCAAGAGTTGAAACTAAACCAGAAGTTCAGTCTCAACCACCTCGTGTGCGTGAACAACGACCTAGAGAACGACCTGGTTTCCCTCCTAGAGGACCAAGACCAGGTCAGACAGCCCTTTTTGTAGCATTTAGCACTTAAAAGTTAGGAAAAGACTAAACTTGAAAGAACATAGTATTTTGTATACAAATCCTTTTAGTACCAAAACTATACTGCTAAAAAATAGTCTGGGGCAAAACTAACTTGGGAGGATTAGTTAACATGCCATAGAGATCTTGTATTTTGAAGATGGAAAAGAATTTTGAGACATTTGGTTATTGTCACTGATTCTCAATTCAAAATCAAGCTGCCAATAACCTACTCTTATTTAGCACTCTTATCTCTTCACAGATAAACATAAGCATACCCTGATTCTTATTTTGATTATCTTAGATAAGTAAGTTGCATGATTTTTTGACTCATTTCCATTTTTAGCTAGTATATGTAGCACCTCTACTTGAGTTCTGTGTTTAGATTATGTGTTGATTGGGTCCGGGCAGTGGCGCACCCTGTTAAACGTACATAGTACTAGATTATGGTGGTTGGGTTTTTTTTTGTTTGTTTGTTTTTGTTTTTTGCTTGCCTTACCAGAGCTGCTCAGGTCTGGTTTATGGAGATTGAACCTGGGACTTTAGAACCCCAGGCATTACAGTCTCTGCATAACCCTTATGCCTTCTAACCCTGCCCATAGTACTAGATTTACATGTTGATGTGTGAACAGTTAGCATTGTTTTACAGATTGAGTTTATAATCATGGGTGAAGTCCTTAAATTATGACCATGACTTTCACCAGGACTGGGGAAGCTTTTTTTACCAGGGACTATTGGGATATTTATACCATCATTCATGGTCCATACAAAATTTATCAACTTTAGGGTAGGTGATAGATAGCATAATGGTTATGCAAATAGACTCATGCCTGAGGCACTGAAGTCCCAGGTTCAATCCCACCATAAGCCAGAGCTGAGCAGTGCTCTGGTAAAATAAAAATGAAAATAAAAAAACAACAAAAAAAGAAAAAAAAAATTATCAACTTTAAAGTTTGTACTTAATGTTATGATTAAAGTGCCTAGATTTATTGAATTTTGAGTCCCACCTACAATTACTTTGGCATCAGGGCTAAATCAGATATACAACTCACAGGTCAAACATTGCCTACCTCTCTGGTACACTGTTTATATATCATAGAAATTTCTGTGATGCCTAGTGTCCTTTGTGTTACTGGGAGAAAGATATGTATCCCCATATGCCCTGATGCATATAAATGAGATATTACTGTTTATTGATTTAGCTTAATTTTATATAACCAAAAATTATTTTTAAACACTTGATAAATATACAAATAAATCTCTAGTTGCAGTCTCTTTGGTTCCTGGATGATCACAAGGGTTTGGTTAAGGAGGAATAAATACCTGTACTACTGAAAGTAACTTTTCATGTAATTAGCCAGTAGCTCTAAAAGGGATTTTATCAGTCTTGTTTTAGGCACTTTACAATTTATTGTTATATTGTTTTCTAACCTACTAGTTACTATTCAAGGAACACACTATCTTAAACAATATCTGCTGTTTCCCCAGGCCGAGGAGATATAGAACAGAATGAATCTGACAACCGTAGAATAATTCGATATCCAGACAGTCATCAACTGTTTGTTGGTAATTTGCCACACGATATTGATGAAAATGAATTGAAAGAATTTTTCATGAGTAAGTGGTTCATTTATTTTGTTGTAAAATAAATAAGGAGATGAGCTTTTTAAATAATACGAGAATTAAAAAAAAATTGTACCCATCACTAACCAGAAGAGCATAAAAGAATGTTTTGATATCTTCTAGTGGCTGTTTTTAGTATTGATTGAATTAGTTCAGTAGAAGTTAGGTGGCAGTACTGTATAGATCATTCTTAAATTTAGAGATGGGACTCACTTGACATATATAAGTAAGAAAAAATGTTACTTTTCTAAAGCGATGTGGGTAGCTTTCTTTTTGAAAGAACCAATAAATAGATGTAGAAGGTTAACAAAACAAGCAGGGCCTATTGCAGGCATATTAGGGTAATAACTGATAGGGGTAGGTTATCATCACTGGGTGTAGTGGCTTGTTGCTTTTATTTTAAAATTAATCAAGGTTATTTCAGCAAATAAAGTATCAAGAGTTTTCTGTTAACATATTTTTAACATTTGATATAATATATATTTTCACAGGTTTTGGAAACGTTGTGGAACTTCGCATCAATACCAAGGGTGTTGGGGGAAAACTTCCAAATTTTGGTTTTGTGGTTTTTGATGACTCTGAACCAGTTCAGAGAATCTTAATTGCAAAAGTAAGTGATTTAAAGGGCATTAAAGACTATGTTATTCCTGTTACATATCCTATTGGTACATTTTAAAACCATAGAAAATATTTTCTCATGCTAAGACTAAAAATAGTTTATTATAAAATGGTATTTATGCAAAGAGTGGAGATTTATTTAAATGAAAGATAGGAGAGAAAAAAAAACAGACATCATTTCAGTTCCAGGACCTCATGCTTGAGGTCCAGTGCTTTCTCCACTAGAGAAATGCCACCCTGGGCCAGGATGCAGATAATTTAAATTTCACTATTTACTTATGTAAAGGTTGGAATAGATGACAGCATACCAGGTATTAGGAAACTTGTTTTTGGTTTTTGCTAAATTTTCTTAACATATGCAAAGGAATGCATTTGCTGTCTAATCTGCTCGTGTAAACTTTTTCCCCCCCTAAAGCCAATTATGTTTCGAGGGGAGGTTCGTTTAAATGTTGAAGAGAAAAAAACAAGAGCTGCAAGAGAACGAGAAACCAGAGGTGGTGGTGATGACCGCAGAGATATTAGGCGCAATGACCGAGGTCCAGGTGGCCCACGTGGAATAGTAGGTGGTGGAATGATGCGTGACCGGGATGGAAGAGGACCTCCTCCAAGAGGTGGCATGGCCCAGAAGCTTGGCTCTGGAAGAGGAACTGGACAGATGGAAGGCCGCTTCACAGGACAGCGTCGCTGAAGCTCCACTGTTGGCAAAGTCTTGGCAGTGGTACATTATTCATCGTGTTTGCATTCTTGTTAATTTTTATTTTTATTTTTTTGGCTTTGGAATGTGACACAGCCTTTTTGATCATTTCTTTGATGTGAAAAAGCATCTTTGGTTATCGGTTAAATTGAGGTGGACATTATTTCCCCAGTTTCTCAACAGGATTCACATTAATTTATAAATCTAGACTTGGAGAATTAAGGACTGAGAAATGACCATATCTTAAAACTATCTACAACAAAATGAACTTAAAAGGACATGCCCAACTGAATTCAGGTCCTTTGAGTCAAAAAATCCTCTGCTGCACATTTTAAGTGTTACTGTTTCTGCTTATTAATGTTGGAAACAAAAATTGTGCAATTTGTGCAATTGGAGAATCTTGCCTTTTTTCTTGGCTTCCCCCAAAAATACAAACCAACAGAAACTTATGCACGCATCAAAATGTACTAATGGGTACTCTGAACTCATTAGCGTTGACATCTGCAACATGGAGGCAACAGGGAAAAAAAAAAATCTTTCATCTTTTTTTCCAGTAGAAAATAGTTTGTGAAATGATGAGGGCATTTTATCTGCTTGCTGTGACCAGCGTGTGTACACATAAACCTTAACAAGACTACAATATATTCCAGAAGGAAATCATTTAGTCATGAACTAAATAACAAAAACCAGAACTTCAAATACTATGGTCTTTAATATTAGACCAGATTTAGTAGCTCCATATCTAAGATTTTTCTACCTACCCCTCTTCAGTACAGGGATGGCTGGCTGCTCAATACACTCCTCCTCCCCTATTTCCTTCCTTTAAGCTGTGTACAGTGAAAATTGTCTTTACTGTAATTTTGTTCTCTGGTAATGTAATAAGCATGATGGTGCCTTCTATTAATACATCATTCCAGTCTTGCTGGTAATTTTGTACAGTATAGTGTATGAATTGCTGTGCTACAAAGCCAAACAGCTGCAAAAACGTTGAAAAATCATTGAAGTGTATAAAAATTGCAGTATCTTTAAAATCAGTAAAATTGACTAGCATATTATTTACCTTGTCCTTTGGTTAACAATTTTGTGTTCTGTGTGGGAGGAAGTGTTGGGGACAGGAAGAAGGAAGTAGTTGGTTACTTAAGTCTCTTGTTGACTTTTCTGTTAGCATAAATGTGAACATTAAGAGGTGCTTGGAAAAGTCAATTAACTTGATGTACATTTTAGTGGTATTTTAAAAGCAGATTCCATTAGTGACAAGTAAACCTGAAGTGAGGATACTGCAATTTTCAGAGAAGATAACAGCAGCTCCTAAGTGTTTGTGTTTTCTATTTGGGGGACAGGGAACTGTCATTCATTTTGCACAATTCTTGAACTGATGTCAGCACCCAAGTGGCTCTGAATTTTAAGTCTGGGACGACATCTTTTATTTTTACATGAATCTCTAAACAATTCTGTGAGCAAGTTTGTAGCTGCTGGATTATGTCTGTCTTTAAAGCAAGTTCAGTAAACCGCAACTATGGCAAAGGATACCCAATGTTATGCTTGGAACATTCAGTACGTACTAGTTCTGATGTTTCAGGCTAGGAGTGGGATAAGTAAGTGTGGCCACTTAATGCTGCTTGTTGGCACGGAAGACTTCTCCATCCTATCTTAGTAAAAAAGAAATTGCACTTGACATGGTAGCAAACGTTCCGAATTATAAAGCTGTTTGCAATTTAGTAGACTATATAGATATTTTTTTCCATTCTTGTACTGGGCAATATAAAATTAGGTCTGTCTTTCCCCTTGAAAGAGGTCTTCCATGTTTTAAGGAAAAGTCTTGCAATACTGCATATATTTTTGGGACACAGATTTCTGAGTTTTCGTTTCTGGGGGGAGGGACTTAGGAATTTCCTGTTTGAAACAGTTTTACACTTTCTAATGTATAGTACTTGAAGTTTTTACTAGATAATTACTTTAGAGTTTTAAAGCCTTTATTTAAACTACTTTAAGTAAGTGGTTTATTGTCAGTGTTGGTTTTTTTTTTTCCCTTCCCATTTTTTTTTTTTTTAAAAAAACTGTATGTATTTAATTTGCAATCCAGAATATTGCCCTGCTGCCCAAACTGTTCTGGCACCAAAAGTAATGACAAGTGTTAAGTGTAATAGAAAATTAGAGCAAAGAGCCATTCAGCTTCAGTCTTTACATACCACAAATGAAACATGAAAACATCATATGGAGAAGTTTACATGGTGATTGTTCACCTGCAGTACTGTGGACTTAAAACATTTTGTCCCCTTTTCAGTGAAATAGAGTGAAAAATATTCATCTACAATTACTGTTATTTGCTTATATATATATATAATTTTTTTTGATGGTAACATTCTATCCTTATGACACTATTGCAACCAAATCAGCTTTACCATCTTGGCTTTAGTAGGTATAGAAGACAATGGATTACCATCTTTATTGCTGTAATGTGTTAAGCATTATATGCTAGTAGAATCTAGTTTGTTTCAGGTGGAAAGTATTCTTTGAGTTTCCATTTTGAATGTGTTTGGACTAAATGAACAATAAACTACTGATGTCTGCAGCATTTATCTATGTTCCTAATTTTATCTGTAGGGCCGTGTTCCAAAATATTTCTTCTAATTGCATTTCATATAACCTAAGTAGAAATAAGGAATTATTCTAAAACCAACCGTTTATTAATGAAATTTGGTAGATTAAAAGGTTGATCAGTTAAGCTTTACTCCCTAGCTTTTGAGCTTTCATGGGTTATTTCAGTTCATTTAAAGGGCCATTATATAAATTGAACACTACAGAATAATAATACATAGTAAAAATATCATAATCTAAAGCTAAGAATAACACTGGGGAAAGGTTACTGATTTTCCACAGGATCGCACTGCCATGTCTTACCTATCTCAGAAGGTACAGGGCAGCATGAAGGATGGGAAACTTGAGTTTACTTGAACTAGCAGATGTCACTCAAATTGAGTGATTAGAACACATTCCACACACAAAGAATGGTGTGGGTTTTTTTTCTATTGGATAGAGAAATTGAGAGGGGGAGGTAGAGATAAAACAAGACCACCTCCAGCTCTGCTTCACCACTGTGAAGCTTCAAGGATGTGGAAAATGTTTTTTAGAAGAGAAAAAAGTACTGTGGTCCGGGATATGCCATAGTAGATAAAGCCTTGGACTCTCAAGCATGAGGTCCTGAGTTCAGTTGCTGACAGCACGTGTACCAGAGTGATACTCTTTAGCCTATCATTCTCATGAATAAATTATTTTAAAAAGAAAAAATATAACCATTGGGAGTCGGGCTGTAGCGCAGCGGGTTAAGCGCAAGTGGCGCAAAGCACAAGGACTGGCATAAGGATCCTGGTTCAAACCCTGGCTCCCCACCTGCAGGGGAGTCGCTTCACAAGCGGTGAAGCAGGTCTGCAGGTGTCTATCTTTCTCTCCTCCTGGCTTCCCCTCCTCTCTCCATTTCTCTCCTATCCAACAACGACTACAACAATAAAACAAGGGCAACAAAAGGGAATAAATAAAATAAATATTTAAAAAATATATATATATAACCATTATGAAAACAACAAAGTAGACATTTGGTCAAGGAAATTTAGAACTAATTAGTTGAATTTTAGCCACAGAAGGTGCTTCATTTGAATTTGTATTGCATATTATATAGAGTGCTTAAATTTCATATTTTTGATTCAAACTTACGAACATTTTGAGATCAAGTCTATATAGTGGGTAAAACATGCTTTATGGTTGGCATGTTTCAGAATTAGATATTAGTGGGTGGGGGTAGATAGCATAATGGTTATGCAGAGAGACTCATACCTGAGGCTCCAAAGTCCTAGGTTCAATCACCTGCCAGAGCTGAACACTGCTCTGATAAAAAAGGGGGAAAATAGACATTAGCACTTAAGTTCTGCCAAATACAGTGCAAGTTTAATTTTACTACCCTTATTTATTTGTAAAGACAGCCAGAAATCAAAAGGAAGGGGGAAGATAAAACATACCTGCAGTATTGCTTCATGAAGCTTTCCCCCTGCAGATGGAGACTGAGGGCTTGAACCCCAGTCCTTTTACATTGTAACGTGCACTCAACCAGGTGCAGGCGCATCACTGCCTGAGCCTGACCCCTTAAATATCTTTGTTCTTGATCTCTTAAGAATTAAAAACAAAACAAAAAAACCTAATTTTTGCCCCTACTGCAAGTCACTTGTAATTTTTTTAAATTTATTTTCCCTTTATGTTGCCCTTGTAGTTATTATTGTTATTGATGTCACTGTTAGATAGGACAGAGAAGTAGAGAGAGGAGGGGAAGAGAAAGACACCTGCAGACTTACTTCACTGCCTATGAAGCGAGTCCCCTGCAGGTAGAGAGCCAGGGGCTCAGACCTGGAGTCCGATCCTTGCACTTCGTGCCACGTGCGCTTAACCCACTGCGCTACTGCCCGACTCCCATCACTTGTAATTTTATTTATTTGGTGGCACTCATTTTTTCTTGGTACCAGGACATCACTGGTTCCTCATGCCTGCATGAGTATTTCTACTCCAGTAACTTTTCCCCAAAAACTGAAAGAGTCAGCACTGTTCACCACTTGTGAAGATTCTACCATGGCACTTCCATGCAGTGGTTGGGTGCTTGAATTGCTGTCTTCCTACATGGTAAAAGTGTGTTTTACTAGGTGAGCCCATGATAGTATTCTATACCAGCCTCCTGTATTCTGTAATTGTTCTTAATACCCTGTAGTCCCTATTTGGTCCTTTAAAACACTCTTTAGTCTCTGCCCAAAAACACTGTCTAGGTGATTTCATTCAAGCTAGGCAGTAGCAGTACCTTTGATTCAAAATCCTATATAATTTTAAGTCCAAAACAATGTGTTTTTTCCTTGCTCTAATGAACATCTTTCTATGCTCTCTTTAATCAATGTAGGTATAAGTATATAATTAGACAACTGGCGGGTCGGGTGGTAGCGCAGCGGATTTAGGCGCACGTGGCGCAAAGCGCAAGGACCAGCATAAGGACCCGGGTTCGAGCCCCCGGCTCCCTACCTGCAGGGGAGTCGCTTCACAGGCGGTGAAGCAGGTCTGCAGGTATCTATCTTTCCCCTTCTCTGTCTTACCCTCCTCTCCATTTCTCTCTGTCCTATCCAACAACGAACAACGAACGACATCAACAACAATAAGGACCACAACAAGGGCAACAAAAGGAGAAAAAAAATGCCCTCCAGGAGCAATGGATTCATGATGCAGGCACTGAACCCAGCAATAACCCTGGAGGCAAAAAAAAATAATAGACAACTGGACTCAATTCTAGATTAACCCAAGTATTAACTATTCTCCCTCTTCTACATAATTTCTAGGTTGTAAATTTTATTGTTTTGAACTCCCACTGGCTTATTCAGTTCTGTTGGTTTTAAATAGCTGGCAGTGTTCTAGGTAGTGCACACAGACTTAAAAAAAGACTAAAGTAATAGAGTGAGTAAGTGCAAGACAGCTGGGGGAGATCATAGATGGTTTTATTTGCTTAAAATGGTTAGTTTTAAGAAAAATGGGGAAGCTTGGGCTAGTGAAAGGAAGTAATTACATTTTTTCCCTTTTTTAATTTCTTTATTGGGGAATTAAATGTTTTACATTCAACAGTAAATACAATAGTTTGCACATGCATAACATTCCCCAGTTTCCCATATAACAACACAACCCGCACTAGGTCCTCTATCATCCTTCATGGACCTGTATTCTCCCCACCCACCCCAGAGTCTTTTACTTTGGTGCAATATGTCAAATCCACTTCAGGTTCTACTTGTGTTTTCTTTTCTGATCTTGTTTTTCAACTTCTGCCTGAGACTGAAATCATCCTATATTCATCCTTCTGTTTCTGACTTACTTCACTCAACATGATTTTTTCAAGGTCCATCCAAGATCGGCTGAAAACGGTGAAGTCACCATTTTTTACAGCTGAGTAGTATTCCATTGTGTATATAGACCACAACTTGCTCAGCCACTCATCTGTTGTTGGACACCTGGGTTGCTTCCAGGTTTTGGCTATTACAAATTGTGCTGCCAAGAACATATGTGTACACAGATCTTTTTGGATGGGTGTGTTGGGTTCCTTAGGATATATCCCCAGGAGAGGAATTGCAGGATCATAGGGTAGGTCCATTTCTAGCCGTAATTCTATTTTCTTATTAAGATTTATGAGAAAAGGAGAAAACCAGGTCATCACTCTAGTACGTGTGGTGATATGGATCAAACACAGGACTTATGCTTGAGTCCATTGCTTTACTGCACCATTTCCCAGGCAATGATCTAATTCTTTTTTATTTTTATTTATTTCTTTATTGGGGAATTAATGTTTTACATTCAACAGTAAATACAATAGTTTGTACATGCATAACATTCCCCAGTTTCCCATTTAACAATACAACCCCCACTATGTCATTTATCATCCTTCATGGACCTGTATTCTCCCCACCCACCCACCCCCAGAGTCTTTTACTTGGTTGCGATACGCCAATTCCATTTCAGGTTCTACTTGTGTTTTTCTTTTCTGATCTTGTTTTTCAACTTCTGCCTGAGAGTGAGATCATCCCATATTCATCCTTCTGTTTCTGACTTATTTCACTCAACATGATTTTTTCAAGGTCCATCCAAGATCGGCTGAAAACGGTGAAGTGACCTTTTTTACAGCTGAGTAGTATTCCATTGTGCATATAGACCACAACTTGTTCAGCCACTCATCTGTTGTTGGACACCTGGGTTGCTTCCAGGTTTTGGCTATTACAAATTGTGCTGCCAAAAACATATGTGTGCACAGATCTTTTTGGATGGATGTGTTGGGTTCCTTAGGATATATCCCCAGGAGAGGAATTGCAGGGTCATAGGGTAGGTCCATTTCTAGCCTTCTCCAGACTGTTCTCCACAGAGGTTGGACCAATTGACATTCCCACAAGCAGTGTAGGAGGGTTCCTTTGACACCACACCCTCTCCAGCATTTGCTGCTGTTACCTTTTCTGATGTATGACATTCTCACAGGAGTGAAGTGATATCTCATTGTTGTCTTTATTTGCATTTCTCTGACAGTCAGAGACTTGGAGCATTTTTTCAGGTGTTTCTTGGCCTTTTGGATCTCTTCTGTGGTGAATATTCTGTCCAAATCCTCCCCCCATTTTTGGATGGGGTTATTTGTTGTCTTGTTGTTGAGTCTGGCAAGCTCTTTATATATGTTAGTTATTAAACTCTTATCTGATGTATGGCATCTAAAGATCTCCCATTCTGTGAGGGGTCTCTTGGTTTGGGTAGTGGTTTCTTTTGCAGTGAAGAAGCTTTTTAATTTGATGTGGTCCCATAGGTTTATACTTGTCTTAGTCTTCTTTGTAATTGGATTCGTTTCATTGAAAATGTCTTTAAAATTTATGCGGAAAAGAGTTCTGCCAATATTTTCCTCTAAGTATTTGATAGTTTGTGGTCTAACATCCAAGTCCTTGATCCACTTGGAATTTACTTTTGTATTTGGTGAAATACAGTGATTCAGTTTCATTCTTCTGCATGTTTCAACCCATTCTTTCCAACACCATTTGTTGAAGAGACTCTGCGTTCCCCATTGAATAGTCTGGGCACGTTTGTCAAAGACTAGATGTCCATAGGTGTGGGGCTTCATTTCTGGGCTCTCAATTCTATTCCACTGGTCAGTGTGTGTCTATTCATGTTCCAGTACCAAGCAGTTTTGATGACAGTGGCCCTATAATATAGTTTGAGATCTGTGAGTGTGATGCCTCCGCTTCTGGTCTTTTTTCTCAAGATTGTTTTGGCAATTCTAGGTCTTTTCTGGTTCCAGATAAACATTTGTAGCATTTGTTCTATTCTCCTAAAAAATGTGCTTGGGATCTTGATGGGGATAGCATTAAATTTGTAGATGGCTCTGGGTAATATATTCATTTTGATGATGTTAATTCTTCCAACCCATGAACATGGAATATCTTTCCACTTCTTTGTGTCTTTTTCAATTTCTTTGAGTAGTGACTCATAATTTTCAGTATATAAGTCTTTCACTTCCTTGGTTAGATTTACTCCTAGATATTTTATTGTTTTTGTTGCTATAGTAAAAGGAATTGATTTCTGGATTTCATGTTCTTCTAACTCAGTGTTTGCATAGAGGAATGCCACTGACTTTTGAATGTTAATTTTATAGCCTGACACCTTACTGTATTGCCTGATGATTTCCAAAAGCTTCTTGCTGGATTCTTTAGGTTTTTCTATGTATACTATCATGTCATCTGCAAATAAGGAGAGTTTGACTTCTTCTCTTCCAATCTGTATCCCTTTAATTCCTTGCTCCTGTCTGATTGCTATGGCAAGAACTTCCAACACTAGTTGAATAGTAATGGTGATAGTGGGCAGCCCTGTCGAGTACCTGATCTGAGTGGAAATGTTTCCAGTTTTTCACCATTGAGTATGATGTTGGCTGTAGGTTTGCTATATATAAACTCCACTATCTTCAGGAATTTTCCATCTATTCCCATTTTTTGTAGTGTTTTGATCATAAAGGGATGTTGTATTTTGTCAAAGGCTTTCTCTGCATCTATTGATATGACCCTGTGGTTTTTGGTCTTGCTTTTGTTGATGTGGTGGATCACATTGATTGATTTACGTATATTAAACCAACCTTGCATGCCTGGGATAAACCCCACTTGGTCATGATGAACAATCTTTTTGATACACTGCTGTATCCGGTTGGCTAGAATTTTGTTCAATATTTTTGCATCTATGTTCATCAGAGATATTGGTCTTTAGTTTTCTTTTTTGGTTGTGTCCCTGTCTGCTTTTGGTATCAGGGTGATGTTGGCTTCATAGAAGCTGGCAGGGAGTATTCCAGTGACGTCAGTCTTCTGGAAGACTTTTAAAAGTAGAGGTATTAGTTCTTCTTTGAAGGTTTTGTAGAATTCATTTGTAAAACCATCTGGTCCAGGACTTTTATTTTTGGGGAGATTTTTGATAACTGTTTCAATTTCATTAGCTGTGATGGGTCTGTTCATGTTATCCACTTCCTCTTTACTTAGTTTTGGAAGTTGGTAGGTATCTAGGAAATCATCCATTTCTTCCAGGTTCTCTAGCTTGGTGGCATATAGTTGTTCATAGAAGCCTCACATGATATGTTGAATTTCTGCAGTGTCTGTTGTGATATCTCCTCTTTCATTTACTATCCGATTTATTTGGGTCTTCTCCCTTTTTTGTTTTGTGAGTCTGGCTAAAGGTTTGTCGATTTTGTTTACTCTTTTGAAGAACCAACATTTACTTTCATTGATCTTTTGTATGGTTTTCCTATTCTCAATGTTATTTATTTCTGCCCTAACTTTAGTGATTTCTGACCTTCTCGTTGCTTTAGGGTTCCTTTGTTGTTCTTCTTCTAGGTCTTTAAGATGTGCAATCAGGCTGTTTATTTGTGCTTTTTCTTGTTTCCTAGTGTGTGCTTGTATAGCTATGAACTTCCCTCTTAGGACTGCTTTAGCTGTGTCCCAAATATTTTGATAGCTTGTGTCTTCATTTTCATTGAACTCTCGAAACATTTTGATTTCTTCCTTGATTTCCTCTTTGACCCAGAAGTTGTTAAGAAGTGTACTGTTGGGAGTCGGGCTGTAGAGCAGAGGGTTAAGCGCAGGTGGCGCAAAGCACAAGGACCGGCATAAGGATCCCGGTTCAAGCCCCGGCTCCCCACCTGCAGGGGAGTTGCTTCACAGGCAGTGAAGCAGGTCTGCAGGTGTCTATCTTTCTCTCCTCCTCTCTGTCTTCCCCTCCTCTCTCCATTTCTCTCTGTCCTATCCAACAATAATAACTACAACAATAAAACAACAAGGGCAACAAAGGGAATAAATAAATAAAATAAAAACAAAAAAAGAATATGGGAGAAATAAAAAATTAAAAAAAAAAAAAGAAGTGTACTGTTGAGCTTCCACATTTTGGGACTGTTACTAATCTTTTGTTGATTGTTAAGTATTAGTTTAATTCCACTGTGGTCTGAGAAGATGCTTGGGATGATTTCAATGCTCTTGAATTGGCTGATGCTATCTTTGTAGCCTAACATATGGTCTATCCTTGAGAATGACCCATGTGGATTTGAGTAAAATGTGTATTCCAGTTTCTTGGGATGAATGACTCTGAAAATGTCCAATACTTCTAGTTTGTCTATCTTTTCATTTAGCTCCCTTATGTCCTTATTGATTTTCTGCCTGGATGATCTGTCAAGTTGAGAGAGTGGGGTGTTGAAGTCCCCTACTATGATTGTGTTACTGTTAATATATTGCTGTAGCTCTTTCAGTAGGAGTTTGATATATTTAGATGGCTTCTCATTGGGTGCATAGATGTTAATAATTGTTAAGTCCTCTTGATTGACTGATCCTCTGAGCATTAAGTAGTGTCCATTCCTATCTTTTTTTTTATTTTATTTATTTATTCCCTTTTGTTGCCCTTGTTGTTTTATTGTTGTAGTTATTATTGTTGTTGTTGTCGTTGGATAGGACAGAGAGAAATGGAGAGAGGAAGGGAAGACAGAGAGGAGGAGAGAAAGATAGACACCTGCAGACCTGCTTCACCGCCTGTGAAGCGACTCCCCTGCAGGTGGGGATCCGGGGTTCAAACCGGGATCCTTATGCCGGTCCTTGTGCTTTGCGCCACCTGCGCTTAACCCACTGCACTACAGCCCGACTCCCCATTCCTATCTTTTTTAATCTTATCTATTTTAAAGTCTATCATGTCAGATATGAGAATAGCTGCTCCTGCCCTTTTTTGTGGGCCATTGGCTTGTATGATAGTTTTCCATCCTTTCACTTTAAGTCTGTGTTTGTCTTGTTGAGTTATGTGGGTTTCCTGTAGACAGCATATTGTTGGGTTGTGTTTTCTGATCCATCTTCCTACTCTGTGTCTTTTAATAGGTGAATTCAGGCCATTGACATTTATTGATATCAAAGATTGAAGATATTTTAATGCCATTCTTGTCAAGTTTTAGAGTGTTTTGATATATGTCCTATTTGTGGTGGTCTGATTGTTTATAGGAGTCCTTTCAGAACTTCTTTCAGGGCAGGCTTGGTGATGGTTGCTTCCTTCAACTGTTGCTTGTCTGAGAAGGTTTTGATGCTTCCATCTAGTCTGAATGACAATCTAGCAGGATATAGTATTCTTGGCTGAAAGCCTTTCTCATTGAGCACTCGATAGATATCTTGCCATTCTCTTCTGGCCTGTAGTGTTTGTATGGAGAAGTCTGCTGCTAATCTTATGGGTTTTCCTTTGTAGGTGACTCTTTGTTTTTCTCTTGCAGCCTTCAGGATCCTTTCTTTATCCTTATTCCTTTCCATTCTAAGTATGATATATCTTGGTGTCTTTAGGTCTGGGTTAATTCTGTTTGGTACCCTCTGGGCTTCTTGAATCTTTATGTCTTGGTGTTGTCTAGACTAGAGAAATTTTCAGCTATTATGGCCTGGAAAATGTTTTCTTCTTCTCCTTGTCTTTCTTCCGCTGGTATGCCAATAATGCGTATATTGTTTCTTTTCAAGTCATCCCATAGGACTCTGTTGTTGTTTTCAGCATCTATTAATCTCTTTTTGAGATCTCTTACTTCTTTTTTAGTTGTCTCTAGTTCATCCTCAATCTTGCTAATTCTGTCTTCAGCCTCATAGATTCTATTCTCTCTGCCCTCTACTGTTTTCTGGAGTTCATCTATTTTGTTGCTCTGCTCTGATACTGTTTTAGCTTGTTCGGCTAGTTGCATTCTTAGCTCAGCGATTTCAGCTTTCAGCTCTCTAATAACCATGAGATAATTAGTATTTTCTTCCATATTCTCATTTGATGTTCTTGTATTTCTGATTACCATTTTTTCAAATTCTTTACTCACTCCTGTTATTATTTCCTTAGCTAGTGTTTGGATGTTGAACTCGTTGTTTTGTGCTTCACCCTCTGGAGGACTTTTAGCTGGGCTCTTGTCCTGGTTCGAGTCTCCAATATTTTTTCTTGTTATTTTAACCATTTTATATTATGTTATGAGTTCCCTTTATCAGTACTTTTCAAATAATTGATCACTATTGCCTGGATTGACTTGTGTCTAAGTAAGTTAAAGGGTTCACAGTGGTGGAAGTTAACAGTTGTTTCAATAGTATTTAAATCTCTTGAGTTGGAGCTCAGTGGTTTAAAAGTCTTTTTTTTTCCTTCCCTGTAGGCTATGGGAGCCTGAGGGCTTTTAAACTATCAATAGGCTTCTTAGCTTAATCACTGACTCCTGACCAATAGATAAAGCAGGGTGTGGCAGAGATAATCCAGTGGTTATGCAAAGAGACTTTCACAGCCCCTCAGGTATAGCCACCGAGGTATAGGTCTTCTCCTGAGTTTCCTGGTTAGATCTCTGTCCCCTGGTGTCCCTCCCTGTCGCTGCTCCAGATTCTGAGGGTAGTAGCAATGGAGACTCAGAGTTGCACTTGGTGAGCCTCTGGGGAGTCCTTTCCTCCCTTCAGCTGTCCCCTTGTTGGTGGAGCAGACTGGAGGTGGTGTCTCAACTGATAAACTGCTGAACTGTTAGCAGTCACTTAATCTCTCCTTAGGCTCCTCTCTCCTCTCTGTCACCAGCCACAGGTGTTTGTACTCACTGGTGATTTACTGGGTTCCTGTGGTCATTCTAGTCCTGTCTTGTTTTGGTCCCAGGTGGTCTCCTTTGTTATTCCTAGTTGATCTGGGAGAGGAGAGGAGAACTGAGGAGAGGAGAGGAGGGGAGAGGAGAGGAGAGAAAGCGATCTGCTGCTCGTAGCTCCACCTCCTCGCAATGATCTAATTATATTTTGAAATGTCTGCCTACAGAGTTATCAGATTGATGAAATTCAGTAAAGAGTTGGGTAAGTCAGGTGAGAGAATGTACCAGTATTTCATTCAAGAGCCATGTGACAGCCATGGTAAACAGTATTTGCAACAAATAAAATGTATGAAAAAAATAATACACTACACAATGAAACGATTGAATTATAATAAAGGAGAACCACTTAATAGTGCTTATCAAGTATTAAATATGTCTGTTCCTTGATGTTGGGGAGACAGACATGAAGAAAAAGTTCTTGGTTGTTGGTCCTAAGCTTATTGACAAACGAGAAAAGGTAAATTGTAAGAAAAATATTATGCATACATTCAAGTACTTAGTACATAGAAGTATTCAGTCAAGCTAGAGAGACCAGCAAATGTAAAGCATGTAAAATTGAAAAAGTGAGGGTAGGGGAAGATAGCATAATGGTTATGCAAAGAGATTCTCATGCCTGAGGCTCCAAAGTCCCAGCTGAGCAGTGTTCTGGTAAAAAAAAAAAAAATATTTTGAAAAAGTGGGGACCTGGTGGTGGCTCACCGCACCGGATTAAATGCACATAGTACAAAGCTCAAGGATCTGGGTTCCAGCAGCTGGCCCCTGGCTCCCCAAATGCAGGGGCGCCCCCTCAGAAGCAGTGAAGCAGGTCTGTGGGTGTCTTATCTTTTTCTCCCCCTCCTCTCAGTTTCTCTGTCCCAACCTAAAAAAAAATAAGGCTTCCAGGAGCAGTGGATTTCTAGTGTCAGCACTGAGCCCCAGCGATAACCCTGGAGGCAAAATAAAATTGAAAAATTTAAAGGGCATTGAGAAAATGCTAGAATCAATGGGATTTGGTCAAGGGATGACAAAGTGGTAAGAAGTTGGGACAGTAGATCATGTAATCTGTGCCAGGCTAAGGAGCTTGATTTGAAATTTTCTCTAGTTGCAATATGAAACAATTGGAATTAAAAATTGGCAGAGGGGACCACACAGTGACGCTCCTGATTGAGTGCTCACATTATAGTGTGCAAGAATCCAAGTTCAAACCCCTGGTCCCCACCTACATGGGAAAAGTTTCACGAGTGGTGAAGTGTGGCTGCAGGTATCTCTGTCTTCTATCTCCCTCTCCTCTCAGTTTCTGTCTTTATCCAAAAATTAAAAATAAAAATTGGAAGAACAAAGTTCTATCACCGGAGAGAAGTAGATTCAATAGTGTTTTGGCAGCAGGATTTAGCAAGTATGAGTAGAATGACTCAAGCTCTATATCATTAATATAAAGTTAAAAATCTATGAAAAGCAAATTAGTTGTCTTTTCACCTGTTTTGTTGTTTTATCTCTAAAATGAATTTCCCACCGTATTTGAGGGTCTTTAAGTTACTACTGGTAGTTTCACATGATACTTTAAAGGATGAAGATTTGTTATTCACTTTTTAAAGAAAAATTATTCTTGGCTTGCCAGACTGGCATACCTGATAATTCAAGTTCCTAAATTTGTCCCAGCACCACCATATACCAGGGTTAAGCAGTACTCTAGTCTCTTATAAAAATAAATCTTTAAAAAATGAATAGAAAGTCGGGCGGTAGCTCAGCGGGTTAAGCGCACGTGGCGCCAAGCGCGAGGACCTGCTTAAGGATCCCGGTTTGAGCCCCTGGCTCCCCACCTGCAGGGGAATCGTTTCACAGGCGGTGAAGAAGGTCTGCAGGTGTCTCTCTCTCTCCCCCCCTCTGTCTTCCCCTCCTCTCTCCATTTCTCTCTGTCCTATCCAGCAATGACAACACCAATAACAACAACAATAACTATAACAACAATGAAAAACAAGGGCAACAAAAGGGAAAATTTTTAAAAAATGAAAAATGGGGGGTCGGGCGGTAGCGCACCAGGTTAAGCACAATTTGAAGTGCAAGGATGGCTTAAGTATCCTGGTTCAAGCCCCCAGCTCCCCACCTGCACGGGAGTCGTTTCGCAAGTGGTGAATCAGGTCGGTCCGTGTCTTTTCTCTCATTTTTTCTCTGTCTTATCTAACAACAACAATAACAACAAAAATAGAAAAAATAGCTACCAGGAGCAGTGGATTTGTAGTGCAAGCACCAAACCCCAGCAATAACCCTGGAGGCAAAAAATAAATAAAAATTAAAAATGCAGCCCAGGAGGTAGCATAACAGATAAGATGTTGAACTCTCAGGCGTGAGGACCCAAGTTTGAGTGATGCTTTGATCTCTGTTCCCTTTCAATTTTTTTTAAGATTTCATATTTGAGGTGCCAAAGGTCTTTTTTTTTTTTTTTTAAGTTTTATTGATTAGAGACAGAGAAAATGAGAGGGGAGGAGGAAATGAAGGAGAGAGACACCTGCAGCTCCACTTCACTTGCAGGTAGGGACCAGGAGCTTGAACCTGGGTCCTTGAGCACTGTAATGTGTACGCTTAACCAGGTGCGCCACCACCTGGCCCCAATTATTTTATTTTTTTACCAGTGCTAGCTTATGGTGATACAGGGACCTCTGTATCCATTATGCTATCTCCCCTGCCCTCAGTAATTTTTTTTCTTTTTTTAAAGGCTGATTTTTCTTTTCTTTCTTTCTCTATCCCTTCCTTTCTTCCTTCCTCCTCCCCCCCCCCCCCCTTTTTCTTTCTTTCTTCCCAGAGCACTGCTCAGCTCTGGCTTATGGTGGTGATGGGGACAGGGTTTAAACCTGGGACTTTGGAGCCTCAGGCATAAGAGACTCTGCATAACCATTATGCTTTCTAAACCCCCCCATTTTTTAATCAGAAAATTGTTTTAAACATAAAAAAATAAGTTTTGATTGCGATGTCTTTGTATCCTTGTTTTATTTTAGAAAGCTTTAAAATCCATCTCCAAGTCTAATATTAAAGATCCTTTAATCAAGAGCTACATTCAAGAAACAACAGTATGTAATGAGACAGAGTAGAGACTTGAAACAGAATCAAAAAGCTTCCAAATACTGAATCTGGTCTGAGAAAAGGAAAAAATTTAAGGTACTATCATTTTACATAGTTATATCTGATAACCTTAGTATATATAAAGAGATGAACTAAAATTGGAGTAAAAATAAAATTTCCAAAATAATAAAATTGCCTGACATGTAGTAATAAAGAAACTGACTTAGGGGGGTGGTGGCACACCTGGTTGAGCATACATGTTACAGTGCACAAGGAGAGGTTTAAGTCCCTGGTCCCCATCTGCAGAAGGAAAGCTTTATGAGTGGTGAAGCAGTGCTGAAAGTATCTCTCTCTCTCTCTTCCTCTCTATCTCCCTCTCCCCTCAATTTCTGACTGTCTCTATCCAACAAATAAAGATAATTAAAAAAAAGAAGAAACTGACTTAGAAAGTGTTAGATTTCAATACATGAATTTCTATCTGTATGACAATTTCCTTAAAGCAGGTACTTAAATAATGTAGATGTGAAAGAAGTTAGACTTACAATGAATGTTTATTAGCATCTAATATGTGCCAGAAGCCTTCCTAACTGCTGACTGGCAATAGAGCAATACAACCTATCTTCAAATAACTTGCATACTTTTGGAAGAAACCAGTGAACATAATTTACAATTTATAATAAGTATTATAATAAATAATTGCAGTCTTTAATTACTCCTGGGCACAATATAACTCATTTAGTCTACAAGGAAGAGTACTATTTACTTTACAGAAGAATTAATGCAGACACTGGGTTAGCTACTTTTCCAAGATCATTTGACTAGTGTGGTATAGAACTGGTAAATAGTAACTGAAACCTACCTCAGAGGTGTTTTTGATTAGTGATAGTCAACATTGGGAGGAGTCTTAGGTGAATTTTATGTGAATTACATCAAAACAAACTACATCATAGGATTAAAAGGTATGTTGCCTCCCCAGAAATTTGTCTTCTTCAATAAATGTATGTACTTCAGTCATCCTTCTATTAGTAATCATATATTAAATTGCTCTTAGCAACCGGTGCTCTATACATATTTTGATATCCAAAAAATGTGCTTAGGCCAATTACTTGCTTCTTCTAGCATTTGCTCTTCTTCCGTAGCCAGTTAATGGCTTTGAAAGTGACTGGGATCCATGTGGATTCAGTCGGCTAGGAAGGATCGTCAGTTTCCCCAATGAATGGGTACTCACGGGATGCACCACCGGAAGGTCAATCCAATTACTTGCTACAAATATGCCTCTGAGGCAGAGTTTCTACTAAATGAGTTGTATCCAGGGCTAATTAAAACTGCAACTATTGTGGTCCAGGAGACGGCAACATGGATAAAGCATAAGACTCTTAGCATAAGGTCTTAGTTCAATTCCCGGCATGTACCAGAGTAATGTTTGTTTTTTTTCTCTCCTATCTTTCTCATTAATAAATAAATAAAATCTTTAAAAGAAAAGACTGCAACTATATATTCTAGGAGTGGAACTTCAATCATTTCTATGTTTTGTTTTCCTGCCATTTCTTAAGTTTTCTTTCAGTGTCAAATACTCTCATAGTGTTTAAGTGTTTTCTTTTGCAAAACATTTTCACTTTAGTAATGGAAATGTTCCTCTGAAATCTCCAATATCTTATATCCATACATAGTTTGATTATAACTTTTTCCTCTTTTTTCACTCCTGTTACTCATGCCAGTGATGACATCTACTTTCTCAGTGCCTCTGTTTTCAGCTTATTACCTGATTTCTGTAATACTTTTGTCTTCTTATCTTGTTGGAATGCTTGACAAACCACTTGAATGCCTTTCTCCAGTATCCTAAATTCCTTAACTCTTTTTTTTAAAATTTTATTAGTGATTTTCCTTAACTCTTTTGTTTAATCTTGCAATACCGATTTCCTTCCTTCTTTCTTTCTTTCTTTTTTTTTTTTTTAACAATAGGATTCTCAATTGGACTCAGTTCTGGCACAGCTCCATTAGCCACTTAAAAAAAAAAAAAAAAAAAAAAAAAATATATATATATATATATATATATATAGAGAGAGAGAGAGAGAGAGAGAGAGAGAAAGAACCAGACATCATTCTGATATATGTGTTGCTGGGGACTGAACTCAGGCAGGACCTCATGCTTGAGAGTCCAGTGCTTCATCTATTATGCCACTTCTCAGACCACCATTAGACACTTTTTTAAAGCAATTTTTGTTGTTGTTATTGTTTTAAGCAATTTTTTGTATTTTAATTATTTATTTATACTTTTTATAGAGATGCAGAGAGACACAGTCAGAAACACCAGAGCACTGCTCAGCTCTGGCTAATGGTAGTGCAGGGGATTGAACCTGGGACTTCAGAGCCTCAGGCATGAGAATTTCTTTGCATAACCATTATGCTGTCTACCCTTGCCCCATTAGACACTTTTTAAATACAAAAGACAGAAAGAATGGTAGACACCTGCAGCACTGACCCTCTGCTCATTAAGCCTCACCACCACCATATGTAGGGACAGTGGCTTGAATCCAAATACTCATGTATGGTAACATGTTTTTTACCAGATGAGTCACAACTTGGTCCTCAATATCAGTTTTCTAAATGAAGTAGCTTATATGCCATCTGTTTTATCCATTCATGTCCCTGAGAATGCCTGTGAAGAGTCAGTAAGTTTCACTGTAAAATTATGTTTGTACACTAGTTGGTGTTAGTATATACTATTTTTGTATTCCGTTCATATCAAAATGACTACCTTAACTACTTTATTTCAGGTAATTTCTTCTCTCTAATCCTTTAGCATTACCATTATCTTTTTTCTGCTAACTTGAACACCTCCTTTTTTTTTTCTGAGAACATCTTGGTAACGGGTCCTTTCCTTACCTCTAAAGTCTGTAGTGGTGGGAAGAATAGTTCACCTGATGGACCCTTAGACTTGCATAGCTAAGGTTCTAAGTTCAATCCCTGATGCTATATGTACCAGAGTGGTGCTCTGGTTTATTTCTCTTTGTAACTTGTAAAACTATCTCTCATATATAATAAATCTTTTTTGAACTATCACTCTGCATCTTTTCCAATATGAAAGTGTCTCGTTTAGGATGAAATAACGCCTACAACTTGGTGGATGAAAGGCAATAAAATATAAAGCAGGACAAATTGTTTAATAAACAGGAACCCAAAGATAGGAATAGAGCAGATGAAATTAGGGGTCTTCAGGTGGGAAAAATCTAGGAAGTCTATCTTAGGTATGTTCCCAGGGGCCCATGACTAATGATTTTTGCCTGAGCCTGATAGCTAACATGCAGGTATACCAACTAAAAATATCTGGGAGAATGGTTACAGAGTTGAGACTAAAGCTAGACAGTTGGACTAGGGCAGAGTACCTCCAAAACAGAGGAAAGTATATAAATACCATTAACTGTTTAACCCATCGATCTGACCATAGGCCATACATATTCACATTTAGCACAGGATCCTGTGTAACTTCTGAGTCCCTGTCACTCTGAGCTTGCAGTCCATGATCACAGTTGGGAACATTCTATGTTTCACTCATTGCAGGACCAGTCTTCCTTGAGCAGCAGAGTAGGCTGACCCAGTCTCCCTTTGGAGATTGAGGCTGCCATGCTGCCTTATAGTGAGGGCAAGGTCCTGGAGAGGTCCACAAAAGGGCCTATGATTAGATCCCTGATGAAAGTGACCAGTGATGGTGGAGAAAGGGCCTATTAGAGCGTTAGGCTCATCATATATTTGTGGGAATCCAAAGATTCCCTGACTAGAGCCCCAGATGATGGGGTGGCCTGTTATTGACCAAGAAGGCCATCATTAAAGTGAGTCAGTCTCTTGCCCTTACCCAGCTTTCATAGTCTTTTCTTTATCTGACAAGGTTAGATATTTTCCCCCCATTTGTTATATCATTCAGTGTCATTTGTTGTATCCAAATTGGTTTTGGGATTATGGGAGCTGGCCTCAAATTAAGGAGGGAATAGACCTAGGATTTAAGTGGGACCTAAATTAACCTTAAGTTTTACTACATTTTACTTGTTTGATGATTATAATAGAGTTTTTCTTAGGGGAAAATAGTTGCCCTTTAGTTGATATATATATTTTGGTCAGTGTATCTCTTTGCCAATTGTATACAGTATTTCTTTTTAAAAAAACGTTTTTTTGGGGGGTCGGGCGGTGGCGCAGTGGGTTAAGCGCACGCGGCGCAAAGCGCAGGGACCGGTGTAAGGATCCCGGTTTGAGCCCCCGGCTCCCCACCTGCAGGGGAGTCGCTTCACAGGCGGTGAAGCAGGTCTGCAGGTGTCTTTCACTCCCCCTCTCTGTCTTCCCCTCCTCTCTCCATTTCTCTCTGTCCTATCCAACAACGATGACATCAATAATAACTATAACAATAAAACAACAAAAACAACAAAAGGGAATAAATAAATATAAAAATTAAAAAAAATTTTAAAAAGTTTTTTATTATATTTATTTATTGGATAGAAACAGCCAGAAGTTGAGAGGGAAGGGGGTGATAGAGAGGGAAAGAGACAGACACCTGCAGCCCTGCCTCACCACTCGTGAAGCTTTCCCCCTGTAGGTGGGAACTGGGGGCTCGAAACTGGGTCCTTGTGCACTGACATGTACGCTCAACCAGGTGTGCCACCACCCGGCCCCCACAGTATTTCTTCTAAGGATTACCAAGGGGTGACACTAATGCTGTTGCTGTCAGAGGAAATTAGGGGGTATCTCTTACTTTCTTTTGTGTAGTTAACTGAGTAGAAAAAGTGAGGGAAGTGAAGTAGGGGGTAGAAGAGTGGGATGTCTAGGCCAAAGTAGTAAATATTTGATTAAACACTTTATGGTGTCTTCTTTTTTATGAGAAAGATGAGAGAGAGAGAGAGAGAGAGAGAACGATAACCAGACATCACTCTGGTACATGTGCTGCTGGGGATTTAGAGTCCTGTGCTTTATCCTGCACCATTTCCCAGACCACTGGTGTCTTCTTTAGGTCTTTCTACTTGCTCGCTATATTATTAAATCTAAGTCTAATCACAGCAGACTATTGATCACTTTTACTCTGAGGTAGTTTCCTGTAGCTTATGGATACATCCCCAAATGATATTTTAGCTCTTTCTTGTTTTATTTTTTGTGATCTCTGTCCCTTCTTTTTATTTCCACAGTGCTTCTCTCACTTAAAACGCCTAGGCTGTCTCCCCAAGGTCCTACCTAATGGCAGTCTTGTTGTTGCCTACCTGTTTTCACCTACAATGTACACCCCCTAGGTTCTCTGCTTTTATATTTTGTGTGTTGGAGACTGAATTCAGGGCTTCATACATTCAAAACAGGCTCTAGACCAATGAGCCACATCTCTGAATAAACTGCCACTTTCATTCCCTAACTAGCCCAATGGGACCCCACACCTCAGGCCTGAAAGGAAACCTGAGTCTTGCCAGGTGAGGTCCTAGGGCCTGCCCCAGTGAGGAAGCTGTGGGGTACATCATATGGTGCTCTGTGCATGATCTCTCACTCCTATAAAATTACCATCACTTTTATCCACTGTGGGGACATCAGGCTCGCCACTTGCTCTGGGTGCAAGGAGGTCTCCTGATGAAGACAGAAAGGTGGCTCTTCTACTGGGAAGGTGAGATGAGTGCAGAAGTCGGCGTCTGCACCTATGGGAGCAGAACCTAGGCGGAGCCGCAGGTGCAGGGAAGCGTGGCCAATCACCGAGCCTAACGACAAGGTTTGACCAATCAGAGCTGGCACACAGGGGTGGGCCTGGGCGCGGAGCACCCGCCCCCTGCAGCTCGGCTGCCAACGCCCTGGCCCATTAAGCGCTGGATCCCCGCAGATTTCCGGACTCCGGGGCCTGCACCCCTCGGAGCTGATAGGCGGCGCCTTCCTGCCTCTGCTCATATCTCTGCAGGCTTTGGCCTTTCCAGGTGTGGGTGTCTGCCAGGGGCGCGTTCTAACCCAAGCCGGAGCTCTCTCTCTGGAGACTTTGTGCCTATGGCTGGGGACGGAGTGCGATCGTTGCCTTGACAACGACAGCATGCGGCCCGCGGTCCTCCAGAGTGGGAGCTTGTGGTGGGCCGAGGCCCTTCTGCCTCCCTGCCTGCTTCACTTCGGACCTCTGACTGTCCGCGGGAGAAATCGATCACAAGAGCTGCAGAATTGCTAGTTTGCTAGCCAGCATCTTCTAGACCGGCGAGCGAGATGCATGGCATCACAAATTTGTTTCCAAGTTGAAAACCACTGGGTCTTTTCCACGCGAAAGGATTTTAAAGACACAGTAAGCCTAATACTTTTAAAAGCTTGTATTTTCTCATCTATAACGAGTCTCTGTCTGTTCTTAAGATAACAAAAATTCAAATTATTTTTTTTTATAATTTAAAGTGTTGTATGAGAACTGAATGCTTACATGGCATACATGTCCAGAAATACCACATTGCGAATTGGGGCAGGATTCTTTTTAGTTGGATTTACCCATACATACAGGAGTAGAAAGCACGAACGAGGGATTCTAGTTTTTGAATAACTGCTTCAAGAAACAAATGACTTTAAAAAAAGTGATTTTAAAAATCGCGATACTTTTTTGTTATCTGAAAAAGCAGTGTTCTGTGACCAAATGTGCAACTCTGAGAACAGCCTGCATAATGTTAATCTGTGATATATTTCAGAACATTTTAGACATGCCTGAGGTTTATTTCATTTTATTGGCTTTGCATTTTAAGGTATTGAAAACACTGGTTGCAAAATGTCTCTTAAATGATTCAGCTTGTAGATTGCAAATATTTCAACCTTGATATAATAAGTCTATTGTCCTTTATGAAACATAGTGTCTTTATAGAAGGGAGAAAAATTAAGGACAGGTTAGAATTACATTGAGATTTTGTTTTCTTTATTAAAAATAGATATTCAGGTCCTAGAATATGAAGACAGAGGAGGACCTTGTGGGAGTTGAATTGTTATGTGGGAAACTGGGAAATATTACACATGTATGATTATTGTATTTTACTATCGACTGTAAAACATTAATCCCCCAATAAAAGCATTAAAAATAGATCTAAATAGAAATGTACCTCAAATATATGGGAAATTAGAACCAGGAACACTGACTGCTCTGTAAATAGCTTGAAGTACAGTCTACTTTTAAAGTTGGTAGTAAAATAAAATAATTTAGATTGGCATTGACAGATTTATTTTAACTCTTAACCCTTTTTCATGTATATCCACATTATAATATATATATACTATGTAATTGTTATATGATATATGTTACATTTAAATCTTGTGTAAATTGCTAAAATATTGTATACAGTGGATAACAGTTTGCTAAAGACAAAGAACATATTTTTCCTCTCATCAGTGTACTACAATAAAATATTTATTTATTTACTTATTTTTATTTTTACCAGAGCTCAGTCCTTACTTATGGTGGTGTAAGGGATTGAACCTGGGGTCTGGGAGCCTCAGGCATGAGAGTCTGTTTGCATAACCATTAGGCTATGTCCTCCCTTACAATAAAATATATTTCACAATCTTGGTAAATTAGATAAATTAGTTTAAGATTGCTATATTACTGATACGTTCTGTGAAAATGTTTCTTTCCAGGTTTTGTGAATGAGTGTTTTTATTTTGTGAAATTAAAGAAAAGCCCACTACAAATCATATAGATGTATAATTATGATTTTTTTTTTTAAAACAAAGTACTGTTTAACTGTGGCTTTTGGTGGTGGAGGGACCTTGGAGCCTCAGGCATGAGAGTAATTTTTAAAATATTTATTTAACTTATTTATTTTGAACAGAGACAGAAATCTATTGAGAGGGAAGAAGGAGATCTAGAGACAGAAAGAGACTCAGGAGGGGAGTAGATAGCATAATGGTTCTTCAAAGATACTCTCATGCCTGAGGCTCCAAAGTCCCAGGTTCAATCCCCCACACCACCATAAGCCAGAGCTGAGCAGCGCTCTGGTTAATAAAACAAAAAACAAAAAAAGACAGGCAGAAGGAGTCGGGCGGTGGCGCAGTGGGTTAAGCGCACGTGGCGCAAAGCGCAGGGACCAGCGTAAGGATCCCGGTTCCAGCCCCCGGCTCCCCACCTGCAAGGGAGTCGCTTCACGGACGGTGAAGCAGGTCTGCAGGTGTCTATCTTTCTCTCCCCCCTCTCTCTGTCTTCCCCTCCTCTCTCCATTTCTCTCTGTCCTATCCAACAACAAAGCAACGTCAACAATGGCAATAATAACCGCAATGAGGCTGCAACAACTAGGGCAACAAAAAGGGGGAAAAATGGCCTCCAGGAGCGGTGGATTCATGGTGCAGGCACCGAGCCCACCAATAACCCTGGAGGGAAAAAAAAAAAAAAAAAAAAGACAGGCAGAGAGAAGAGAGAGAGAGAGAGAAAGAGAGAAGAGAGAGAGACGGAGGGAGGGAGGGAAAGAGAGAGAGAGAGAGAGAGAGAGAGAGAGAGGCTCCTACAGCACAGTTTCACCATTCATGAAGCTCCCCTCTGCAAGTGGGAACCAGGGTCTTGGGTCCTAGTGCATGGTAATGCATATACTCTACCAAGTGGGTCACCACTCAGCCCCCAGGAGAGTCTTTTTTCATGACCATTATGTTATCTCTCCTCCCCTACCCAGATTGGATTTTTGTTTTGTTTTTATTTTCTTTTTTTAAAATGATGATTTAAATTTTATTATTTTTATTTATTGGATAGAGATAGCCAGAAATCAAAAGGGAGGGGCAGGTAGAGAGGGATAGTAACAGAGAGACACCTGCAACATTGCTTCACCACTCACAGAACTTTGCAGGTGGAGCCTGGGGTCTTGAACCCAGGTCCTTGTGCATTGTAACATGTGTTGCTCAGTCAGGTGCACCACCACCCAGCCCTGGCTTTTTTATTTTCCCCAAAACTTTTAGAACTGTATTAGGGTAATGAACTAGAATTTTATTCTGGAGTTAAATTTCAAAATAAAAATTTAAAAATAAACCTAACTTTATCTGCTTGTATATTTCATGGTAATAAAAACTTATGCATTAAGATCTATCAGTATCTTGAGCAAAAAGATGGTTTTTCTATACCACCAATCATTAGTGAAGCAAGAAAGATTTTAGACTGGGAAGGCAGTGCAATGGTAGTACACAGGACTTTCATGTATTAGGTCCCAGGTTCATCCCTGGCAACATCAATAACCAGAGCAGAGTGGTACTCTGATAAGAGAAGGAGGGAGTGGCTGGGACAATAATTCAACAGGCAGAGTGCAGGACTCTCCTGCCTGACGCTCCTGACTTGAGCCCTGGTGTCACATGTACTGGGCTGGTGCCTTGGCACCTCTCTTCTAAAAAAAAAAAAATTTTATTTGTATTATATTTTAGATAGAGAGGCAGAGGGAGAAACAGTGAAAGAGACCACAGCACTGAATCCCCCTTCAAGATGGTGGGGACCTGAGTTGCTCACATGGCAAAGCAGTACACTATCCAAGTGAGCTTTTTTGCTGGACCTCTCTTTGCTTCTCAATATGAAACTGTCTAACATGAACTAAAAAGCAAATCAGGGCTAGAAAGACAGCATAATGGTTATGCAAACACCTTTCATGCCTGAGGCTCTGAGGTCCCAGGTTCAGTCCCCAGCATCACCATATAAACAGTGCTCTGGCTCTTGCTTCCTTTAACCTCTCTCATTAAAATGATAAAATAAATTAGTTTTAAAAAGAAATAAAAAATAAATCAAAGAAAGAAAGGATGGTAAGGAGGTAAGAAAAAGGTCTTATTAGGATTGCCTTTATCCGGGAAAAAATGTCACATGGTGTGATATAAAATGTTTCTGGGGTCAGGCAGTACACATCCAATAGAATGCATGCATTTATCATCTTGGATGTGGGTTCAAGTCTCTACCTGCAGGAGTCAAGCTTCACAGTGGGCAGTACTGCAAGTGTTTCTCTTTTTCATTTCCTCTCTCTCCCATTCTTTCCACCTGTTTGTTTCTATCTGTCTCTTTAAGAAAAAGAAAGTGGGGGAAAAAAAAAAGAAAAAAGGAAGGGGAAGGCCACCAGATGTGGTGGAATCATCATGCAGGAACCAAGCCTTAGCAATAACCCTGGTGGCAGGGGAAAAAAAAGAGATTTCTAAGCACAAATTCTAATGATCAAACTTATAGTGAGTGGTCATTAAAGGAATTAAAAAAAAATTTACTTATTCCCTTTTGTTTTATTGTTGTAGTTAGTATTGTTGTTATTGATGTCATTGTTGTTGGATAGGACAGAGAGAAATAGAGAGAGGAGGGGAAGACAGAGGGGGAGAGAAAGATAGACACCTGCAGACCTGCTTCACTGCCTGTGAAGCGACTCCTCTGCAGGTGGGGAGCCGGGGGCTCCAACTGGGATCCTTATGCCGGTCCTTGTGCTTCGTACTACCTGCGCTTAACCTGCTGCGCTACTGCCTGACTCCCTAAAGGAATTTTTAAAATGCTATATTAGGTTTACTAATATTTAATTTAAATAACTGTTTATATGCCCTGATATCATTGTTGTTTTGCTGTAAGTTCAGTATAGGAACTTAATTATTATAGTAAGAAAAATAGTATCAGAAGTTCTTACTATTAATTTGGTAACTGATAATTTATGAACAAGATTTTTTTTTTCTTACCAGAATAGTGGCTTATGGTGGTGTGGGAGACTGAACCTGGGACTTTGAAGCCTCAGGCATGAGAGTCTCTGCATATCATATTCATTATGCCATTTACCATTTACTCCTGCCCTGAATAAGATTTTTTCTCAGTTGAGTAAAAAGTGCATTAAAATTTTTCAACCACGCAAAAAAAAAAAGAAAAGAAAAAGAAAGGAAGGAAGGGGAAGGAAGAAAAGAAAGAAAAGAAGAGAAAAAAGGGCAGGGGAGATAGCATAATGGTTATGCAAAGAGGTTCTGAAGTCCCAGGTTCATCTCCCCGCACCACCATAAGCCAGAGCTGAGCAGTGCTCTGGTTAAAAAAAAAAAAAGAAAGAAAGAAAGAAAAAAGTTTCCAACTGTTAAGATTATAAGTGGTTCTCAGAGGTGATTCAGTAGGGAAAATAGTGAGGAATAGATGGAGAAGTACATTAACTTTGGCTGTGGATGTGCTGAGTTGTACAGGAATACAGACCAACATACACCTAAAACTATAGTATTAATTTTTTAAATATATATATTCCCTATTGTTGCCCTTGTTAGTTTTTTTTTTTTTTAATTGTTCATATTGATTTCGTCGTTGTTAGGACAGAGAGAAATGGAGAGAGAATGGTAGACAGAGAGGGGGAGAGAAAGATAGACACTTGCAGACCTGCTTCACCACTTGTGAAGTGACTCCCCTGCAGGTGGGGAGCCAGGGGCTCGAACGGGATCCTCACGCCGGTCCTTGCGCTTTGCGCCGAGTTCGCTTAACCTGCTGCGCTACCGCCGGATCCCCAGATCAGTCAGTGAGACCCAGAGGTCCCAGGAATCATTCCAACAGCACCATAAGCCAGAACTGAGTAGTGAGTGCTCTGGTCTCTCTCTCTACCCCTGAATAAAATAAATATTTATTGGAAAAAAAAAAAGATTTCTAGCTTTGACATTTTAAATCTAATGTAAAAAAAATGGATTTTGGGGGCCAGGTAGTGGTGCACCTGGCTGAGTGCACATGTTACAATGCATAAGTCCCTGGGTTCGAGCAAAGATTTGCAAGTGTTGAAGCAGGGCTGTTTGTGTGTGTGTGTCTCTCTCTCCCTCTCCATCTCTCCCCCTCTCAATTTCTGGCTGTCTCTATATAATAAGTAAAGATAATTTAAAAAATGGTCTTCACTTCATTCAGTTGTGCCTCTTTTGTATTTGAATGAGAAGAATTGTTTTTTGTTTTCCCCCAAATATTTATTTGTTTATTGTATTGAGAGAGGTCAGAACACTGATCAGCTTACTGTGTTGCCAACGTATGAATATGGGACTTTCAAGCATCGGGCATGAAAATCTGGTGAGCTATCTCAGATGTTCAGGGGTTGAGTTTCTGTAAAGTGAATTACAACTATTTCATATGGTAGCTCAATTATTGCTTTACCTCAAATGTAAATGTATTGGATTTTATTAACTTGACATTTAGTAGCTTACTGACTCAGTTCAATTTGTTCTGTTATGAAATGTGTGTGGATATTTTCAAAACATAGCTTACATGTGGAAACAAGAAATTTCAGGTCATTACAGGACAACATTGAACACAATTACTGTTCTTATAGAGAAAACAAGTTGGGGGTTTGTCCAGGAGGTGGCGCAGTGTATAAAACATTGCATTCTCAAGCATGAGGTCCCAAGTTCAGTCCCCAGCAGCACATGTACCAGAGTGATGTCTGGTTCTTTCTCTCTGTCCTCCTAACTTTCTCATTAATAAAAAATAAAAATTTTAAAAAAGAAATGAAGTTGGGGGAGAGTTAATTTGCTCGAGGAAATTAACATACTTGATATTTTGGTTTCCATAGTGAGGAAATTTCCTACAGGTCTTGAATTAACATGGAAAAATATGAGAACCTAGGATTGGTCGGAGAAGGGAGCTATGGAATGGTGATGAAGTGTAGAAATAAAGATAGTGGAAGAATTGTGGCTATTAAGAAGTTCTTAGAAAGTGATGATGACAAAATGGTTAAAAAAATTGCCATGAGAGAAATCAAGTTACTAAAGGTGAGTAAATACATACATTACTTGGGAAAGTGAATTGTTTCTTGCTTAAGATTACATTTTTTAGAAAAAAAAACAAACCTCTTTTTTTTAAACTACTATGTTTTCCTAGTTGTTTTATTTATATAATAAGGCTTAAAGTATAAAATGCCTTCCTTTTGGGCAATAAACAAAATTATTACATGTACATGTTAATGTATGTCATAAATATAATCATGATTTTAAAAATATTTGTTACTTGTCTATTGTCTGCCTATCATGTAGCCATCCATTATTATCATCATCACTAGGAGTGCTTATAACACTCTGCATGTAGTTCTGTTGTTGGCTATAGCAGGTTTTTGTTATTGGTTTCAGGGATAACTGAAAGAGCCTCACACATACCCCCTATGGTCCCTCAAGATAATGCTTTAATATAGTGAAAACGTATAAATGAAAATAAGCAAGAGCAAGGGCACTGGAGGTGAACTGTAGAAGGAACTAGACACAAACTTACAAGACCCTTCTCTTCCTAGCATCACACAGGATGCATATCTCCTCCAGCAATGCAATGAGTTTTGACAAACGTGAAAGTGTTCTGTGTCAAGAACATTCATTACTCAATGCTTGTGAATTTTCTCTAGTAACATGTTATTATTTTTAATTTTAATATTATTTTTATTTATTCTTGATATAGAAAAATTAAGAGGGGGGAGAGGGAGAGAGAGGGCCTTGTACTGTTTCTCTGCTTCTTCCCTGCAGGTGGGGACTAGAGGTTTTGAACTTGGGTCTTGTGTACTGTAACATGTAGCCAGGTGCACCACCACCTGGTCCCTTAATGTATTATTTATTTTATTCATTTTTGTTCTTTAGTATTTCATTTCTTTTATTTATTTTGGGTAGATTTTTTTTAAAAAAAAGATTTAGGAAATAAGGAAAGAGAGAGAGAACCAGAACCTCATCACTTTGACACATGCATTGTTGGGGGTCCAACTTGGGACCTCATATTTGAGCATCCACAACCTTATTTGCTGTGCCACTTCCCAGGCTACTGTTTTGGACAGATTTATATAGCACTTCTCTTTCTTAGACACTTATTTAATACCCAGCCTTTCCCTCTCATATATATATTCAAGGATATATATATATATTTTTTTGTTGTTGTTGTTGTTGTTTGTTATTGTTGTTGTTTGTTTAAGGGAACTGGGGCCTCCAACCAGAATCCTCGAGCGGGTCCTTGCACTTCGTACTATGTGTGGTGCACCACCACCCGGCCCAAGGACATACCTTTTATTCTAAGAACTATTTGGACTGTATCCCAGAAATCTGGAGTTAACAATTTAAAGTATTTTCTTATTTCCCTTAATTTCCACATGTGGAATTTTTCTAAATTTCCTTTCCTATTGATTTGCTTTTGACATAATTATCCCATGATCTGAGTACAAGATATTATTCTTTTGGAATAATTTCTTACTTAAAAAAATTTTCCTGTACTCCTGGAGGTGGCACAGTGGATAAAGCACTGGATTCTCAAGCAGGAGGTCCCAAGTTTAATCCCTGGCAGCACATGTACCACAGTGATGTCTGGTTCTTTTTCTCTCCTCCTTTCTCATTAATAAATAAATAAATAATTTAAAAAATTCCTTGTGTGCTTGAAAAGTATTCTTTGTTTATTTGTTAGGTCAAGTTTGTTAGTTGTATTCTTCAAATATTCTAAATTATTTTAAATTTTAGTTATTTATTTATTGTTTGCCTCCAGGGTTATTGCTGGGCTCAGTGCTGGCACTATGAATCCACTCTTCCTGGAGGTCATTTTTACCCCCTTTTTTTTTTTTTAATTGGAGAGAACAGAGAGAAATTGAGAAGGGAGTGGAAGATAGAGAGGCGGGAAGAAAAACACCTGCAGACCTGCTTTACTGCTTGTGAGGCAAACCCCTGCGATTGGGGAGACAGGGGTTCGAACCAGGATCCTTGAGCAGGTGCTTGTGCTTCGTACTATGTGCACTTAACCCAGTGTACCACCGCCCAACCCCAAATTTTCTAAATTCTTTTTTTATTGTTGTTATAGTTATTATTGTTGTTATTGATGTCGTCGTTGTTAGATAGGACAGAGAGAAATGGAGAGAGGAGGGGAGGACAGAGAAGGGAAGAGAAAGACACCTACAGACCTGCTTCACTGCCTGTGAAGTGACTCCCCTACAGGTGGGGAGCCAGGGGCTAGAACCCGTATCTTTGCACTGGTCCTTAGGCTTCGCGCCATGTGTACTTAAGCCACTGTGTGACCGCCCGACTCCCCTAAATTCTTACTGATTCTTTTGTATGCTTATTTTGTCTAGTAAGTTCCTTTGTGATTACTGAATTGTCTGTTTTCAATGTAGCTCAGCTAACATAACTTTATAAACAGAAAGAACATATTACTTTTCTGTGCACCAAATTTAGGATTATTAAATCTTTATATTCAGTCAAGTCTTTTATCATTATGAAACAAAACTTTTTCAAATATGTTTTTATTTATTGTGAGCATGAGAGAAAACTAGGAGCCACTGCTCAGCTCTGGTATAAAGTGACATGGTGGATGGAACCTGCTACCTCAGACGTAGTAGTTGCTACTCTAAATCTCCCCAGCCTGAAATAACTTCTTTTTAAATAGTAATTTTTTGTATTATCTTTATTGATTGGATAGAGTCAGCTAGAAATCAAGAGGGAAGGGGCAGACAGGGAGAGACAGAGCACCTGCAGCACTGCTTCATCACTTGCAAAGCTTTACCCTTGCAGGTGGGGACAGAGGGCTCAAACCTGGATCCTCATGCACTATAACAGGTATTCACCCAGGTGTGCCACCACTGGCCCCAAATAGTTTTTTTTTTTTTGTCTAAAACTAACAAGGCTACAGTACATTAAAATTGGCTAGGGTTTATATGGCATATCTTCAATTTTTCTTGATCCTTACTTAGATTTTGCTGAGCTATGGCTCTAGTCTTCTCTCACTCTCACAATAAATAAACGCATCTTAAAAAAAAGTGTTGTATTACAATGATAAAATGTTTGATTCAGGGGCTGGGTGGTGGCATACCTGGTTAAGCGCGCACATTACAGTGCGCAAGGATCCAGGTTCAAGCCCCTGGTCCCCACCTGCAGGGGGAAAGCTTCACGAGTGGTGAAGCAGGGCTGCAGATGTCCAGGTGACTCTCTGGCTCTCTCCCTCTCTAGCACCCCCCTCCTCTCAATTTCTGGCTGTCTCTATCTAATAAATAAAGATAATAAAAATTTTAAAGCATTAAAAATACTTGATTCAATATATTTTTGCCTTTTTGCATATTTATTGAGTATTGATTTTTTTAAAATTTTTATTTATAAAAAGGAAACACTGACAAAAAACATAGAATAAGAAGGGTACGACTCCACGCAATTCTCACCACCAGAACTCTGTATCCCATCCCTTCCCTTGATAGCTTTCCTATTATTTATCCCTTTGGGAGGATGGACCCAGGATCATTGTGGGGTGCAGAAGGTGGAAGATCCGGCTTCTGTAATTGCTTCCCTGCTGAACATGGGTGTTGACAGGTTGATCCATACTCCCAGCCTGTCTCTGTCTTTCCCTAGTGAAGTGGGACTCTGGGGAAGTGGGGCTCCAGGATACATTGGTGGGGGCATCTGCCCAGGGAAGTCCAGTTGGCACCATGGCATCTGGAACCTGGTGACTGAAAGAAGAATTAACATATAAAGCCATACAAATTATTGACTAATCATGAACCTAAGGGCTAGAATATTGCAGATGAAGATTTGAGAGTCTCCGTTTTGTAGGTAGATAGTAAGACCTGTTTTAAATATATTCCAAAGGGCCCATGACTATACTAGTTGTTTTTTTTTCCCCTGAGCCTGAGATCTGATATGCAGGTGTATCCTAATTATTTTCTGAGGAGATGATTTTATGGCTGGCAGAAGGGCCAGAAAGCTGGATGAGGGAAGAGAGTAGCTCCCAAATAAGGGAAAGGAATATAAATATTGCTGACTGTAAACCCCATCGTTTTGATCTGGGGCCCATATTCAGCTTAGGAGCCTATGTGACCTCTGTATCCCTGTAGATCTGAGCTCACATTCTGTGGTCATGAGTAGGAATATTCCTAGCTGCCCCAATTTCAGAACCCATCTTCCTCAGGTGGAGTATGAGTATGTTGTTCAGCCTCCCTTCAGAGGATGGAACATTCTCTACCATTGTTGATCCAAGTTGAGGGCAAGGTCCTAAGGGGGCCCCACAAAGGGGTCTATTGTGTTGTTCCTGATAGAGATGACTGGTAACAATGGAAAGAGGGATTTATTTGAGGTCTAGGCCCAGCATGTCTGTTTGGGATCTCGGGACTCCCCGACTAGGGCCCTGAGTATTGATATTCTTATCATCTTAGTTGCATTCTGTTTTTCTTTATTCTTCTTCTTTTTTTTTTTTTTTTACTTCATTCTATGTTTCTTAACTAATCTTAATTGTCTTTTAGGGATTTCCTAGGTATTACAATATACAAGTTTGATTTATTAATGCCCCTAAGAATACATATAACAAGAACATTATAAATTTTAACTTCAGTTCCCCTCATTTTCCTTTTCTTCCCCATCTCTAGGGATATAGGCAGTGTTCCTGTTACACATTATAATTCTGTACAGTGATAAATCCCTCTCAAAATTATTTCATCAATACTTAATAGGATATAGTGATTAGTTTTCATTTTTGTTACTCTTCAAACTTTTCTGTATTTCTGAGTTTCTGTCTTGGATCACTTTCATAGTACTTAAGTCAGAGTCTTTATTTTCATTTAAACAGATTTGCTGATAGGGAATGCTGTTCATTTATGTTTATCTGAAAACAGAGGTCATTATATTGTTTAAAAGACTTCCTCCCGCAGATAGACAATATTCTTTTTTTCAAAAAATTTATTTGTTTTCTTTTAACCAGAAAATTGCGCAATTCTGGTTTAGAGTGGTGCTCAGAGCCTCAGCATGAGCGTCTATTTGCATAATCTCTGGCTCCAAACAATATATATAAATATTTTTAAAATATTTTATTTACATATTATTGCACAGAAACAGAGAGAAATTGAGATGGGAGGGGGAGATAGAGAAAGAGACAGAGAGACACCTGCAGCTCTTCTTCACCACTTGTGAAGCTTCCCCCCTGCAGGTGGGGACCAGGGGCTTGAACCTAGGACCTTGTGCACTGTAATATGTGCACTTAACCAGGTGCACCACCTCCGGGCCCCCAGATACATATTTTTTAATGTTAACTCAGTAGCTTCTTCTTCTCCTCCTCTCCCTCCTTCCTCTCTTTTTAAATATTCATTTATTTTAATTTAATGAGAGAGATACAGAAAGACCAGAGCACTGCTCAGCTCTGGCTTACAGTTGTGTTGAAGACTGAAACTGGGACCTCATAGTCTCAGGCATGATAGTCTTTTACATGACCATTATGCTGTATTCCCAGCCCCTAACCAATATTCTTAGGTATTTTCAATATTCCTGGGATCACGCTTGTCTCTCAGCCACAACCAAACATTATTCTTTGTCAGCAAATATATCTTAATTAAAATAAAAGAGAAGATGTTGTTTCTCAGAGATAGCTTACCTGGTCCAATGTACTTCTTAATACGCATCTGGATTTGAACCCTGAAACCACATGGAAGCTACCCCAGCACTGAAAGAAACTCCATGGATTTGGAGTAGTACTGTGATGTCTCTCTCTCCCTCCCTCCCTCTCTTTCTCTATCTAAAAAAAATTAAAAGAAGGAAGAAATTAGCCCAAGAGTGGTGATTTCAGACATGTTCAAGACTCTGACTTTGTAGGAAAAGAAAGAAAGGAAGGAAGGAAGGAAGGAAGAAAGAAAGAAAACAGACTATTTTCACAGGGTGCTAAATTGACAAAAACATTTAATATGTTCAAAATAGCATTATATTGTTCCTCTGACTTTCATTGCTTCTATTAGAAGGTCAGCAAAAGCCAGCTAGATAGTTCCCTTGGTAGCAGCACATCTGCTTTATCTTTAGCACAACCCAAGCTCTAACTTGACTCCTACTGCACTAGAGGAAGTTTTAGTAATATGGTGCCTATCTGCTCTTCTATTTCGTTCTCTTTCTATTTGAAAAAGAGAAAAAGGAAGGAAGGAAGGAAGGAAGGAAGGAAGGAAGGAAGGAAGGAAGGAAGGATAGAAAGAAGGAAAAGAAAAGAGCAATGAAGCCCAGGTAATGACAGAAATATAAATGAATAAAAAGCTAACAGTCAAACCTTCCTTTCTATGTATTATTTTGTTCTGTATTTTTGTATTTTTAATGTTTTTTTTTTCCTTCAATTTGGGTTTTTAGCAATTTTACACTAATGTGTCTGGGAATGACTTTCTCCATATGTTTCCTTCTTTGATTTTTATGGCTCTGGCTTCTATAAAATATTACTTGTCACTTTTTGAAAATGTTCAGTTATTATCATTTCATTTAATGCTGCAGTACCATTCTCTCTGCTTCATTTAAGAATTTGCTTTATCATGTGACAGCTGTCTTATAAATCATTATTTCCCATAATAACATAATTAAAAAATAATTTAGTTTAGACATTAAAGTTTACCCATATGTAGCAATTTTTTTTCCTGTGTTTTTCCTCTGAGTAATCCTGTAAAAATATTCTTGCATTTTTTTACAACAGCAACTGAGGCATGAAAATCTGGTGAATCTATTGGAAGTGTGTAAGAAAAAAAAACGATGGTACCTAGTCTTTGAATTTGTTGATCATACAATTCTTGATGACTTGGAACTCTTTCCAAATGGACTAGACTGCCAACTAGTTCAAAAGTATTTGTTTCAGATTATTAATGGAATTGGATTTTGTCATAGTCATAATGTAAGTATTTAGGTTAAATAATTATTCTATTAGTTGTGACACTAGTCGCTTGATTAATAAGTCACTTGTTTAGGGTGGAGGGTAAATAGCATAATGGTTATACAAACACACTATCATGCCTGAGGCTCCAAAGTCCCAGGTTCAAGCCCCTGCACCATAAGCCAGAGCTGAACAGTGCTCTGGTAATAATAATAATAATAATAATAATAATAATAATAATAATAATAATAAAGTCACTTGTTTAAACTAATGTTTGGGGGCCAGGAGATAACTCTCCTAGAAGAGCATGCAACTTACCCAACATGAAGTTCCAGCTTGATTCCTGGCATCATATGGGAGCATCACTGCACCATGGGAAGGTCCATGAATGGTAGAGAAGTATTATGATGTCTTTCTTCCCCTCTTTCTCCAACTAAATTTTAAAGATTTCTTTTAAAAGGAGTATGTATTGATATGAGAGAGAGAGAGAGAGAGAGAGAGAGAAAGAGAGAGAGAGAGATAAAAAGAGAACCAGAGCAATGTTAGGAATAAACTTGGGATTACTACTACTACTACTAATTATTATTATTATTATTTAAGATGGAGGCAGGGAGAAAGAACATACAGCACTGAAGCTCATGCAGAGAGCATGCATTTGGCAAAGCAGCACACTGTCCAAGTGAACTATTTCACCACCCCTATTTTATTATTTATGTATTTATTTACTTATTTATTAGAAAGAGAAGCAGAGTATCACTTTAGCATATGTATTGTTGGAGATTGAACTTGGGATCTATTGCTTGAGGGTCCAACAGTTGATACACTGTACTACCTCCCAAGCCTCCTCATGCTTTCAGTCCCAGTGCTCTAACCACTGCACCACCTCCTGGGCCACACATCTGTTTTTTGTTTGTTTATTTGTTTTTTGCCAAGCACTGTTCAGCTCTGGTTTATGGTGGTGCAGGGGATTAAACCTGGTACCTCAGAGCCTCAGGCATCAGAGTCTCTTTTTATGACCGTTATGCTGTCTACCCCACCCCTTTGTTCAGAGTCTTTTGCCTGCTTATGAAGTATAAAAGTATAAACATCTGGTGCTGGGTGGTAGCACACCTGTTTGAACGCATATGTTACAAAGTGCAAGGAGCCAGGTTCGAGTCCCCGGTCTACACCTGTAGAAGGAAAGCTTTGTGATTGGTGAAGCAGGGCTGCAGGTGTCTTTCTCTCTCCTTCTCTGTCTCCTCCTTCCCTCTCAATTTCTGACTGTCCCTATCCAATAAATAAAGAAAGAAAATTACTTTTAAAAAATAAATAAAAAATAAAATAAAAGTATAAACATCCAAAAAATTATAAACACCGTGCACTTATTCCACTAATTTCATCTCCACTGATTACTACGTAAACATTAAGTGATGGGAACATGATATTCAGGTACTACAACCCTCTTGTTTGAAGGGATGAGAAGATATCTCCAGGAAGATTGCATTGTCTATACTGAGAACCGGAGACAGAGTTCTCACTCTCACTGCTCCCTTTCTGATACTGTTTATTTATGCCAGCATTTTTACACACTGTACTGTTCATGTCATTTCTGTGGGTTCCCATCCCCCTTGATACAAGCTCAGGCTTCCTCTTTCCTAGTGCATAATCTCTACTACAGATAAGATGTTACGCTGGATTCTTCTGATCTAGTCCCATCTCCATTCTTTTGCTCTATTAATTACCAAATGAATTGTAGCCCTTCCCAAGATGTGTCTCAGAGCCTACTCCTTTCAGTGACCTTGACCTCCTGAGTCTTCAATAACAGCTTTAATCGCTTAGTTCTTTAAAGCTGTTATTAATAAAATAATTCATTTTGTAATTAATAGTGTATATTTTGTGTAATAGCTTTGGATATTTAATACAATCTATGGCATAAAATACTTTTTTTTTCTTTCTTAACGTAGAGTTGTGGAGTGAGCCCAGGGCCTCATAAATGAGTGATATTACCTTAGAGCAGTATCCCTGACCCAATTTTTAATTTGTTTTTTATTTTTTGAGAGATCAGGACAATCAGGAAGGAGAGAGACAGAGAGGTAGATAGGAGAAACACAACAGCACTGCTTCACTATCCATGGTGTTCCTTTGTGATGCCAACAGCTCAAATTCAGGGATTCATGCATGGTAATGTCTGTGTTCTAACAGGTGAGCTAATTTCTGACTCATTGACTCATAAGTATTATTTTTTTTATTTTAATTTTATTTACAAAATTATAAGATAACAGGAGTATAATTCTGCACCGTTCCAACCACTAGAGTTCTGTATCTCCATTCTCTCCACTGGAAACTACAGTAGTTCTCCTAGGTCACAGATATAGGTTAACTATTATTTCTTTTTCTTTTTTTTTTTTTTTGCCTCCAGGGTTATTGCTGGGGCTCGGTGCCTGCACCATGAATCCACTGCTTCTGGAGGCCATTTTTTTCCCCTTTTGTTGCCCTTGTTGTAGTCTTGTGGTTATTATTGTTGTTGTTGATGTCGCTAAACAGGACAGAGAGAAATGGAGAGAGGATAGGAAGACAGAGAGGAAGAGAGAAAGAAAGACACCTGCAGACCTGCTTCACCATTTGTGAAGCAACTACCCTACAGGTGGGGAGCCCGGGGGCTTGAACCAGGATCCTTACACCAGTCTTTGCACTTCGTGCCACGTGTACTTAATCCGCTGCAGTACTGCCAGACCCCCAAGAATCTCTTTGCATAACCATTATGCTATCTACCCCCTCCCCCCAAATTCTTTTAGGGGTGCAGAAGGTGGGAGTTCTGGCTTCTGTAACTGCTTCACCACTGGACATGGGCATTGGTAGGTCGATCCATATCCCCTGCCTGTTTGTATCTTTACCTACTGGGGTAGGGTTCTGGAGAGGTGAGATTCCTAGTCACATTGGTGAGGTCATCTGTCCAGGGAGGTCAGGATAGAATCATGATAGCATCTGCAAATTGGTGGCTGAAAGGTGGTGAGATATAAAGCAGGACAAATTGATTAATGAGGGTGCTGGGTGGTGGCACACCTGGTTGAGTTATGTTATAATGCTTGAGTACCTGTTATAATGCATAAGTACCTGGGTTTGAGCCCCAGTCCTCACCTGCAAGGGGAAAGTTTTGTGAGTGGTGAAGCAGTGTTGAAGGTATCTCTCTGTCTTTCCCCGCTCTTGTATCCCCTCCCCTCTCGATTTCTGGCTGTCTTTATATAATAAATTAATAATATGATAAAAAATATTTTAAAAATGATTAATGAACAGGAACCAAAAAGTAGGAATAGGGCAGATGAGAATGGGGATCTTAGGATGAGAAGAAATGAGGAAATATATTTTAGGTATGTTCCTAGGTGCCTATGACTTTCATAGTTTTGCTTGAGTTTAATAGCTAACATGGAGTTGGACAAAAACATTGTCAGAGCTGGAAATAAGGCTAGAAAGTTGGGTTAGAGCTCCCAATCTGAAAGAGAATCTATGAATATAATTAACTACCCCATCCACTTGACCCAGGTTCTATATATTTTTATATTTAGTACAGATGCCCGTGTAACCTCTGAGTCCCTGTTGGCAGGAACAATTTTATATGTTCTTATTTGTATTCATCATAGAGATAAACAGTATTGTGCACATGGCAGGTGCTCAAGAAATTAATTTACTTTAAAATGATAGGCCAATGTATGTCATACTCTGCTTTTTCTTAGATCATCCATAGGGATATAAAACCAGAAAATATATTAGTCTCCCAGTCTGGCGTTGTCAAGTTATGTGACTTTGGATTTGCACGGACATTGGCAGCTCCTGGGGAGGTTTATACAGATTATGTGGCGACTCGATGGTACAGAGCTCCGGAACTGTTGGTCGGTGATGTCAAGTACGGCAAGTAAGATGTGGGGAAGGGTGTGGGGTAGGAGGACAGATGTAACTCTGTTTTCTTGATGAAATGGAATGTATTTCTAAGAAAGTAAATGATCTCTCTAATTCTGATTGGGAGGCTTAACATTTGGGGAACTTTACTAAGTGATTTATGATCATTTTGATATTTCCTGTTTAATCATGTTTGTTAGACAATGTGGATGAATAAACTTATTCTTTTTTAAAATTTTACTTATTTATTTTGGTAGAGACAGAGAGAAATCAAGAGGGGAGTGAGGAAATAAAGAAGGAGAGAGACAGAGAGACACCTGCAGCATTACTTCACCACTTGTGAAGCTTTCACCCTGCAGGTGGGGGCCAGGGGCTTGAACCTTGTGCATTGTAGCGTGTGCACTCAGCCAGGTCCACCACCCAAGTAAATTTATTCTAAAGATAAGGATCTTCCCCCTCCCCGCCAATTATCATTAATAAATACATCTTTTTTTTTTTTTTTAAGTGACATTGGAAGTGACACACTAGATAAAGTTTGGACTCTCAAGCATGAATTTGACTTCTGCCATTTCATGTACCAGGGTAATATTCTGGTTTTTAAATATTTATATATTTATTTAATTATTTATAAGAGATACAAAGAGAAAAATACAGATAGACACCAGAACACTGTTCAGCTTTGGTTTATCGTGATGCTGGGGCTTGAACCTGGAACCTCAGAGATGTTCTGGTTCTTTCTCTCTCCTCCTCCTCTCTCACTCATTAGCAAATAAATAAATATTACTTATTATTACAAAGAGAGGTTAGTATTGATTGGAATGGAGCGAAGGGGAGTGGAGTAGGCAGCTGTGGGAGGAGAAACATAGTTGAGTGAAATGGTTTCAAAACTAAATTTTTTTAAAAGATTTTATTTATTGATTGATGAGAAAGATAGGAGGAGAGAGAGAAAGAACCAGACATATCTCTGGTACATGTGCTGCCAGGGCTTGAACGCAGGACTTCACGTTTAAAAGTCAAGTGCTTTATCCACTGTGCCACCTCCCGGACCACAAAACTAAAATTTTCTACATAAGCAAATTCTTCAAAGAAGAAAGTTCTATAATATTTAATACTGTAGGTAGAAACAGCTCTAGAAATATTTTTTTTTACATTTTCTCTGTTTTCAGAGTATACATCATTTAAAATTATTATTATTATTACCTCCAGTGTTATTGCTGGGGCTCGCTGCCTGCACCACGAATCCACTGCTCCTGGAGGCAATTTTTTCCCTTTTTGTTGCCCTTGTTGTTGTGGTTATTATTGTTGTTGGATAGGACAGAGAGAAATGGAGAGAGGAGGGGAAGACGGGGGTGGGGGTGGGGAGAAAGATAGATACCTGCAGACCTGCTTCACCGCTTGTGAAGCAACTCTCCTGCAGGTGGTGAGTCGGGGGCTCGAACCAGGATCCTTATGCTGGTCCTTGCGCTTTGTGCTTTGTGCACTTAACCCACTGCGCTACCGCCCAACCCAACCACCTGACCCCACCACCCCATTTAAAATGATTTCTGTACTCTTAGTTTTTATTTCATTGCCAGGCTGTATTTTTGTACCATTTTATAGTATAGTTATGTCTTTTTTTTTTTTTTATAGTTATGTCTTAAAGCAATTCCAAGGTAATTGTCTTATGACAAATGATGTAAGCATATTATTCTTTGAGATTTTTTTTTTTTTTGGCACATGAGAGAGAGTAGGAGAGAGAGATGGAAAGAATGTGTGTGTGCACGCCTGTGCACGTGTGTATTAACTGTATGCCAGAACTTTGTGCAAATATAATATACCTGCTCCTGCATCAATTTTTTCATTCTCCATTTTGGAGAATTAAGGAGAGAAAATGGCAAGGGAAAGACAGAGAAAGGAAAAATATCGTAGCACCATTCCAGCATACAGGGCTTAAACCCTAGCCTTGCACTTGATAAGACACATGCTTTACTGGGTGAGCTATTTCCTAGGCCCTGCTTTCTTTCCTTCCTTTCTCCCTTCCATCCTTCCTTCCTTTTTCTCTCTCTCTTTCTCTCTCTCTTCCTTTCTCCTCCTTCTTTCCTATCTCCCTCCTCCTCCTCTACTTATTCTCTCCCTCCTCTTTTATTCTTGTTTCTGGGGCTTTGTTGTTTCATGTCTACTTTTTCAGACACAGAGAGACAGAGACAGAGAGATACACTTCAACATTGAAGATTCCTTCAGTGTGGTAGGAGCTGGGCTTGAATTTAGATTGCACCCATGGCAAAGCAATCATACTCCTAGGTGAGTTATTTTGCCAGCCTTCCCTGATTTTTATTTTTATTTCCCACCCACTCCTGATTTTTTTTTAAAGAATTTATTTATTTAGTAACGAGATAGATAGGAGAAAGAGAAAAAACCAGACATCACTGTGGTATATATGCTGCTGAGAATTAAACTCAGTACTTCATGCTTGAGAATCCAACTGTGCCTTGAGAATATCAACTGTGCCACCTCCTGGACCATACCTTCCCTGATTTTATAAATAAAGAATTTTGTATGTGCCAGAAATCAAACTCACACTCTCACACATGTACTCTACTGACAAGCTAATCTTCCTGGCCCAATTTTTTAAAATTTTGTTTTGAGAGAGAAAGAAGAGACTGACAAATCATTTCACCATACATGGAGTGCTACTTGTTTTGTTTTTGTTATTCTCAAATGGTGTTGGAGCTCAGAGTCAGGGTCTCTTGTGTTCAGGGCACATGTTCCACCACTAAAACACATCCCCAACTCTCTTGTGGCAGATTTTTTAAAAAGATTTTATTTATTTATTTATTAATGAGAAAGACAGGAGGAGAAACAGAAAGAACCAGATATCACCCTGGTATATGTGCTGCCGGTAATTGAACTTGGGACCTCATGCTTGAAAGTCCAGTGCTTTATCCACTGCACCATCTCCCAGACCACTGTGACAGATTTTTAAGATAGTTTTTTCTATTTTCTTCTACTAGCTTTGGTTTTCCTATTTATTCTGTGTGTCACCAATCACTCCCTTCAGGTGGTGTGTTATTTTCAGTGTGTGTGTGTGTGTGTGTGTGTGTGTGTGTGTGTTAGTTATAAGGGTTGGTTTGCCTAAGCAGCTTGTTAGATTAGTGTGTAAACAAAGATGAATAGGCTCTAACTAGAAGTAAGAATAGCCAAATTCCAGGATTAAGTACACATAGTGACTATTTTGACTTTTCAAAAGGCTTTTCCCTTTTTTTTCTGTCAAGTGGTTGCAGTTTCTAAAAACTCTGACAGGTAAAATTGAGAGTTAATACTTTTGGCAATAAAAGACACAGAAGATTAAACCATGAGGGTGTTATACCAAAATAAAGTAGCAGAAAGTTAATACTTTAAGTTTATAGAAAATATGTTTTTTATGGGTAATTTCAAGCTTACTACTATTCTTGATATCAAGGACACCAAATACCAATATAGATTCAGTCTCAGTAGCTGTGTTAGAATGGCAAGTTTTATATCACAGTATTATTATTTTCCAGGGCTGTTGATGTATGGGCTATTGGCTGCCTGGTAACTGAAATGCTGATGGGGGAACCCCTCTTTCCTGGAGATTCTGATATTGATCAACTATATCATATAATGATGTGTTTAGGTAAGATTATATGTCATGGGCAGGTGGGGGGATAGTGTAATGGTTATGCAAAATACTTTCATCTCTGAGTCTCAATTCCCTGCAGCACCATAAGCAACAGCTGAGCAGTGCTCTGGTAAATAAGATCACTCCAGACTGAATTTTTCATATAGAAAGAGACAGAGTCAGTGAAGTTGCTAACTTGGCTAGGTGCCTGCCTTGCCATGTGTGTGACCTGGGCTTAAGTTTCTGGTCCCCCAAAACACTGGGGAAACTTTGGTGTTGTGGTCTTTCACTCTAAATTAGGTTTCTCATATATATATATATATATATATATATATATATATATATATATATATATATTTATTTATTTATTATGAAACAAGAGCGGGAGTGAGAGCGTCAGAACACTCCTCCACTCTGGCACCATTGGTGCTGGGGTTTGAATCTGATACCTCTGATGTCCCAGATACGTAAGCTGGTGCTCTAACAGTCTGAACTAACACCCTGGTCCAAACTAAAATTCTTTTCTTTTTTTTTTTTAAAGATTTTATTTATTTATTTATGAGAAAGATAGGAGGAGAGAGAAAGGACCAGACATCACTCTGGCACATGTGCTGCTGGGGAATCGAACCCAGGACCTCATGCTTGAGAGTCCAAAGCCTTATCACTGCGCCACCTCCCAGACCACAAAACTAAAATTCTTAAAGAATGACATCAATAGGTTGAGATTAGATTGTAAATATGTGACTATCAATGCATTTGTTGTTTTGATCAGCTTTCTGTTTTACTGTTAGAAGTAAAGTGTTAGATGCTGAGGTTCAGTCTGTGGTGTGTGTTGCTCTCTATCTCCTAAAATTAAATAAAGTGGTTCTGGAATGTGATAGTAGAGGAGGACCTAGTGGGTGTTGTATTGTTATGTGGAAAACTGGGAAATGTTATGCATGTACAAACTATTGTCTTTTACTATTGACCGTAAACTGTTAATCCCTCAGCAAAGAAAGAAAGGAAGGAAGGAAGGAAGGAAGGAAGGAAGAAAGAAAGAAAGAAAGAAAGAAAGAAAGAAAGAAAGAAAGAAAGAAAGAAAGAAAGAAGGAAAGAAACAAAGAAAGAAAGAGAGAGAGAAAGAAAGAAAGAAAGAAAGAAAGAAAGAAAGAAAGAAAGGGAAAGAAAGAAAGAAACCAGATTCAATCTCCCAGCCTCCACTTTTGGGGGAAGCTTCACAAATGGTGAAGCAGGGCTACAGGTGTCTTCCCTTCCCTTTCCCTTTCCCTCTCCCTTTCCTTTTCTTTTCTTTTCTTCTCTTTTCTTTTTTAAATATTTTATTTACTTATTAATGAGAAAGATAGGAGGATAGAAAGAATGAACCAGACATCACTCTGGTACATGTGCTGCTGGGAATTGAACTCAGGACCTCATGCTTGAGAGTCCAATGCTTTATACACTGCGCCACCTCCCAGATCACTATAGGTGTCTTTCTTTTTATAATTTTTAAAAAATATTATTTATTTACTATTTGATAGAGACAGAAAGTGAGAGGGGAGGGGGAGTTGACAGATGATAGATAGACACTTGCAGCCCTGCTGTACCATTCATGAAGTTTTCCCTCTGCAGGTGCTTGAACCAGGGTCCTTGTGCACTATAATGTGAGAGCTTAACCAGGTGCGCCACCACCTGGCCCCCTTTTTATAATCTTTTAAAAGTTATCTTTATTTATTTATTGGATAGAGATAGTCAGAAATTGAGAGGAAGGGGGAGAAAGAGGGAAAGAGGCACCTGTAGCACTGCTTCACCACTCACAGAGCTTTTATCTGCAGATGGGGACCAGGGGCTCGAACCTGGGTCCTTGAGCACTGTAACATGTGTATTCAACCAGGTGCACCACCACCCGACCCCCTACAGGAATCTTTCTAACGCTCTCCTCTATCTCCCACTTCCCTCTCAATTTCTTTGCCTTATCAAAATAAGATTTAAAAAAATATATATGGCCACCAGGAACTGTGGTTTGTAATGCAGACATTGAGCCCCAGCAATAATTCTAGAGGCAATAAAATTAAGTATAGCAAAAAAAAAAAAAATACATATACATACACCTTAAAAAGAAGTAAAATACTGGTACTTATATCTACAAAATTATAAAATATTATTTAGCTGTCCTTTTTCCTATGCTACCCCACATCTTAAGTTTCATGTCTAATGATGTAATCTTTCTTAAATGTGTAAATCAAGCTAGAAATGTTAATTTCCTTGACTTGACTTTGGTCAAAACAGTACAGAGTCTGAGGAGACAGCATAGGTCAAAAGATGTTCATGCCTGAGCTTCAGAGGTCCCAAGTTAAATCTCCAGCACCACCATAAACTAAAGCTCAGCAGTGCTCTGGTTTCTCTTGTGTATCTTTCTCTCTGTATTTCTCTTTTTTTAAAAAAAAAATTTAATTATCTTTATTTTATTTATTGGCTAGAGACAACCAAAAATAGAGAGGGAAGGGGTGATAGAGAGGGAGAGGCAGAGAGACACCTTCAACACCGCTTCACCACTCACAAAGCTTTGTCCCTGCAGATGGGGACTCGGGTCTTTATCCCAGGTCTTTAAGCGTTGTAACATTGCGCCCAACAAGGTGCACCACCACTGGGCCCCTCTTTCTGCATTTCTCTTTCACTAAAAATAAATAAGTAAAATGTTTTTAAAAATAAACCACTGGGGGGCCAGGCCATGGCACACTGGGGTTAAGTGCACATAGTACAAAGTGCAAGAACCCACTCAAGGATCCTGGTTCCAGTCCCTGGCTTCCCACATGCAGGGGGTCTGCTTCACAAGTGGTGAAGCAGATCTGCAAGTGTATCTTTCTCTCCCCTTCTCTATCTTCCCCTCCCCTCTCAATTTTTCTCTGTTTTATCCAAAATATCAATAAAATGGCCACAGGAGCAGTGGATTTGTACTGCTGGTACTCAGCCCCAGAGATAATCCTGGAGGCAAAAAACAAACAAACATAAATAAACCACTGTATAGATTGTCAGGTACTACAGTATTAAGAACACTTTTACTTATTAAGAACAATTTGTTACTGATTTTTCAAAGTCAGAGACACCTGACTATGTTTCAGTCTTTATTCCATATCATCTGTATCTTTGCTGTTTTAATTATGATGTGCAATGACAGTGATGTATGCTGTTTTTACTTCCAGGTAATCTTATTCCAAGACATCAGGAGCTATTTTATAAAAATCCTGTATTTTCTGGGGTAAGGTTGCCTGAAATCAAGGAAACAGAACCTCTTGAAAGGCGCTATCCCAACCTTCCTGAAGTTGTGATAGACTTAGCAAAGGTAACCATGATTTTTTAAAATTTATTTATTTATTTGATAGAGACAGAGAGAAATTGAGAGGGGGAGATAGAGAGGAAGAGAGACAGAGAGACACGTGCCACCCTGCTTTACCACTTGTGAAGCTTTCTCTCTGCAGGTGGGGACCAGGGACTTGAACCTGGGTCATTGTGCACTGTAACGTGAGTGTTTTCTTTTCACTTTCTGGCAGGACATTTACATGACCAGTTAACTTGAGGGACTCTTGGGTTGCTTGATGAAAGAATTCACAGATACACAATTAAAGCAAATCATGTAAATTTATTTAGAAAAAGAGATTCCAAAAGCAGAAAGTGGGCTTGATCTAAGAAAAGTCTGTGGGGCTTTGGCGGTGGTGCACCTGGATAACCAAGGACCCAGTTTCAACCCCCCACTCCCTACCTGTACACCTGCAGGGGGGTCACTTCACAAGTGGTGAAGCAAATCTGCAGGAGTCTGTCTTTCTTCTCCCTCTTTTTCTTTTCTTTTTTTTAAAAAAATATTTATTTATTTATTTCCTTTTTCTTGCCCTTGTTTTTATTGTTGTTGTAGTTATTATTGTTGTTGATGTCATCATTGTTGGACAGGACAGAGAGAAATGGAGAGAGGAGGGGAAGACAGAGGGGGGAGAGAAAGACAGACACCTGCAGACCTGCTTCACTGCCTGTGAAGCGACTCCCCTGCAGGTGGGGAGCCGGGGCTCAAACTGGGATCCTCGTGCCGGTCCTTGTGCTTTGCGCCACGTGCGTTTAACCTGCTGCACTACTGCCCTCTTTTTCTTTCCTTCCTTTCTTTTTAAAAATTATCTTTACTTACTTATTAGATAGAGGCAGCCAGACATCAAGAGGGAAGGGGGAGATAGAGAGGGAGAGAGACATCTACAGCCCTGCTTCACCACTTGCAGAGCTTTGCCCCTGCAGGTGCAGGCCAGGGGCTTGAACCTGGGTCCTTGTGTACTAACTGTAACATGTGCACTCAACCAGGTGTGCCACCACCAGGCCCCTCTTTCTCTTTCTCTATCTATCTCCCTGTCCTCTCTCAATTTAAATGTCCTATCTAATTAAAAAAAAAATTAAAAAGAAAATAAAAACCCAACTTCCATTTTCACAGTGAGTAGAAAATGTATCTAGTTAAAAAAAAAAATCGAGCACCCACCCAGCAGTGAAAGAAGCATAAGTGCTATGGTATCCCCTCTTCTCTGCCTCTTTTGATGTTTTAAGATTAATTAATTTATTAATATGAAAGAGAGAGAGAGAACATACTTCAGAGCATCACTGGCATATGTGGTGCCAGAGAATGAACTCGGGACCCCACATGCTTGAATGTCTAATGCTTTATCTACTGTGCCACTTCCTAGACTGCTGTTTCTCTGTTTCTGTCTGAAAAAAAATCAATCCAGAGCAGTAAAGTCGCAGAAAAAAAATAATAATAAGGTGCTCCTGTCAGAATAGGGATGTGAGTGGGTGTGACTCATAGAAAAAAAAAAAAAAAAAGCAAAATAAATAAAATAAAATTCTACTCCTAGCTGCAGTTTGAGCTCCCAGGTTCAATCCCTTGCACCACCATAAACCCAAACTGAACAGTATGCTCTTAAAATAAAAAATAAAATAAATACTTTTAACAGGAGTGTTCAGCGGTGGTGCACTGGTTTAAGTACACATAGTATGAAGTGCAAGGACCTGCACAATGATTCTGGTTCAAGCCTCTGGCTCTTACCCCCCCCCCCCAATAGTGGGGGGGGGCTATGGTGAGGTGTCACTTCACAAGCAGTGAAGTAGGTCTGCAGGTGTCTATCTTTCTCTCCCCCTCTCCATCTTCCCCTCTTCTCTCAATTTCTCTCTGTCCCATTCAAAAAACAGAAAAAAATAGAGCAGTGGACCCTAATGCAGGCACAGAGCCCCAGGGATAACCCTGGAGGCAAAAAAAAAAAAAGTCAGATATAACAGAAATAGAACTTGATAAGAATCAGGTGTTGTTTTAGCAAATCATGAGATTTGTGTAATTTCATTTAAAGACACAGAATGTCCTTTTGTGATATTAGCAACTATTGGTGACCATTACCTCCGATTGTGTTTTTTTTCCCCTCCTCTTCACACCCCCTCCTCCACCTCTTTTTCTCTTCCTCTTTCTTTCACTGCTCAGTTCTGGCTTCTGCTGGAGATTGCACTTAGGAGAACTTTAACATGAATGTCTATTGTGTAAACCATAGTGCTATCTCTCCAAACCCATGCTTTATTCTTTATTGTTTATTACAGATGTTTAAAATCCATTGACTAGAAAGAGGAATTTTCTGTATTTAGAAATTTAAATGTATGTAGATTTTCTTTTATATGAACTGTGTTTATTCCTTGGCTTTCTAGAAATGCTTACATATTGACCCAGACAAAAGGCCCTTCTGTGCTGAGCTCCTGCACCATGATTTCTTTCATCTGGATGGATTTGCTGAGAGGTATCGTACTGACCCATGCTTTCCCGGACAGACCAACCCACACTTAGAGTTATTATCTCTGGGAAGTGAGAGGGTAGGGACATAGAACTTTGGTGGGTGTGGTATGGAACTATACACTATAATCTTACAATCTGGTAATGTATTAATTAATCAAAATTAAAAAGACGAAAAAGTTTTTTCTACTATTATTTTAATAGTGATTTACAAGATTATAAGATAACCAGACTACAGTTTCACACCACACTCACCACCTAAATTCTGTGCCACTCCCTGCCCCCTTCAAGGATAACCACCATAGTTTGCCCAAGGACTTAGAGACAGGTTGGCTACTTTTTTTTTTCATTTATTTTATTTTATTTTATTTTATTTTATTTTATTTTATTTTTATTTATTTATTTATTCCTTTTTGTTGCCCTTGTTGTTTTATTGTTGTAGTTATTATTATTGACATTGTTGTTGGATCGGACAGAGAAAAATGGAGAGAGGAGGGGAAGACAGAGAGGAGGAGAGAAAGATAGACACCTGAAGACCTACTTCACCACCTGTGAAATGACTCCCCTGCAGGTGGGGAGCCGGGGGCTCGAACTGGGATCCTTACACTGGTCCTTGTGCTTTGTGCCGCGTGCGCTTAATCCGCTGAGCTACCACCCAACTCCCCATTTATTTTATTTTATTTATTTGTTGGTTTTATCAGAGCACTGCTCAGCTCTGGCTTATGGTGGTGCAGGGGATTGAACCTGGGACTTTAGTGCCTCCAGGGTTATTGCAGGGGCTCGGTGGCTGCACTACGGATCCACTGCTCCTGGAGGCTATTTTTTTTTCCCCTTCGTTGCTCACTGTTGTTGTGGTTATTATTATTGTTATTGCTGTCATTGTTGTTGGATAGGACAGAGAGAAATTGAGAGAGAAGGGAAAGACAGAGAGAGGGAAAGAAAAATAGACACCTGCAGATCTGTTTCATCACTTGTGTGGTTAAGCGCATATATTATCGTGCACGAGGACCCAGGTTCAGGCCTGCAGGTATTGCTCTGGCTCTTTCCCTCTCTCCCTCACCTCTCATTTTCTCTCTGTCCTCTATCCAATAATTAATTAAGTAATTATTTAATTTACAAATAGAATAACCTTAATGTTGTGAAACTCCGGAAAATTTCCCGGGAATCAACAAGGGTCTACAGAATGCCCTTTGGCAACTAATCTAAGTTATTTTTTTTCTTATCTTAATTAAAAGTCTAATTTAATACTTTTTTTAAAAATCGTATCCCCCTTTTTAGATTTATTTGTGTCATGTAATTATATTGTATTGACAAGTGTATTTGTTTGCAGGTTTTCCCAGGAACTACAGTTAAAAATACAGAAAGATGCTAGAAATATTTCATTATCTAAAAAGTCTCAAAATAGAAAGAAGGAAAAAGGAAAAGATGATGAATCCATAGGTGAAGAGAGAAAAACACTTGTAGTACAGGTAAATTATCCATGTGTTATTATGAGTTAAATCTGGATTTTTGAATATTTATTTTATTTATTTATTCCCTTTTGTTGCCCTTGTTGTTTTACTGTTGTAGTTATTATTGTTGTTGTCGTTGCTGGATAGGACAGAGAGAAATGGAGAGAGGAGGGGAAGACAGAGAGGAGGAGAGAAAGATAGACACCTGCAGACCTGCTTCAACCGCCTGTGAAGCGACTCCTCTGCAGGTGGGGAGCCGGGGTTCGAACCAGGATCCTTATGCCGGTCCTTGTGCTTTGCGCCACCTGCACTTAACCCGCTGCGCTACAGCCCGACTCCCCAAATCTGGATTTTTGTTGAAGATTTATTTACTAAAATGAGAGAAAGAGAGGACCAACTAGAGCATCAGCTGGCATATTTGATACTGAGGATTTCATGGAAGTTCATCTCTCTATCCACTGTTTCACCTCCTGAGCTACTTAAAATGTAAATGTAATTATGTCTATTAAAATTAATTTCTTTATTGCGGGATTAAAGTTTTACAGTCGACAGTAAAATACAATAGTTTGATAACAACAACAACAACAACAATAAAACAAGGTCAACAAAAGGAAAAATAACAAAATTTAAAAAAATACAATAGTTTGTACATGTATAACATTTCCACATAGCAATTAAACCCCTACTAGGTCTTCCTCTGCCATCATGTTTTAGGACCTGAACCTTCCTCCCCACCCCAGAGTCTTTTACTTTGGTGCAATACACCAACTCCAGTCCAAATTCTTTTTAGAGTTTTTCCTTCTGATCTTGTTTTTCAATTTCTATGAGTGAGATCATCCCATCTTCATCCTTTTGTTTCTGACTTATCTCACTTAACACGGTATTTTCAAGCTCTATCCAAGATGGGGTAAAGAAAATGAATTCACCATTTTTAATAGCTGAGTAGTATTCCATTTTGTATAGATACTACAACTTACTCAGCCACTCATGTGTTGTTGGACACCTGGGTTGCTTCCAGGTTTGGGCTATTGCAAATTGTGCTGCTATGAACATAGGTATACACAAATCTTTTTGGGTGGGTATGTTTGGTTCTTAGGATATATTCCCAGGAGAGGAATTTCAGGGCCATAGGGTAGGTCCACTTCTAGGCTTCAGCATTTGTTGCTGCTACCTTTTCTGATGTATGACATTCTCACATTTCCCTGACAATCAGCGACTTGGAGCATTTTTTCATTTTTATTGGCCTTTTGGATCTAGTCTATGGAGAATATTCTGTTCATATTCCCATTTTTAGATGGGATCATTTGTTTTCTTGTGACTTATTTTTGAATTCATAGAGGAGAAAATATTGAAGCTTTTTAGAAAAAAAATTGGAGTGATGAACAAAGTGTTGCCATTTTTGCTCAGTTGCAAAATGTATCTTCTCTATGGATACCACCTATTTAAAGAATCTTAACATATCATGTATTGGGGGGCTGGTTGGTGGCACATCTGGTTGAGTGCACGTTACAATGTGCTAGGACCTGGGTTGGAGCCCCTGGTCCCCACTTGCAGGGGAAAAGCTCCACAAGTTGTGAAGCAGGGCTGCAGGTATCTGTCTCTCTCCCTTTTTAACTCCTCCTTCACTCTTGATTTCTGGCTGTCTCTAGCCAAATTGGATGCCTACTGTCTACAAAACTGTACCAGAATGTGTAGCAGGGATTGTCAAGAAATCATATTTCCCAGGACTGGATGGTGTCACACCTGGTTGAGTGCACATATTACAATGTGCAAGGACCGGAGTTCAACCCTGGGTCCCCACCTACATTGGGGAAAGCTTCATAAGTGGTGAAGTAGGGTTGCAAGTGTTTCTCTGTCTCTCTCCATATCTACCCTTTCTCTCTCAATTTATTTCTATCTAATAAAAGAAATTCAATAAAAAATTAAAAAGGAAAAGGAAATTATACTTCCCCAAGAACACAGGGACGGGAGTGGGGCGGTAGCACAGCAGGTTAAGTGCACTTGCCACGAAGTCCAAGGACCCGAGTAAGGATCCTGGTTGGAGACCCTGGCTCTCCACCTGCAGGGGAGTCGCTTCACAAGTGGTGAAAAGCAGGTGTGTAGGTGTCTGTCTTTCTCTCCCCCTCTCTGTCTTCCCCTCCTCTCTCCATTTTTCTCTGTCCTATCCAACAATGACGACAGCAATAACAACAATAATAACTACTAAATAAAACAACAAGGGCAACAAAAGGGAATAAATAAATAAATATAAAAAAAGAACATGTGGACTAGTGTGCAGATGCACAAACACAGGGACACACACACACACACACACACACACACACACACACACACATTTCCTTAAATGCTAGGAGAGAAAAATGTCCTTTTGAAGAATTTTTTTTCCTCCAGCATTGTCACAGGAGTTGATGCTACCACCATGAATCCGTAGCTATTGGCAGCCATATTTTTTTCCCATTTTATTGGATAGGACAGAGAGAAATTGAGAGAGGAGAGAGGGAGAGAGAACAGAGAGACATCTGAAGACCTGCTTCACTGCTCATGAATTATGCCCCTTCTAGGTGGGAGCTGGGGTTCAAACCCAGATCCTTACATGGGTTCTTACACTTCGTACTATGTGCATTTAACCAGGTGTGCTACTGCCAGCACCCTCCTTTTTGAATTTTATATAGAGTATTTTAAAAAAATATTTATTTTCCCTTTTTTTGTTGCCCTTGTTATTGTTGTTTATTATTGTTGTAGTTATTATTGTTATTGATGTCTTTGTTGTTAGATAGGACAGAGAGAAATGGAGAGGGGAGGGGAAGACAGAGGGGGGAGAGAAAGACAGGCACCTGCAGACCTGCTTCACCGCCTGTGAAGTGACTGCCCTGCAGGTGGGGAGTTGGGGGCTTGAACCAGTATCCTTACACCGGTCCATGTGCTTTGCACCTATATAGAGTATTTTTATGATTCTCGTTCACTTTATTCTACCATATTTGACACTATAAACATACTCCTTGAAAAAATTAGCACAATGTTTAATAATTAAGTTAATGAAAAGTTACTATATATATATTGACTGCTGATCACATCTTAAACATTTCAGTTTTATTTTTCTGGCCTGGTCAGACCATTTAGAAATATTTTCACACTATTTAATATTAGAATATAAAAAATTAATTATTTACTAAGTTGTAAGTAAGATTTACTAATAAAAGTAAGAATAGAGGGAAAACATAAAACAGACTTGGACTGGGTTTGGTATATTGCACCAAAGTAAAAAAGACCCTGGTGTGGGTGGTAGAGTTCAGGTCCTGGAACATGATGGAGGACCTAGAAGGGGTTGAATTGTTGTGGAAAACTGAGAAATGTTACATACGTACAAACTATTGTATTTTACTGTTGACTGTAAACCATTAATCCCCCCAATAAATAAAATAAAATAAAGATTTACTAATACAGATGTGCCAGAATAATGCTCTGGCTCCCTCCTACTCCTGTCCCCTCCACATCCTTTTCCCTCCTTCCTCCTCCTTTTCCTCCCACCTTATAAAATTAAATAAGCAGGGGAGTCGGGCTGTAGCACAGCGGGTTAAGCGCAGGTGGCGCTAAGCTCAAGGACCGGCATCAGGATCCCGGTTTGAACCCCCAGCTCCCCACCTGCAGGCAGGTCCCTTCACAGGCGGTGAAGCAGGTCTGCAGGTGTCTGTCTTTCTCTCCCCCTCTCTGTCTTCCCCTCCTCTCTCCATTTCTCTCTGTCCTATCCAACAACAACGACATCAATAATAACTACAACAATAAAACAACAAGGGCAACAAAAGGGAATAAATAAATTAAAAATAAATAAAAATAAAAAATAAATAAATTAAAAAAAATTAAATAAGCAAAAAAAATTTTTTTTAATAAAAGAAAAGAAGGTTGTGGGGCAGGGGGCAGGAGATAACTCACCTGGTAAAGCACTCACTTTGCCATATGTGAGGCCCAGGTTTAAGCTCCTGGCACCACATGGGAGCACCATGCACAGCATCTAGGGGAGATTCATGAACAGTGGGGTAATGACTTCCTATCCAAAGGCAAAAGTGGACATACTTAATTGTTTTTCCATGCTTTTGTTTTTTACTTAATATATATAGATATTTGACATATGCAGATATGTAAATCTGATATACATGCATATCCAGTATATATAAAAATATATTTCAATAATAATCAAACCTGGTGTGGATTGCATTTAAACTCAGAATAAATCTCTGACCAAGAATCTGGTTTAATTCTAATTTTAAAGGTAGAATAAAGAAAACTAGTATCTGACTAGAACTCTGACTTTGGTTGACAAGTATTTTATGGAAAGAGGTGATTTTTCATTCTCAGATCAATAAAGTTATTAACATTTTTATTGTTGGTCAGGATACTAATGCTGATCCCAAAGTTAAGGACTCTAAAGTGTTTAAGATAAAAGGACCAAAAATTGACTCAGAAAAAGCTGAAAAAGTCAGTCGGGTTTCAAATGTCAGCTGTCTTCATGACAATGGGACAAGCCACATCAAAATTGTGCCTTCAACAAGCTTCAGAGATTGCAGCGATGGCAGCGTGGATCACACAAAGATTCTGGGCATGGCCATCCCTCCACTGACACACAATCCCTCTGCAGTGACTCCTGGTAGTCACTCTGGCTTGGGGACAATTCCAGGAGTTCAGACTTACAGGTATGAATTAGGAAACTCCTAACTATACATGTTGTCTAAGAATACTTTTGCAGATTAAATGTATGAATTCAACCTGATCGTTACTTTCAAACTTCGAGATGCTACTATTTCTTTTTTCTTTCTTTTTTTATTCCATTTTTGTTGCCCATGTTGTTTTATTGTTGTAGTTATTATTCTTATTGATGTCATTGTTGTTGGATAGACAGAGAGAAATGGAGAGAGGGAAGAGAAAGAAAGACACCTGCAGACCTGTTTCACCACTTGTGACGCAACTCCCCTGCAAGTGGGGAGCCAGGGGCTCGAACTGAGATCCTTACTCTGGTTCTTGAGCTTTGCGCCACCTGCGGTTAACCTGCTGCGCTACTGCCTAACTCCCCGATGCTACTATTTCTTATCAGCTTTGTGTTCTAAAACTTCTTGATCCATGTGATGAAAAGTGTTAGCGTTTCAGTGAAAAGAAATCTGAGGAGGCAAGGTGGTGGAGCACCTAGTTGAGTACACGTTGAGTGCACAAAGACCCAGGTTTGAGCCCCTGGTCCCCACCTGCAGGGGGAAAGCTTTGCAAGAGGTGAAGCAGTGCTGCAGGTGTCTCTCTGTCTCTCTCCCTCTATATCTCCACCTTCACTCTTGATTTTTGGCTGTCTCTAACAAATAAATAAAGTTTTTTAAAAAATTCATCTGATTTCTCAGAAAATAAAGTTGTATTGCTTGCAAAGTGAAAAGAGTCTATAGCATATATATATATATCCAGCTCTGGTTTACTGAGGATTGAACTTGGAAACCTCTGAGCCTCAGGCATAGAAGTTTTCTTTTTTTTTTTTTTTTTTTTGTATGACTGTTATACTGTTTCTCTGGTGTTCTATAGTAGTTTTGTCTAATAATGAGAATGGAGGGTCATAATAAAAGATAGTCTGTTGGGTGGTACATCTGTGGACATTTAGTGTGAAAGAAAGAATATATATATTACGTGTGCATATATATATATATTGCTGAAAATAAGATTATTTAGTTGGCTGGAGTTGGGTGAGCCTGAGCAGGAAGATAGTGGTAAAAGACATATGTTATCATGCACAAGGACCTGGGTTCAAGTCCCCTGTCTCCACCTGCAGGAGGGAAGCTTCACAAGTGGTAAAACAGGTCTGCAAGTGTCTTTCTTGCTCCCTCTCTATCTCCCCTTCACCTCTCTCTCTTTTTTTTCATATATAGAGAACTAACATTTACTTACTTATACTATATGTTACTTGGTGCTCTCATTTGGTATGTGCTTGAAAAAAAAGTAGCTATTGCTGGTTCTAACTTAACATTTTATTATTGTTACAGAGTGAATGAGAAAACCAAGAAGCACTGTATTCCATTTGTTAAACCAAGTAAACATTCTCCAGGAATTTATAATAAGAATGTGACTTCATCAGTAAGTGAATTGTTCTCAAGAACAGCCAGCATTAGCAATCATTATGCCGTCTCCTCAGCCCACTAATGTGTCTTATTAAAATTAAATCATCATCACTCTTACACTCAAAATACTTCATTTTGTCCTTCCAGGTTTTGAAAGCCCTTGAGTCGCCTTCCCACCCCCACCCATCTCTTAGATACTCTCATTCTTCATTAATCTATTTCTGTCACACTGATTTCCTTATTAATCTTAGAACATGACCAAACATGCTTCCACATTTGGGCTTTTGTACTTGCTATTTCCTCAGCTTTAAAACATTCATTCCATAGATAGCATAGATAGTAGCAGCAAATTTGCTTTTTCTCATCTTTGGCTAGCATGAAACCTTAATATGAGGTCTTTCCCAATATTAAGACTCATTGATCCTCCCATTATTCTATCTTCTTTTTTTTTCTTTAAGATTTTATGTATTTATTTAAAAAGTCAGAAGGAAAGAGAGAAAGAAAACCAGAGCATCACCCTGATACATGTGCTTCTGGGATTGAACTCATGCTTGAGAGTCCTATGCTTTACCCTCTGCACCATTTCCCAAGCTGTTCTTTCTTTTCTTAATATTTTTTCATTGCAGGGGCTGGGTGGTGGTGCACCTGGTTAAGCGCACATACTACCATGCACAAGGACCCAAGTTTGAGTTCTGTTTCCCACATGCAGGGGGTGATGCTTCATGAGCATGAGTGGTGAAGCAGATCTGCAGGTGTCTCTCTTCTTCTCTCCCTCTATACCTCTCCTCCCCTCTCAATTTCTTCCTATCCTGCTAAAAAATTTTTTTTTATTGCATAGGCAATGCATTTTATATATTATCTGTCTCCCATTACTGGAATATAAGTTGATCAGGCAGGGATTTATGATTTGTTTACAATCTTCACTGTTCTTTCTTGGACCTGGAACAGTATCTAGCTCATCAAAGCTGCTTAAAAATGTGTTGAATGATGGGGAAACTGGAAAGTACCCTTTTGACAATAAAAATTCTGTAAATCAACATTTCCTCAATAAAGTGACATTGGAATTGAAAAAAAAAAAAAAAATATGTTGAATGAATTCTGCTGCAGGGAAAGGGAGATTTGGATATATTCCCCAATGATTTTTTTCAATTTTTAAAAATTATTTATTGGGGGTCAGGCGGTGGCGCAGTGGGTTAAGCGCACGTGGCGCAAAGCGCAGGGACCGGTGTAAGGATCCCGGTTCGAGCCCCCGGCTCCCCACCTGCAGGGGAGTCGCTTCACAGGCGGTGAAGCAGGTCTGCAGGTGTCTATCTTTCTCTCCCCTCTCTCTCTGTCTTTCCCTCCTCTCTCCATTTCTCTCTGTCCTATCCAACAACAAAGCAACGTCAACAATGGCAATGATAACCGCAACGAGGCTGCAACAACTAGAGCAACAAAAAGGGGGGAAAATGGCCTCCAGGAGCGGTGGATTCATGGTGCAGGCACCGAGCCCAGCAATAACCCTGGAGGAAAAAAAAAATTTTATTATTGGATAGAGACAGAGAGAAAATGAGGGGGGAGATAAAGAGGGAGAGAGACACCTGCAGCCTTGCTTCACCACTTATGAAGTTTTCCCCCAGCAGGTAGGGACTAGGGACTTGAACTGGGGTCTTTGCACACTGTAGTATGTGCATTTAACTAGGTGCCACCTGGCCCCATAAATGACTATTTTTCTCATAAATTTCCCTACCTTATTATCTTTAGAGATAGAAAATAGAGTCTTTTTATTACATTTCTCATATTTGGATTTTGCTGTTCTCTTTTAGTTATTTTTGACTTACAACTTCTGTACCCATGTTTTTCTTTTTTGGTTACTAGTACTATATTTCTTTGCAAATACTTTTATTTTTGAATGTATTTACATTCTTGTTATGCTTTGAAAGATTATTATGATCAATAAGACTTATTATTTTAAGGTTTACTTATTTAGTTATTTTTATAAATGAGACACACACACACACACACACACACACACACTTAGAGAACTAGAACACCATGCAGCACTGGCATATGTACTGCTGGTGATCAAACCTAATACCTTAGGCTAGTTCTATCACTGAAATAACTCTGGCCAGTAACACTTTTCAAAGTAGTTGGCTGAATTGAAATCAGCCCTTTGCCAAGGTATTGCAAAATTAATGCTGGCTGCTTCTTTTACATTATTATTTCTGTTTCTCCTTCCTTGGAAGAAACAATCAAGAAAGAAGGTAAGGGTAACTGAGAAGAAGATCCACATATTCTTTGTCTTTAATTTTTTCCAGATAGATAGAGAGAGGGAGAGATATCATAGCACTGTAGTTTCCTTCAGTACAGTGAGGGCCAGGCTTAAACCTGGGTTGTGCACATGACAAATCAGTGCACTACCTAAATGAGCTACTTCATCAGTTCTTTCTTTTTTCTTTTTTCTTCTTCAGTTTCTTCCATTATTTAAAAAAAAAATCAGGGAGTCGGGCTGTAGCGCAGCGGGCTAAGCGCAGGTGGCGCAAAGCACAAGGACTGGCATAAAGATCCCGGTTCGAACCCTGGCTCCCCACCTGCAGGGGAGTCGCTTCACAGGCGGTGAAGCAGGTCTGCAGGTGTCTATCTTTCTCTCCTCCTCTCTGTCTTCCCCTCCTCTCTCCATTTCTCTCTGTCCTATCCAACAACAATAATAACTACAACAATAAAACAACAAGGGCAACAAAAGGGAATAAAAAAATTTTTAAAAAAAAAAAAAAAAAAAAAAAAAATCAATGGCTATTATTATTATTTACCAGAGCACTTTATGATGGTGCTGGGATTAAACCTGGGACCTTTATGATGGTGCTGGGATTAAACCTGGGATCTTACCACCTCAGGCATGAAAATCTACCTTTCTTTCCTTCTTTCTTTCTTTCTTTCCCTCCTTCCTTTCTTCTCTTCTTCCCTCCCTCCATTCCTCCTTTCTTTCTCTCTTCCTTTCTCTTTTCTTCCCTTCCTTCCTTCCTTCCTTTCTTTCTTTCTTTCTTTCTTTCTTTCTTTCTTTCTTTCTTTCTTTCTTTCTTTCTTTCTTTTTCGCCTCCAGGGTTATCGCCTGGGCTTAGTACCTGCACTACGAATACACTGCTCCTGGAGGCTATTTTTCCCATTTTGTTGCCCTTGTTGTAGCTGTTATTGTTATTGTTATCATAGCTGTTGTTGCTGTTGGATAGGACAGAGAGAAATCAAGAGAGATGGGGAAGAGAAAGACACCTGCAGACCTGCTTCAATGCTTGCGAAGTGACCCCCAGCAGGTGGGGAACTGGAGGCTTGAACTAGGATCCTTATGCCCATCCCTGCGCTTTGCACCATGTGCACTTAACCCGCTGTGCTACTGCCCAGCTCCTCCTTTCTTTTTTCTTCTTTTTAATTTAATTTTTTATTTATAAAAAGGAAACATTGACCAAACCATAGGATAAGAGGGGTACAACTTCTCACAATTCCCACCACCAGAACTCTGTATCCCATCCCCTCCCCTAATAGCTTTCCTATTCTTTAACCCTCTGGGAATATGGACCCAAAGTCATTGTGGGATGCAGAAGGTGGAAGGTCTGGCTTCTGTAATTGTTTTCCCACTAAACATGGGCATTGATAGGTCGATCCATACTCCCAGCCTGTCTTTCTCTTTCCCTGGTGGGGAAGGACTCTGGGGAAGTAGAGCTCCAGGACACATGGTGGGGTTGTCTGTCCTGGGAAGTCTGGTTGCATCATTCTAGCATCTGGAACCTGGTGGTTGAAAAGAGAGTTAACATACAAAGCCAAACAAATTGTTGACCAATCATGGACCTAAAGGTTGGAATAGTGCAGATGAAGAGTTGGGGGGCCCTCCATTTTATAGATAGCTAGTAGGCATATTTTAGTTATATTCCAAAGGGCTTGTGGCTATACTAGTGTTTTTTTTTGTTTGTTTGTTTGTTGTTTTTTTTTTGCCTGAGCTTGAAATCTGATATGCAGGTGGATCCTAATTATTTTCTGGGGAGATGATGTCATGGCTGCAAGAAGGACCAGAAAGCTGGATCAGGGAAGAGAGTAGCTCTCAAATATGGGAAAGGTGTATAAATATTGTTGACTGTAAACACCATCGATTTAATGTGATCTGGGGCCCATATTCAGCTTAGGAGCCTATGTGACCTCTGCATCTCTGTAGATCTGAGCTCACATTCTGTGGTTATAAGTAGGAACATTCCAAGCTGCCCCTATATCAGGACCCATTTTCCTCAGGTGTAGCATAGAGTATATTATCCAGCCTCCCTTCAGAGGATGGAACATTCTCTATCATTGTTGATCCAAGTTGAGGGCAAGGTCCTATGGGGGCCCACAAAGGGGTCTATTGTGTTGTTCCTGATAGGAATGACTGATAACAATGGAGAGTGTAATTTGTTCGAGGTCTAGGCACATCATGTCTCTTGGGCATCTCAGGACTCCCCAAATAGGGCCCCAGCTGATGGGGTGGCCTGACAGTGACTAAATAGTCATCATTAAAGTATGCCAGTCTCTTGCCTTATTCAGCTTTTGCAGTCCTTGCTTTGAGGAGGTTAGCTTTGGAGTGAGTGAGAGAACTGTAATAGGAAGTAGGTGAGGAAGATATCTAAGTAGACACTATTTCATTATGAACTTTATACTGACTCACTACAAACTATTTTTGCTTTCAGGTATATATTTTGCCCTAATTTATGGATACATGTGAACATATGCTCTATCTTATGGGACCTGGTCTATATCTAGGTTTTGGGATTTTGTTAGGAAGTGAACCTCCTGGAATGGAATTAGAGAATACTTTGAAAGGAAAAGTCTCAGCCAAGTAATGAGGGTGAAGGGTTGACATTCCATGCCTGACGTCTCTGGACACACTCTGAAGTGAAGCATGCTGAGATGGTACTCATTGTGTTTATTAGGTTGGGATTGGCGGATGCAATATCATTTGATATGCATTGAGGGAAGCATGCAGAAAAGTGAGCCCCACCCTAGAGGTTCCAGGACTGGGGAAATATAGGCTCTATAGAGGAATCAGGAGGAACCTGCTGTCTTAGGGTTTAAGAAGACAATAGATAGTTATTACTTTAATCACATTATTTGGCGATTGGGTTAACTTTGAAATATCCCTGTGTTAGGATTTGCTGTATTATACACAACATCACCATAATTTATGTTCTTTGACGTTATTTGCATATAGCTGTGCCACTGGTTACTTCTGTTCTCCCTGGTCGAAGCTTTTAAGAGAGTCAACATATCAAAGACTCAACCTATGAGTATGGGATGATCCCACTCATAAACAGAAGTTGAGAAAGAAGAATAGAAAGGGAAACTCAAAGCAGGATTTGACTGAATTTGGAGTAGGGCACCAAAGTAAAAACCCTGGGTTAAGGGTGAGAGTGGATGTTCAGCTTCACAGGGCGGGGGTGAGGGGACATGGGACACAGTCTTTTGGTGGTGGGAATGGTGTTTATGTACACTCCTATCAATTTGTAGTCACATAAATTACTATTTAATTGGTATGAGAGGGGAAAATTGATTGAATGTCTCAAACTTTTAAAATCACAGACTGAGTCTTTTTTATCCTTTCTTTTTTCTAACTTTATTTTATTTGATAGAATAGAGGGGAATTGAAAGGAAAAGTGGATAGAGAGGAAGAGAGAGATAAACACACATAGAGACAGAGACAGAGAGACACTTGCAGCACTGCTTCACCACTTGTGAAGCTTTTCTTCTACAGATGGGGACAGGGGAGGGGGAGAAGGGGCTTGAACCTGGGTCCTTGTAGCATGTGCACTTAACCAGGTGTGCCACTTCCTGTCCCCTGAGAGTTTCTATAACCATTATGCTGTCTCCTCAGCCCTGACCTATAAGTTCTATAAAGAGTCTTTCCTTAATAGAAATTAGTGGATGCAGTACTAAGTTTAATTTCCTTCAATTTCTGGATGAAAGATTAGATTCTGTAATGATTTTTGCTCTGTCTTTGAATAAAATATTATTGTTGGGAGTTGCAGCAGGTTAAGTGCAGGTGGTGCAAAGCGCAAGGACCCATGTAAGGAACCCAGTTCCGGCTCCCTACCTGCAGGGGAGTCGCTTCACAAGTGGTGAAGTAGGTCTGCAGGTGTCTTTCTCTCCCTCCCTCTGTCTTCCCCTCCTCTCTCCATTTCGCTCTGTCCTATCCAACAACAACGACATCAACAACAACAATAATAACTACAACAATAAAACAACAAGGGCAATAAAAGGGAATAAATAAATATTATAAAAATCTAAAAAAAATATTTTTGCTGGCATCTTTTGTTGTCACTGAGTTTTGCTGCTCCAAGTGGTCTATTTTCAGAGAGAGGCATTGGGAGAAAGAGGAAAGACACCACAGCACCAAGGCTTCTTCCACTATAGTAGGGGCTAGACTCAAACCTGGATGGTGTGTGTACACTTCAAAGTAGGTGAGCACTACCCAGTGAGCTGTTTTACTGATCTGAATAAAGTATTATCATATACATCTCATATATGTTTTGTCATTCTTTGAATATGTAAATCTAGTAAGTTTAAAATCAATATTGTAAAACTTGCACATAGTTTTAACTATTTTACAGCTGTTTTGACCTAAATACTTATTCTATTAAAATAGGGTGCTATATCCCAAAAGAAAGAAACTCATAAGCTCACTATAGGACTCTTGCTGACTCTTGGAGGCAAAGTGGCATAATTCACAGACTGAGACTCAAAGCATTGAAGAATCTTAGTGGCTTAATCCTGTCATTTATGTGTGTGTGTGTGTGTGTGTGTGTGTGTGTGTGTGTGTGTGTGTGTGTGTGTGTGCTGTTATATGTACATAGTCTCAATGATCATTGTTTTGAAAACATGGGAAAGAACATGGAATTATATAATCCTCAAGCAGATTGAGAAAATAGCAAATTCAAAAAGGCAAATAATTGAAGTGCCTGATACTGTTTTTTACTGTTTTCTTCAGACTCATCTAACTATAAAGTAACAGAAGTAGGAAAGATTATGAACATAATTGAAATTATAATTCTTATTAATAAACAGTGTTCTTAGGAATACACTATCATGTATTAATGGTAAATAACAAGACAAAAGCACATAAAAATGAGATTTTATTGGGAAAGCAAAAACCAAACTAAGAGATGTGACATATATAAGATGAAACATTCAAAATTAAGGTGGATAGCAGCAACTATATGTTGAAAAACCTAGCAAGTGACATAAGACTTGTCTGAAGGACCAAGATATTGATTCCTATCTTCTAACATATCCTCTTGTCAGAATTTACAGATTGCTATGGAAAGAGAAACTCACAACAGCCAAGTAACTCACTTGTCAACAATTTAATAAATATGAGGAAGAGGTTTGAAGTAATTGGATCAAATTGTTTCTGTATTAATTTTTTTTTAGATTTTGTATTATTCTAGCCCAACAATTCTATAAATTTTATAATATGACTGTAATAATTACCGAAGGGAGCAAGACTTGCTTACCTAGGAGCTAATTTATTTGTGTTAACTATTCTGATGATATTAGGTTACTAGTGAAAAGAACCTACTTCAAGCAAATAAGAAAAGGAGGGAACACTCAAAGGCAGATGTCCATTTGCCTGAACTAAACTATAATCATCTTCCTGAACTAAAAGCCTTGGAAGGCATAGGTATGTTTATATTTTTATATTTTTTCAGCCCTTTTATTCATTTTATTTAAAATGTACGTTCAAAACGATATTAAATGTAGGACTTCATTTTAACTTACTATTGACTGTGACAGTAAGTATTGAGAGACAGATACAGAGTAAGAGAAATCAACAAAAACATCTAATTTTTAAAACTATGTTTATGGTTATTTTTAATCTAGCTCGAAATTCCAGGCTGACAAGGAAAGAGAACAAAAATCTTTCAGAATCTCGAATTCCTTCTCTGGCCACGCCGAGTGTTGCTTTGCATCAGGTACTAAGATAATATGTGTAGGTTACATGGAATTTGGGTCTCTTATACTTTAGAGGAGTTTTTTTTTTTTTTTTTTGCCTCCAGGGTTATTGCAGGGGCTCGGTGCCTGCACTATGAGTCCACTGCTCCTGGAGACTATTTTTTCCCTTTTGTTGCCCTTGTTGTTTATCGTTGCTGTTCTTATTATTGTTATTGCTGTCAATGTTGTTGGATAGAACAGAGAGAAGTTGAGAGAGGAAGGGAAGACAGAGAGGGGGAGAGAAAGACTTCCTTCACCGCCTGTGAGGAGACCCCCTGCCTGGGGCTCAAACCAGATCCTTAGGCCAGTCCTTGAGCCAGTCAGTACACACCAGGAGTACACACCTCTTTATGGTTGGGTGTTATGGAGTCCTTGGGGTATAACCCCAAGAGAGGAATTACTGGATCATCTGGAAGGTCCATGTCTAGCCTTGTGAGAGTTCTCCAGACTGCTCTCCACAGAGGCTGGACCAATTTACATTCCCACCAGCAATGCAAAAGGGTTCCTCTGTCCCCACAGCCTCTCCAGCATGAGTCCTTGAGCCAGTCCTTGTGCTTTGCACCATGTGCATTTAACCCGCTGCACTACTGCCAGGCCCCACCATAAGTTCTTTTCTTGGTCCTGCTATTGGAGTGGATATCCTGGTTGAGAGGAAAGAAGTTTGGTTCTAGCATTGTGACTTAAGTTACTAAGGCTCTTTAATTAATCAATTAATTAATTAATTAATCAGTCAATAAATCAATTAATTAAGAAGATAGGAGGAAAGAGAGAGAAAGAACTAGACAGCATTGTGGTACATTTATTGCCAGGGATTGAACTCAGGACTTCATGTTTGAGAGTCCGGTGCTTTATCCTCTGTGCCACCGCCTGGACCAGCTAAGGTTCTTTAATAATCCTTTTGAGGTAAGTTGAGAGGCAGCTGTGTACATCTGAGAGAAAGCTCAGGTCAAGTTTGGGTTCACCATAATCTGTGAGTCCACTGGAAGTCTAATATACCCTAGTAACTACGAATTGAAGCTCCATCTTAGAATTTGCTTTCAAGGTGACTAGATTGCTACAAATAGAACAATATTTTTGAAGCCAACAAATTGCAGAGGCAGTTGTAGTTAAAGTGGTAGTGAGCAAAAGGTTTACTGACTTCTGTTTCTTTGCCTTATCTCTTGTCAACAATTTCTGTATCAATATAATCAAAATTTAACGAATTCCCATTGTGTAAAGATCTATCACTCATAAAATTAACATTTCAGTAGATACTTTATTTAGAGTCTCAGTAAGTGCTGTTTTTATCATATATATATATATATATATATATAATATATTTATTTATTTATTTTTTAACTAGACCCCTGCTCTGCTCTAGCTTATGATGGTGCATGGGATTGAACCTGGCACCTGAGAGTCTCAGCCATGCATGAGAGTCTCTTTGCATAACCATTATGCTATCCACCTCTGCTCCCCCCCTTTTTTTTTTTAGATTTTAAACAGTGTAATTTTTGTGAGAGTACTTTTGTTCAAAAACAGGGTTGACATAACCAAATTCAGTATTAAGCAGTGAATGAGACTTTTATTATCCTCACATTTTTTTAAAAGTATTTTAATTTATTTATTATTGGATAGAGACAAATTGAGAGGCGAAAGGGAGAAAGACAGAGACACCTGCTCCCCTGCTTCGCCACTCATGAAGCTTTCCCCCTGCGGTAGGGACCAGGGGCTTGAACCTGGGTCCTTGGGCACACTGTAATGTGTGTACTTAACCAGGTGTGCCACCGCTGGGCCCCTATCTTCACACTTTTTCAGTATTTTTATTTGTTGTTCTGAACTAACCATTTTATACATTGGTTCTGCATTTTACTCTTAGTTTACTTGTTCAATTTCCAGTTGTATTAGAAATACAGTAAAGGAGAAATCAGGTAGCAAAGCCCGTAAGTTAACCACCAAAATAACGTGGATTTATGTGAGGAAACTCTGAATGGAAAGAAAAACCACAGGTGATTGAAAAGACCACTGACAGAGATGTTAATATGCCCTATACTCTTTATGTAAGGGATCCTTTTTCTGGTTTCATGGGTTATAAAGGTGAGGATGCATTCAGACTTTCAGTTCCTGTCACCTCAGTACTCCAAGGCAAGGGGCTGACCTCTGGACAAAGCTCTAAGAGTGAAAAAACAAAATTGGCATGTACCCCCATGTGAGAGACCACTCTCCAAATTTTGACCTCTTTACTCAATCCTCAGTTATTTTTGTTTTGTTTTTGTAAGAACTTTTGGGTTTTTTTTTTTTTTTTCTAGGGTTGTACTGCATCTACCCTGCCCTAGTACATCAAAGTTATCTTTTAACATATATAAATAGAGGTCAAATAATTACTTCATCTTCTTCTATGTAAGTAGATAGTTTATTCTTGGGGGTCGGGTGGTGGCACACCTGGTTGAGCGCACAGGTTCTAGTGCGCAAGGATCTGGGTTCGAGCCCCCGGTCCCCACCTGCAGGGGGAAGGCTTCGCAAGTGGTGAAGCAGGGCTGCAGGTGTCTCTCTGTCTTTCTCCCGCTCTCTATTTCCCTTTTCCCTCTCAGTTTCTGGCTGTCTCTATCCAATAAATAAAGATAATTAAAAAAAAAAAGTAGATAGCTTATTCTAGCCATCTGGTACTCCAACAACTAGAATTGGAATTTGGGGGAAGTGGGGCCCTTCTAATTATTCAAAAGACATAAAATTTGATTATTAATTTATAGGTATCAAGATCTCCCTTGTCAGAGGATTCTGAGGCTGATTTGCCTCGAATGGAACACCAGCACTGAGGGTCATTTTGATTCTAAATTGGGTAGGTTTGATTTCTCATACTTAAAGCTGTGAACTATTTCATGCAAACTATTTTTAAGGTATATTTATTTATGAAAAAGAGAGAGAATGAGAGAGAGAGCCAAAGATAAAATTCAGGACCTTTTCCTTGAAGGTCCAACTGTGTTACTTCCCAGGAAACTGTTTTATAGTCTGCTAGATTCTGTAGTGTTAACATTTTCCAGTGATTCCATAAGAAGTACTGATAAGACACAGAATTTTACCTGTAAAAACAGAAGTAGGTGGTCCAGGAATTGGTTCAATGGATAAAGCATTGGATTCTCAGGCATGAGGTCCCCAGTTCAATCCCTGGCAGCACATGTACCAGAGTGATGTCTGGTTCTTTCCCTCTCTCCTCCTATCTTTCTCACTAATAAATAAATAAAACATTAAAAAAAAAAAAAAACAGAAGTAGCATTCTTCTCTGGCATGAAATTTCTCTTTTCACATAACTTTTTTTTTTTTTTTTAACAGCGTACTGCTCAGCTCTGACTTGCGATGGTACCTGAGATTGAACCTAGAGCCTCAGTCATTAAAGTCTTTTTGCATAACTATTATGCCATCTCCCCAACCTAGAACTTAATCTCTTGTTCTTAAACTAATATATTGTACTGGATATGGTCATGTAAATTTAGGATAAGTATCTCTGAAGGATATGTACTTTAAAAAAATGTTTTTATTATCTCTATTGGATAGAGACAGCTAGAAATCAAGAGGGAAGGGGAAAATAGGGAGAGACACAGAGACACCTGCAGCACTGCTTCACCACTTGCAAAGCTTTCCCCCTGCAGGTGGGGACTGGGGGCTTGAACCTAGGTCCTTGTGCATTGTAACATGTATGCTCAACCAGGTGTGTCACCACCTGGACCTGGATATGTACTTTCTTAATCATTTGCTCTATGAGGCTTGTAATGCAAGAAACATTAAATGATTGCTTGTTAATATCTTTACCAATAAGATAACCAGTTTCTTTTCCTTTCTTTCTTTCTTTCTTTCTTTTCTCTTTTTTTTAAAAAAAATTTATTTATAATGGAGGAGAGAGAAGACCAGAGGATTACACTCTGGCACATGAAATGCTGGTGATCAAAGTAGTGGCCTTATTCTTGAGAGTCTAATGCTGTATTCACTGTACCTCCTCTAGAGCCATAAAAGTTTGACTGTTCCTAAAATCTACCTTACTAGTACTAAAAAAAATGTCATACATTTTTGAGTGATAATTCATATGCAATCTCAGGAAAGCCATTCAATATTTATCATTAAATGTAATGTGATGATAAATTGAGAGGGCAGGGGGAGATAGAGAGGAAAAAAGAAAGCATTGTTTCACCGCTTGCAAAGCTTTCACCCTGCAGGTTGGGACCAAGGGCTTGAACCTGGGTCCTTATGCATTGTAACATGAATGCTCAACCAGGTGTGCCACCACCTGGTCCCTCTACAAGACATTCTGAATCTCTGTATCAAGTGAAAATTTACTGCAAAGCAGACAAAACAAGATTCAATCCTTTATTTGCACATACCTTTTCCTAGATCTTGGAAGAAGTCTTTTTACAATCTATTCATTTCAGTTTGTTCATTTGAATTATGAGCAGTTAACTCACAAAACTATATAAGGTGTAGACTACAAAATTTGGATCCATTTTGTCAAAATTAATGGTTATTTATATAAAAGGTGATGGTGTTTTACAAGTGATTTTTTTTGGTGGCTATTGTCCTAGTGCTGTTTATAAAATGTAGTTTTATATATATATTAACTAAGGTTTTTCTTAAGCTACATACTACCCATCAATAAAACAGTTATCTCCCTTTATCTGAGCTTTCTCTTTCTCTTTCCACAATTTCAGTTAATTATTGTATATTAAATTAGTCTGTATATTTTGAGAGACCTCATTTGTATAACTTTTATTATAGGACATTATTATAAATTTTCTAGTTTGTTGTTATTGTTGTTAGTCTCTGAGTATTCTACATTTACCAATTAAACTTAATCACAGGTATGTATGCATAGGAAAAAGCATAGATGATATAAGGTTGGGCTCTTGTGGCTTCAGGCATCCACTGGAAAATGAGGGGCTTGGAATATTTCTCTTTCAGATAAAGGGAGAATACTACTTATAGAATATAAGAAAACAAGCAAAATAAAATCAGTGTCCAGAAAAACTTTATGTAAAATAAATGGTTGCTATATCCCTAGGTGCTTTTAGATTTGGCCTAAGCACTTGAGATGACATCCTCTTGCAACAGAAGTGCTGATATCCTAGGAGAGATTTGTGATTTTCATCATTTACTTCTGAACTGCCTGCATTTTCTGAGAAAGGCCTGGCAAAAGAAGAAAAATTAGACTTTCAAATGTTTCAAAGGAAGACTGAACAAGTACCCCTCCTCAATTGTTATCCATTACCTGTCAAGTCCACTGATAGTCTTTTAAGACATGAAAGTATAGTGATAAGGTTCTTTGTTATATGAATGTGTATTTACTATTAGTAGATTGTGCATTAAAGTTAGGTAAGATTCAAGTTAGTGAAAAAAAAGGTGTGTGGGGAGAAAAACATAGAAAGTGATACTTTTCATGTATTTTGTGTTATCTGTATAAATGTATACATTTATTTAAAAATGGGCTTGGTGGAGATAGGTGATAAAAACTAGAATCAGTTGAAGAAAATGAAAAAAACTAGAATCAGAGAAAGAAAATGTTTCATTCACTCTAACTTAACTATGAAACACATTTTAAAACTTTTCTTGTTTCTAGGTATGAAGAAGATGTATAGCTTCTGTGGTTAGGTGTATATCTTTGGTTTCTGTGATTGTCTTTGATATTGCATCAGTGTATAGTGAGAATCTGGCCTTGCTGATGACCTTCTGAGAACCATATTAATGCAAAAGAAATGTTGTATTTCAAATGACTTATTATGACTCCGGCATTGGATAGTCCTTGGTATTCTAAGATCCTGGTGCTATTTACTGTTCCTTTGGTGAAGATAAAAGTGGTAAAGGAGAAACATGTAATTACATCTTGAAGGTGAGCACTGTGCCTATTACTGGAAAATAAAAATGAAGAGATGAAAAGCAGGTTTACCAGTTGACCTGAACTAATTTATCTGGGTCAATGGCTGTAAAGCTCTCCAAATAGAAGGCTTGGAGAAGACATGATCATATTATGGACTTTAATCATGTTCATTGGTAGTTTGAGAGTTATATGAGACTGGACTTAAGAGATATTTCTGTCTCCAAGTTTCTTTAAGTAGTTAGACCTCCTCCCAAACTTTTCATTGTGGCGCAAACACATTTTCCTGCAGCCTACCCATCTTTTCTAGTGCACTGGCTTTGACACTTATAGATGTGTGAATTAAAATGATTTGGCTCCAGGTTTTTGGTTTCTGGGTTTTTAGTCATGATATGCATGTGTTGTTTTAGTGATGGTTGTTAAAGGAACTGGAATTTGTGTGGGTTTGCTTTTTTACTTTTGCTTTAAGCAACTAACAGTGTATTGTGTTTCCCAAAAGTCACTGACTAGAACTTAGTTCAAGGATTTAACTTTAAACTTTTTTTCTCTGCTGCTTTGAGGATCTTAATATTGAGAGTCTAACCTTAAGACAATTGAGCTTCACAAGGAATAGGATATTAGAGAAAAGGCAGAACAAGAGGTTCCACTGTAGAAGTCTACAGGTTGTTAAATTAAAATTTTGTCTTGACTTTGAAGCTCTGTCTTTAGCCTTTGACCAGATGTTTGATTACATTGGTATAGCTGATATGAATAAAATTAATGTATAAATATTAAAAGGCTTCATATTTAAATATTAGTATTTTTTTGTTTTGAAAAAGTATTGCCAACAGACACTACAGAATGAATAGTAGGCTTAAAAGCAAAGTAAAATGGCTCTCAGCTAACGTTAATATTACTCTTATTTAAAAGTAAAATGTCAGTGTCTGATAGCCTACTTTCTCATTTCTATATTTGCTCCTAGGATTGTTTGCCTATTAAAAAATTTTGTGAACTTTAGAATTAAGCAACTAAAAATCAATTACTATAAGTCTAAATTGAAACTTGAGGATCATATCTAGTTAGAATTTTGGCAGGATTACTTAAAAATTTTTTTTTACAAATTGTGACTATAAATACCGAACCAAACTAATCTTTTTTTTTTCAATCTAAGTTTGTTTTGTCTCCTTATGAAGATACGGCTTACCCACATACTAACAGAAAATATGTGTATGCATTGGTGAGAATAAATGGGCTTGGTGTGTGTATGTATGTTTGAAAAGGAATAAAATATTGATGAATACCATAGATGGTTTTTATTTACAGTTATTTAAGACACTATAAATGATGAATACAAGATTGCCTGACATAACTTGCACAAATAAGTTTAGAATTACTGTTGAATGTAAAACATTAATTCCCCAATAAAGAAATTAAAAAAAAAAGAATAATATGTTAATTATTTTTTGGAAACTTTGGCAAGTCAGTGATTCAAACCAAGAGAACCACAGTTCAAAAACATTACAGCCCAGATAATGGTTCAGTGTTGAGTGCAGGATTTGCATGCTTCAGGTTCTGAGTTTAGTCTCTAGCACTACACATGTTGGAGTGATGTTCTGGTTTTCTCTCACGGTCTCTTGTTAATAAATCTTAAAATAAAACCTATGTCAAGATATATATTAAATTATCAAGTCAGTGATTAAAAAAATGTTGAAGGAGCCAGCCGGTGGCACTCATGATGCTTCCTCCTAAGCAGGTGGGGACCAGAGGCGGTCCCCTTCCTTCACTACCTTAGTATCCCCTGTGGTGTACTGGGGTAACTTAGGTCACATGCAAGGGAAACTAGGCACCCTTCCAGGTGAGCTATGTCACCAACTCTCCCCCATGTTATTTATAGTAAAAAAAAAAAAATCTTACATTTTTAACTGAATGTGTGATACAGGTAACTAATTCAATGTATACTCAAGGGTGAGAAATGATTTTGCCTAGAGGAAATTTGAAAAAAAAAAAAAAAGTCCCTCACTAGGAAACATCAAGCAACTACTTTCTTTCTTCCTTCCTTTCTCTTTCTTTCTTTCTTTCTTTTTCTTTTTTCCTTTCTTTCTTCCTCCCTTTCTTTTTCTTTTCTTTATTGAGGGGGATTAATGGTTTACAGTCAAAAGTAAAATACAGTAGTTTGTACATGTGTAACATTTCTCAGTTTTCCACATAACAATCTAACCCTCCCCTGTCAAGTCCTCCACTGCCATCATGTCCCAGGACCTGAACACCCTCATCCCCACCCCAGAGTCCTTTACTCTGGTGTAATATACCAACTCTGCTCCAAGCTCTGATTTGTGTTTTCCCTCCTGTTTATTTTTCAACTTCTTTTATTTTTATTTTTTTAAAGATTTTATTTATTTATTAATGAGAAAGATAGGATGAGAGAGAAAGAACCCGCCATCACTCTGGTACATGTGCTGCTGGGGATTGAACTCAGGACCTCATGCTTGAGAGTCCAACACTTTATCCACTGTGCTAACTCCTGGACCACTTATTTTCAACTTCTGTCTGTGAGTGGGATCATCCCATATTCATCCAGAAATCTGCTTTCTATAATTGATGCAGTGACTAGTGCATTAAAGTTATTAAACTGTCTTTAGTCTGTCCTAATTTCTGTGAGGTTTACATATCACCTAGAAGGCTTCAGTAGCCATATCTCAGAGTGGCTAAGTTTGTGTTCCAAATGAACTAGGAAGTGGCACAATGGATAAAGCACTAACCTGTCAGGTGTGAGATTCTGAGTTTGATTCCTGGCATCACAATGGTGCTCTCGTTCTTTATCTCTCTTTCTTTCACTCTCATGAATAATAAATCAAAATAAGTTTGAGTTGCAAATGCTATTTTTAATTTTTATTTTCTTTTCACCGGAACAATGCTCAACTTTGGGTTATGGTGGTTCAAGGTATTGGATCTGGGGCCTTGTCTCAGTCTAGAAGTTTTTTTTGTTTGTTTGTTTAAATTTTATTTATTTTCCCTTTTGTTGCCCTTGTTGTCTTTTTATTGTTGTTGTAGTTATTGTTGTTATTGATGTCATCATTGTTAGATAAGACAGAGAGAAATGGAGAGAGGAGGGGAAGACAAAGAGGAGGAGAGAAAGATAGACACCTGCAAACCTTCACCACTTGTGAAGTGACTCCCCTGCAGGTGGGGTGCTGGGGGCTCGAACCGGGATCCTCACGCTGGTCCTTGTGCTTTGTGCCACCTGCACTTAACCTACTGCGCTACCGCCCGACTCCCTGATAGAAGTTCTTTGTTCCTTTTTAAAAATATATATTTTATTTATCTGGCTTGGGAAAAGTTTGTGGATGTTTATTTATTTAGAAAGATAGGTGAAGAGAAAGAGCCAGATATCACTCAGGAACATGTGCTACCAGGGACTGAACTCAGGACCTCATACTTGAGAGTTCAATGGTTTACCCACTGTGTCACCTCCTTGACCACGAAAGTTTTTTTTTTTTTAATTTTATTTAATTTGATAGGACAGAGAGAAGTTGTGAAGGAAGGGGGGGTAGAGACAGGGACAGAGAGGCAGAGACACCTGCAACACTGCTTCAGCACTTGTAAAAATTTCCTTCTGCAGGTGGGGACTGGGGGCTCAAAATTGAGTCTTTGTTCATGGAAATGTGTTTATTTAACCAGGTGCACTTGGCCCTGCAGGGAAGTCTTTTTGCATAAATATTATGCCATCTCCCTTGCCCTCAAATGCTATTTAAAAACATTTATTTACTTGTTTATAGATAAGAGATCAGAGTACCACTCAGTGGTGCCAAGGTTTGAGCCTGGGCCATCATATAAGCCAGGAAGGTGCTCCACCAGCTGAGTCTCACTCCTGCCACATGGAAGTTTCAGAATTAGAAGTTGTATCAAAGTCAGGTTGACTGGGGTCAATTGGAGGCTCAGTGAGCTCACAAAATACCTAGATGAGCAGAAAGCAGTGAGCTGTAAAGGAGGCTTCTGGCACAGCAGATGAGATTCAGACTTTCCATTTTCACACTTATTCAAAGTTGGCCTTTGTCCAATTATGGCCCACTAGCCAACAGAGTCAAACAGAGAACAAGTTTACTATAAAATATAGAGTCTTTTAGTGAGAATTTCAAATACAGGTTTTAGTTAAGCCTGTAATTTTAAAATGAGTGAAAGAAAGGGTTTAGTTTAGGGTTTTTTGTTCTTCCTTTTTTAATATATTTTTATTTTTTTTATATTTATTGATTTTCCCTTTTGTTGCCCCCTTTTTTATTGTTGTAATTGTTATTGTTATTGATGTAGTCATTATTATACAGAACAGAGAGAAATGGAGAGAGGAAGGGAAGACAGGGGGAGAGAAAGATAGACACCTACAGATCTGCTTCACCGCCTGTGAAGCAACTCCCCTGCAGGTGGGGAGCCGGGGACTGGAACTGGGGTCCTTATGCTGGTCTTTGCTCTTTGCACCATGTGCGCTTAACCCACTGTGCTACCGCCCAACTCCCTATTCTTCCTTTTAATTTTTCAATGTAGCAAGAAAGTATAACATGATGATTTTATCTCCCCATTCTCCAGGCAACATTCTTAGTATTCTTGTCTTTATGTTACTTTTTTCTTCTTGGTAGAAGCAGCAGTAGCAATTTTGACATGTAGTTCTTAGGAACAACATTTGTAAACCACTGACCACATGTATAAACCCAAAGTTTGCATGTCACTGGCAAGATGAATAGCACAAACAGATGCAGTATTTATAGAGTAGCCAAAGAAATAACAATGAATGTGATCTGTGGGGTTTTGTTGATTATATTGCACCCTCAGAATCTGAGGTTCTTACAGTTGAGTGAATTTATGTCCATAGATTTCTAGAGTTATGAAAAAATATATGTAATCTAATATGACTTTCGAACCTGGAACCATGTTGACAGTTTTGGGGAAGTATATAATTTAGGCTAATATTTATCTGATGATGAGAAACAGTGAGATACTTTTCAAACTAATATGCACTGTTGCTTAAAAGTTAACTTTAAAGTAAATTTATGTATCACAACTAAGATAGTTTGGGGGTTAGTTTGTTCAGTTTCTGATATTTTTTAAATGCTGTAGACTACCCATAACCTTGTTTTTATTTAATCTTTATAATTCATTTTAAAGTTCACTTTGTAGATGACCATGCTCTTTAAATTCTCCAAAGATTATAAAAAGTTGTCATGGCATTTTCATTTGTTCTCGAATGTATCAGTTTATTGAGATATTCTTCGTTGTAATTTAGAGATTCTTCTGACATCTCACTATGAATAGGAACTACTGGAACTATCCATTTTAGGATTTTTATTTGTATAAGCACTATGGGATCATGAAAAGTGAGGCAGGAGAATAATGTCACTGTCCTTACTATGCAAACATGAGTATCTTAGAAACCACTGTTGACAGGGAGAATGACTTCTAGTCAGTGGGATTTAAGATGCTTAGCCTTCAAATCCAGTATCTTTAGTTTGGAAAGAGAAATCATTTTTATAGTCTTTTCTGAGGCATCCTTTTGTTTGGTTTCAGTATGTTTGGTGCTTCTCTTTTCTCTCAGCTTTCCTCGGATGAGCTTGCACTCTGGAAATTTCTTCTGGAGATATAGCCATAACGACGAGAGAAATAACGTTGTGGTCCAAAAAATGGATGAAACTGAAAACGGTGGTTGCACCTCGGTGGGAAGAAAGGTCTATTTGGCAATCTAACAGGGATCCTGGGTAATTTTGGTGGAAAAAATCGAATAGGACACCTAGGTGTCCTTGTAATAGATTGAACCCTTGTCGCTGGGCTCCTGGTTGTTGGTGGAGGGGTGAGTGTAAAGATTCGGCAGTCTGTGGGGTCTACATTATTCTGTGAGCCTCCAGGAAGAGTCACTGCTGCTTGTTGTCCTATGATGAGAAAAACACAAATCAGGAAGGCAAATCTGATAACAGCAGTTCAAGGGACACATTTAGGGGAATCAAGAGGGAAAGATTGGAAAAGAGAACAGAAGCATGTTTGAAAGAACTGCCAAGATAAGTAATATGAGACACAAATGTCTCAGCAATTCCATTCTGGGGATTTTATTCAAGAGAAACCATCACATGCTTACAAAAAGATGATTTCAAGAAAGTTCATTGGCCTGGGAGGTCAGAGGCTAGTGTTAGACTTTAAAGCTTGAAGGTTCTGAGTGTGATCCCTGGAATTGCATGTGCCAGAGTGATGCCCTTTCTCTCTCTCTCTCTCTCTCTCTCTCTCTCTCTCTCTCTCTCTCTCCTCTCTCCTCTCTCTCTCTCTCTCCCCCTCTGTCATGTCAATTCATGTTAACAAATAATTTTTTCTAAAGGAATTGTGGATTGGAGCTCCAGTGGCACAATCGGTTAGTGCGCAGTACTTATACAGGAGTTGTGGATTAAAGGTTTTCTTGATCAGGGTTCAAAGGTATAACAGGGCAAGTTATAAAGTTTGAAAACTATTAAAAGTATCTGATTGAGATCTGGGAGGTGGTACAATGGATAAAGTATCAAAGTCTCAAGTTTGAGGTACTGAGTTCAATCCCTGGCAAAGTAAATCTCTCTCTCTCTCCCCCCCCTCCCCTTCTCTTTCCCCCTTTCTCTATCACATTACTCAAATCTTAAAAAGAATATCCAGGGGGGTCGGGCGGTGGCGCAGTGGGTTAAGCGCATGTGGCGCAAAGTGCAGGGACCGGCGTAAGGATCCTGGTTCGAGCCCCCGGCTCCCCACCTGCAGGGGAGTCGCTTCACAGGCGGTGAAGCAGGTCTGCAGGTGTCTATCTTTCTCTCCCCTTCTCTGTCTTCCCCTCCCCTCTCCATTTCTCTCTGTCCTATCCAACAACGAATTGCGTCAACAAGGGCAATAATAATAACCACAACGAAGCTACAACAAGGGCAACTAAAGGGGGGAAAAATAATGACCTCCAGGAGCGGTGGATTCATGGTGCAGGCACCGAGCCCAGCAATAACCCTGGAAGAGGAAAAAAAAAAAAAAGAATATCCAGGGGAGTCGGGCGGTGGCGCAGTGGGTTAAGCGCACGTGGCGCAAAGCACAGGGACCGGCGTAGGAATCCCGGTTTGAGCCCCCGGCTCCCCACCTGCAGGGGAGTCCCTTCACGGGCGGTGAAGCAGGTCTGCAGGTGTCTATCTTTCTCTCCCCTCTGTCTTCCCCTCCTCTCTCCATTTCTCTCTGTCCTATCCAACAACAAAGCAACGTCAACAATGGCAGTAATAACCGCAACGAGGCTGCAACAACTAGGGCAACAAAAAGGGAAAAAAATGGCCTCCAGGAGCGGTGGATTCATGGTGCAGGCACCGAGCCCAGCAATAACCCTGGAGGGAAAAAAAAAAAATCCAGAACAGCCTTATTCATAATATCCTATATCTGAATACAATTCAAGTGCCCGTCAACAAGAGAATGCATAAACTGTATGTATTCATACTATGAAACACTACTCAGCAACGAAAGGGAAGAACCACTAATACAACATGAATGAATGCCATGATTTTATTTTAAGCCAAAGATATTACACACAAGAGTGAATACTGTAAGATTTTATATATGTGAAGCTTAAGAACAAACAAAATAATATCTGCAGTGAAAAAAAGATACAAAAGTAAAAAGCTAATCAGTTTAGGCTTAGACTAATGAGTTTAGGTTCTGTTTTATAGACAAATTTGGGGTGTTTATATCATGAACTGGGTAGTTGTTGCCTGAATCTGGAGATAAACACACATAACACATTGATACTTATATTTGCATATACACATGTACACACATGTGTAGACAATATGTAGCTTTAAGACTTGTACATTTTATTATGTGTAAATTTTAAGTAGATAAAGAAAATTCAGATAAGGGAGTCAGGCGGTAGCGCAGCGGGTTAAGCGCAGGTGGCACAAAGCGCAAGAACCGGCTAAAGGATCCCAGTTCGAGCCCCTGGCTCCCCACCTGCAGGGAAGTTGCTTCACAGGCGGTGAAGCAGGTCTGCAGGTGTCTTTTTCTCTCCCCTTTCTCTGTCTTCCCCTCCTCTCTCCATTTCTCTCTGTCCTAATAACAATGACATCGATAACAACAACAATAACTACAACAATAAAACAATAAGGGCAACAAAAAGGAATAAATAAAAAAATATTTAAAAAAAAGAAAATTCAGATAAAAGGAAAACTTAGTTAATGTTAAGATAATGAAAACAACTGTTTTATTGGACTGAGAGACAGCATAAAGATTATACAAAGAGACTTTGACTCCTGAGGTACCAAATGTCCCAGGTTCAATCCCCAGCACTACCTACCATAAACCAGAGCTGAGCAGTACTCTAGCCTCTCCATGTATGTATCTTTCTTTCTGTATCTCTCTCATTTAAAAAAAAAAAAAAAGAAGAAGAAAAAGTGGTCTGGGAGGAGGCGCAGTGGGTAAAGCATTGGATTCTCAACCATGAAGTCCTGAGTTCAATCCCCGGCAGCACATGCACCTCATAATGATCCTGGATCCATGGTCCCAGAGGGTTAAAGAATAGGAAAGTTTTCAAGGGAGGGGATGGGATAGGGAGTTCTGGTGGTGGGAATTTTGTGGAAATGTACCCCTCTTTTCCTATGGTCTTGTCAATATTTCCGTTTTATAAATAATTTAAAAGAAAGTGCCTGCAGCAGTGACATTGCAGTTTCTTGGTTGTATTAAATATACTTATTGTCAATCTCTATTCATAGCCCTTACTAGATATTCTCTTTTTTTGAAATGTTTATTTTCCCATTTGTTGCCCTTGTTGTTTTATTGTTGTAGTTATTGATGTCATCATTGTTGGATAGGACAGAGAGAAATGGAGAGAGGAGGGGAAGACAGAGGGGGGAGAGAAAGACAGACACCCGCAGACCTGCTTCACCGCTTGTGAAGCAACTTCCCTGCAGGTGGGGAGCCAGGGACTCAAACTGGGATCCTTACGTGGATCCTTGCGTTTTGCGCCGTGTGCACTTAACCCACTACACTACAGCCCGACCCCCAAAAGATTCTCTTTTACCCACAACTCCTGGAATGTTCAGCTTCACACACATTTGACTGACTAATTAGAGCCAGGTGGCAGCACATCTGCTAAAGCATACATATTGCAGTGTGTTAGGACCCATGTTCAAGAAGCTTCCTGCAGGGAGGAAGTTTCATGAGTGATGAAGCAGTACTGGAAGTGTCTTTCTGTTTTCCTATTTTCCCCTTTGCTCTAAACTTCTTTATGTGTCTATCCAAAATAAACCACACACATGAATTTAATTCAAAGGAGACGATTAATGGATGATGTCAGTGGAAGGCATAGGGAGGAGGACTGGAGTGTTAGGTTTTAGCTACTTTTCTCATAGAGTTGTAAAGTAGAGACAAGAGAGGAAAGAGACAAGAGACCAAAAGGTCTCATGAAGATTCATGAAAATATCCTTATGACAGTCACTTCCAGCATTGCGTATGTATATGTCTGTGTGTTCAAGATCAAAGGTTGAGTGCACACATTATAGTGCTCAAGGACCTGGGTTCAAGCCCTCAGTTGCCTCTTGCATGGGACAAACTTCATTATCAATGAAAGAGTGCTACAGGTATCTCTCCCTCTCTCTCTTATCTCTTCTTTCCCTTTCATATTCTCTGTCTCTATCTAAAAGAGATTTTTAAAAAAGGATATATATTCAAACTCAGGACCTTCTATTTGCAAAGGATGTCCTCTATCACTGAGCTACCTCCCTGGCCTCCTCAGCTTGTCTTAAAGAAGCTTGAGTGTTTGCTTCTTGAATGAAATATTGGCCCTGTGTACTAGTAACAGTGCCAGGAGAACAGGACCTCCATGGAGACAGGGATTGGTAGCTCTGTTGGCCACTGCTCTGTCCGTTGTACCTTGACTAAGTCTTGGTTGGGAGTGGTGCTCCACACACAGTTGATTAAGCAAATAGCCAGGCGGATAGATGTTTAATGTTTCCCTCTGGATATTTTCTCCCTTTGTGGAGCTCAGTGAGTGTTTAATTCAATTCCCAGAAAATGAGTAATGATTACTCACATATAAGTTTTAATAAAAACAAAATACAGGGGCCAGGTGGTGGCACACCTGGTTGAGCGCACGTGTTACAGTGCGCAAGGACCTGGGTTCAAGCCCCCAGACCCCACCTGCAGGGGAAAGGCTTTACAAGTGGTGAAGCAGTGCTGCAGGTGTCTCTCTATTATCTCTCCCCCCATCTCCCCCTTACTCTCAATTTCTGGCTGTCTCTTTCCAATAAATAAATAAAGATAAAAATATTTTTAAAAGAAGACAAATTATTGCTTGGAATTTGGATATAAATTTTAACTGGCTTTACTGTGTCTAGACATGAATAACATTTATAGAATATCAACAACTAGTACTTTCTTTTTGAAAGTAGGGGTGAGAAGACCTTTTTTCATAATTACCTGTAGTCTGTGGTTTCTGGGGGCAGACAATAGCTGGTTTGTAATGAGCTGTACTGATATGTACATACTTGAGTATAAATATGTTATTCCTCCTTTACAAGGTATATAGGGTACTAGAAGAATTCTTGTGTGCTATCAGAGTTGAACAAGAAAAAAATGTAAGTCCTGTGATTAATTTACAATACCTTTAATTCAGTTCATTTTGCTGATGCAGAGTGCTTTCCCATTTTGGTCAAATCTCTAATGTTACAGGTAGAAAATTTGAAATATAGAAAATGTTACATGGTTCTATTTTGTTTATTTATTTTTGCCAGAGCACTACTCAGTTCTGGCTTATGGCGGTATGGGAGACTGAATCTGGGACTTTGGAGCCTCAGGCATGAGAATCTTTTTGCATAACCATTATGCTATCTACACCTGCCCTTATTTTAAATATATATGTAATCAAATAGATAGAGAATGGGAAAGCTATCGGGGGAGGGGGTGGGATATGGAGATTGGGTGGTGGGAATTGTGTGGAGTTGTACCCCTCCTACCCTATGGTTTTGTTAATTAATCCTTTCTTTAATAAAAAAAAATTTTAAAAAAAATAAATATATATGTAATCAATGTACTGCTTATCGTGGTGCTGGGGACTGAACATGGGACCTTAGAGCCTCAGGCATGAAAAATATTTGCATATCTATTATGCTATCTCCCCAGCCCCACAGTTCTACAGTAAACACCTAATCTTGTCCTCAGGGTACAAGTTAGGAGGCAGGAGCTGTGACAAACGCAGAGAAAACACAGACACAGGGCCTGGGAAGTAGACCCACACTGCAGATAATGTAGATCTGTAATAGCAAGCAGAATGCTGGAAATGGGTAAGCGCTTGAGTGAGGCACTATTAAAATGCCCAATGAAGTCAGAGAGAGATAAAGAGAGATTGAGAGAATTTCTGAGAATTTGTGTGTCTTGGGGATTGAGAGAAGGCTCATCTATTAGAACACACACTTTACCTTATGCAAGGACCTGGTTTAAGCCCCAGCCACCACCTGGGAGCACCCCACAAAAGAGGAAGTTTCACAAGCATTGAATCATTGCTGTGGTGTCTCTCTTTTTCTCTGTCTCCCCCTCTCACTCACTCTCCATTTGGAAAAAAAAAATTGTTTATTGTGGGTGGTGGAATCATGCAGGTATGAAGCCCTATAAAAACCCTACTGGCAAAACAAACAAACAAATAATTCTGTGTCTTAAGAAAGCCTCTGTTCATGAAGGCAAGAGCATAGTCACATCTGAGTGTTGTGAATTGAAACAGAATTATATTGCAATATCAGCTGCAAGCCTGAGTTGTGGGCGTCAGGAGAGCCAGGAGGGTGTTGGGTCACTGCACAGGGCCCATTAGCTCCAGCAGGCAGGGCTAATGAGCCATGAAGGGCAGTAGGGCTGCTGGATGGGTGGAACTGCAATGGAAGGACTGGGCTATCTACCTGAGGGACTGTGGGGCAAGAGTGAGCCAAATTCAGAAATCAAATCACATTTAAAATTTTTTATTTTTATTTTTTATTGATAAAAAGGAAACATTGACAAAACCATAGGATAAGAGGTGTACAACTTCGCACAATTCCCACCACCAGACCTCCATATTCAAATCACATTTTAATTGGTGTTCTTCTTTCCTTTTCTTTCTTCTTTTAATTTTAAGATGTGAATAAATGTCTACTTGATCACTTCATAACTTGCTTAGATACATATAAACAAAGTTTTCTCAAGTGTGATCAAGGTGTCAGGTGGTGGCTGATTGTGGATTTTGGGGGGCTTCTTTCAGATACAAACTTTAGCAGGTGATGTTCAGTCTTTTCTGTGGGGAAGGAGGGAGCCAGTTTTCTGTAATCTGGGGCCCCTTGCTCTGTGATCTCTGGGGCTGATCTCAGGTAGAGGATGGACCTGGTGGTGTCTTAGGAGTTTACCATCAGTTTCTATGTCTCTGTCCCTCTTTGGATATATATGCTATTTATTTTTATTTATTTGTTATTTATTTATTTATTTATTTTTACCAGAGCACTGCTCAGCTCTGGCTTATGTTGGTGTAGGGGATTGAACCAGGACTTTGGAGTCTCAGGGAAAAAGTCTGTTTGCATAATCATTATGCTCTCTCTCCTACTCCACCACTCATGTTGTTCTACAGAAATGGGAGCGAGGCATGTGCTACAGCTTGGATAAACTTCTGCAAAGTCCTTGGGACATGTGTTAGGGTTGTAGAATTCAGCCTGACTTCTGGTTCTCTCATCCTGAAACCATCTATCTTACTGGAACTAAGATAAACTGTATGGAAAGAGTTCAACCCAGGCCCCCCAGGTCCTCATCCTTCTGCTCTTCCTTTCTCCTCCTTTTTCTATCATTCACTTCCTTTCTCCAGAAATTTACAAACCGGTTTTATGGCTCAGGCCACCGTGTGTGTGTGTGTGTGTGTGTGTGTGTGTGTGTGTGTGTGTGTGTGTGAAGGAACTTTTCTTGTATGATAGCTCTTGGTCCTCACAGTCCCTATCTTAACAAATCCAATCTTAATAAGCATTATTCATACTGTCACTTCATAGATGAGAAGATTGGTGTCAAAGAGGTGATTTCTGTCTCCAGTCACAGCAACTTGGGTTTCAGATCATAACATTTGGACTTTTTTTTTTTTTCTAAGCACATAGTGGTGGGGGAGATAGGATACTAGCTCTGCAAAAGACTTTCATGTCTGAGGCCCCAGAGACCCCAAGTTCAATAATCCCTCATACCATCATAAACCAGAGGTAAGTGGTGCTCATATAAAACAGAAAAGAGAAAAGGAAAAGAAAAGAAGACTCTAAGCACATGTGTAGGGGCCAGACAGTGGCCCACCTGGTTGAGTGCACACATGACAGTACGCAAGGACCCAGATTCAAACTCTTGGTCCCCACCTGGAGTGGGTAAGCTTCACAGGTGGTGAGACAGGGCTGCAGGTATCTATCTGTCTCTCCTCTAAATTTCTCTCTGTCTATATTCTAATAAATAAAATATTTAAAAAATACATAAGCACATGTATAGGCTTGAATATTTATTTGGAAATAAACAGTTTCATTTTGTGATTTTTTTTTAAGCTAAAGATAAAGTAATACAAAGAAATCATTATTAGGGAGGAGGGTAGATAGCATAATGGTTATGCAAACAGACTCTCATTCCTGAGGCTCCAAAGTCTCAGGTTCAAACTCCCACACCACCATAAACCAGAGCTGAACAGTGCTCTAGTTAGATAGAAAGAAAGAAAGAGAGAAGGAAAGAAAGGAAGGAAGAAAGAAAGAAAGGAAGAAAAAAATCACTATTATAGAATACATACACAAAATAAAAGGTGGGGCTGGGTGGTGGCACACCTAGTTACAATGTTACAATGTGCAAGGACACAGGTTTGAGCCCCCAGTCCCCACCTGCAGGGGGAAAGCTTTGCGAGTGGTGCAGTGCTGCAGGTGTCTCTCTGTCTCTCTCCCTCTCTCCCACCTCCTTCCCTCTGATTTCTGATTGTCTCTATCCAATAAAGATAATAAATTTTTTTTTAAAAAAGTGCATCTCCCCCCCAGTTCAATCCCCAGCAGCACATGTACCAGAGTGATGTTTGATTCTTTATCTTCTTCATGAACTTAAAAAAAAACAACTAACTGAAAGTCTTGACAAGTCTACAATATTTTGCAAAAGGAATGATTATATCCCCTTATTTAATGAAATATAGGAAAAAATTAGTTATATCTTTTCACTACATTTGTTGGATCTTTAAGAATGTCACAGTACTGGCAAGATAGCTCAACTGGGAGGAAGGTGCCTGATTTGCCATGTGTAAGACCCATGTTTGAACCTGGTCCCCTGGGGGAAGCTTTAGTGCCATAGTACTAAAATCTCTCTGTGACTTTTTTTTTCAAATTTCTTTATTGGGGGATTAATGTTTTACAATCGACAGTAAATACAGTAGTTTGTACATGCATAACATTGCTCAGTTTTCCACATAATACAACCCCCATTAGGTCCTCTGCCTCTCTATGACTCTTACTTTTTAATCACACAGGCTGCTGGAATCCAGCATATTTTCAGCTTATGAACATGCATAATCATGGATTTAAAGTTTGCCTTTTCACACTGCATATTATTAGTAAGTTAATTAATGATTAACGAATGAACAGCCTTACCTTCTGCCACTGTTACCAGCAGCCAGCAAAGTAGCAGCCAGCAGGGGAAGCAGAGTCTGTGAGCCATGGCTTTTGCCCTCAGACTCACTGCCCTGGACCAACTTCCATTTAAAGGGGATGGGTGAGTCACCGGCAGCCTGAGGTAATTTACATTTGTATAGTGGATCACAGCCCCCAGACCCTGCGGTCTGGAGAAACCAGCAAGGAAATACCAGACAGTAGTTATCAGCTAGAAGCTTCTTGTAATGACAGCAAACCTTATTCATCTCTCCTTGGAGTGGGGCTGAAGACTGCTATGCCCTCTCACTCTTTTAGTTCCCTTAAATCACCCAAGTTAGCATCTCCTTCTCTCTCTTCTCATTCTCTCTCTCATTCTTTCTCTCTTTTTGTATCTCCCTCTCTGAGAAAGAATCTGCCCAGTATTTTCAATATTACTTCCTTCTGTGTAGTCTACATGTTGAATAACCCAAACAGAATGGAGAAGACATTATTTTATGGTTTCTTGACCTAACAGTAGGGAACTTCTCCCTTCTCTTTGTTCAGGAGTTCCAGGCAATAGAGAGAAAATGATCTTCTCTGGTGGCCCTGCATGGTCCCTGTTTAAGTAAACACAGACATTTGGGGGAGATTAGCACAGCTAATTGTCCTGTCTGACTGACATGAGAGAGGGAAAGGACCCCTGTGTACCTGGATTCCTGAGATCCCTTTCCTGAGACGAGAAATGCTGGAGGAATGGGCAGGCAGGACCCCAGGTGAGGAGGAGGGTGAATTTGGAGTTATAAAGAACCAAATCCACTCTTGCTTCTGTTTTTCACTAGCTGGATAATGATGGGTAATATTTGCTGAAGTCTTAAGTACCTCATCTATAAAGCTGGACTGCAGTCTTTCCCCCAGAGGACTGCTGTAATGAATAAGAGATAATTGATATAAAGTTTCAACCACAGTGACTGACTTATGAAAGGGAGGTGTTGTGGTGGTAATTAAATTACAGTGACTCCAAGCATGGGGAGATAGCTCACACGTTACCCTGTATAAAGATCTCGGCCAGAGCCTTTGGTCACCACATGGGAGTATCTGCACAAGCAGTGGAAAAGTGCTATGGGGCCTCTCCTCTATTTCTTTCATCCTCTATGAATAAAGAAGAAGGAGGAGGAGGGGAAGAAGAAAAAAGAGTCTGCTGGGAGTAGAGGAGTCATATAGGTGTAGCATCTCAGTGATAACCCTGGTGGCAAAAAAAAAAAAATTAGAGACATCAGTTCTTTGTTGTCCTAGAAGGTATGCATGCACATCATTCACTCATTCAAAAGTGTTTCACTTAGAGCAGAATATTTTTCTGAGCACTGCAGAAAGAACAAAACAATACATAGAACACTGATAAAACACTGCAAGGCCAAAAAACGGAGACTTACTCCTATCGGCATATGAAATGAAAACAAGATTGAATAAATGGTACTACATCATGGATAAACAGGCAACCCAGTAAATGAGGGAAGATATTTGCACATCACACATCTGACAAGTGACTGATATTTAAATATCTATAAAGAAATCATGCAACTTAATAAAAAAAAAAGCAATTAAAATGTAGACAAAAGAACTGAATAAACTGAGGGCCTGGTGGTGGCCACACACATATGACCATGCACAAGGACCTGGGTTTGAGGCCCTGCTCCCTACTTGCAGAGGGTGGTGCTTTACAAGTCGTGAACTCTGCAGGTGTCTCTCTGTCTTATCAAGTATAGCAGAAAGAAAAAAACTGAATAAACAATCTCTTTCTTTCTTTCTTTCTTTCTTTCTTTCTTTCTTTCTTTCTTTCTTTCTTTCTTTTTATCAGAGCCCACTGATTTGTGGTGGTACAGGGGATTAGACCTGGGACTTTGGAGCCTCAGGCATGAGAGTCTCTTTGCATAACCAGTATGCTATCTACCCCTACTCAATAAAACAGTTTTCTAAAGAGGAGATAAGCATGGCCCATAGACACATGGAGAAATGCTCCACTCTACATACCATTAGAAAAATGCAAATTAAGTCCACAGCCATACTGCCCTGAACACACTTGATCTCGTCTAATCTCAGAATTGAAACTAAACTGAGATTCCACCTCACATTTGTGAGAATGGCTTATTACATCAACAATGACAAGGAAATGACAAGTGTTGGTGATGTTGTAGAGAAAAACGAACTGTTGGGAGTCGGGCTGTAGCGCAGCGGGTTAAGCGCAGGTGGCACAAAGCACAAGGACCGGCATAAGGATCCCGGTTCGAACCCCGGCTCCCCACCTGCAGGGGAGTCGCTTCACAGGCGGTGAAGCAGGTCTGCAGGTGTCTGTCTTTCTCTCCTCCTCTCTGTCTTCCCCTCCTCTCTCCATTTCTCTCTGTCCTATCCAACAACGACAACAACAATAATAACTACAACAATAAAACAAGGGCAACAAAAGGGAATAAATAAATAAAGTAAATATTTAAAAAATAAAAAAAAATTAAAAAAAAAGAAAAATGAACGGTTACACTGTTGGTGGGAACGCAGTCCTTTTGGAAAACTATGTGGAGAGTTCTTAAATAAAAATGGAAATAACTTATGATCCAGCAATAACACTCCTAGGCATTTATCCACCAGTTTGAAGGGCCATATGTACCCCTATTTTCATAGCTGCATAAGTCAATACACAAAGAGTAGAAACAGCCTATATGCCCATAAGCAAATGACTAGATGAAGAAATTATGGGATATATATTCCATGGAGTACTATTCTGCAATCACAAAAGACAGTATTGTGTCCTTTCAGGACAAAATGGACAGAACTTTAAGTGATTATGCTTAGTAAAATAAAGAGGTAAAAGACAACTATCAGGTGGTTTCAATCATATGTAGAATCTAGAAAATTGAAACACATGAACTTGCAAGACAAAACAAACAAATAAATAAAATGTATTTCTTTGACAGCTCTTTTCTCACTAAGTATGTTAGCCAGACTGTCTCCAAGACTGTGAGAACTACAGTGGTTATCACTGGGCTGGCAGGGGCACAGAACTTCGGTGGTAGAACTATACGCTACAATCTTATAAATTTATGAACCACAATTAAACCACTAATACAAATTTTAAAAATAAATAAAAAATTTAAAAGTATTGACTTTCAGGGATGAGGGGAAAAAATAATGGTTATACAATTAGACTTTTATGCCTGAGGCTCCAAAAGTTCCAGGTTCAATCCCCAGTACCACCATAAACCAGAGCTGAGCAGTGCTCTGGTAAACATATATATGGCATTATACAACTAAATACCTGGGATTGATACATATATAGCAATATTTATAATGGTTGTACAGGTGGATGGAAAGGTAAGGGGGGAAGGTGTCAGGAAATTGTTGTTGGTGACTGAAGGACCACATGGTTCAGCCATATCTAGACTTGTGAATGTGTTTCCCGTGAGTACCCATTCATTGGGGAAACTGACGATCCTTCCTAGCCGACTGAATCCACATGGATCCCAGTCACTTTCAAAGCCAGCAACAAGCAGCTCCTGACAGCTTTCAACCTGACGCTGTTGACTGGCTACGGAAGAAGGGCAAACGCTAGAAGAAGAACCAGATGTCAACTGTGATGAAATCCATCCTTCCTTCCTTCCTTCCTTCCTTCCTTCCTTCCTTCCTTCCTTCCTTCCTTCTTTCCTCCCTCTTTCTTTCTTTCTTTCTTTCTTTCTTTCTTTCTTTCTTTCTTTCTTTCTTTCTTTCTCTCTTTCATCTATTGTTTGTGTTTGGGTTGTCCTGACTAAAAGTTTCTAATATACTAGAGCCATATGTGTTGTTATGGAAAGAAAACTAGTCTAAGAAGGCTTTGTGAAAATTTTCAGGGAAAAAAACCTCTTATACCTTCATTGCCAGCTTTGGCATGCAGGGAAGCAGGACCTTTGGGACAGAAGAGTGGTGCTTAGGGACAGATGTACACTTTGCTCACATCATTCATTCAGCATCTATCATTGGGTGCCTACTATGTGCCAGTTACAATCCCAGGGGGTTTTAGACACATCGATGAGCAAAAAGAGACAGAAATAACTGCCCTAGTGGAATTAAAATAATCAATAGACACAGCAAAGGAGAATTAGACAGTATGTTACAATGTTCTCTAATCTGTGCTAGAGAAAAAAGATAAGCAAGGTATGATTGGAAGTTGGGTCTTGTATTTGAAGGAGAAGATGGTACTTGAATCAGGACTTTAGAGAAATGGGAAATTGATCTGTGGATGTCCGATGGAAGTATATCAAGCAAAGGGTAGACTCAGAGCAAAGGACCTAAGATGAGAATTGACTTGAACTATAATAAGCATTGGCAAGGAGGAAGCTGTAACTGGGGTAGTTAGCCTGGATACAGCAAAAAAAATAGGAGGCCAAAGGACCACTTTAGTCACTGTGGAGAATAGATTTTTGGTAGCATGACTGGAAGTGGGCAATCCACTTAAAATAATAAACTATTGCTCTAGCCAAGCCTTTGTGAGTGAGTGTGTGTGTGTGTATGTGTGTGTGTGTGTGTGTGTGTGTGTGTGACTGTGGCTTAGATTAGGGTGGTGGTGATGGAGATGTAGGAAATAGGGAGACTTAAGATATTTAAGGTATTTGGAAGGTAGAGTTGGCAGGATTTCCTGGTGAATTAAAAGTAGGGTGAGACATAGCAAGTCATAGTGAACCCCCATATTTTGGTCTGAGCATGTCATGCTGTGGTTGAGTGTGATTAGATGGGGAAATTAGAGTTGAAATACAAAGTTTTTATTAAAACATTGGTCTTTTTTTCTATAAAGGAAAAACTAGAGAGTAAAAGAACATTGGTACTTTAGTGAGTGTGCCAGAGTAATGCTCTGTTTCTCAGTCTCTCTCTCTCTCTCTCTCCTTTCCCTCTCCCTCTCCCTCTCCTCATTAATATATATACACACACATACATACACACACAATTCTGGCTTGTTAAGTTTTTTTCCCCAGCACTAAGTAAATAAATGTAGTAGGGGACCTACAAACTGAAAGATATTTAAGAGACCTATAAAGCTAGTGAAATAGCTCACTCGGACACTCTCCTCCTGCTTTCTCATGTGTAAAATTCAGGCTCAAGCTCGTTCTCCTCCCCACTGCGATGAAGGAAGGTCCAGTGTTGTGTTTTCTCACTTTTTTTTCTCCCTCTTCCTCCCTCTCTATCTCTGTCTCTACCTAAAAACAAAAACAAGAAAACAAACAAACAACAATCCAGTTACAATGTTTGGAGTTTATGTGGGTCCTATTTCAAATAAATTATTTAGAGATGTGGGGAATTGTGAACACAGTTTGGAGGGATTAGTGTGTGCTTGATAATAATAAACACATTCATTAAAAAAATAATCCTTACCTTTTAGATACTGAAGTACAGGTTATATGCTAGCTGGGGTTTCCTTGGAAACAATCAGAGGGTGGGGAGTGAGTTGGGTATGAAGGAACAGAATTGTCCAAGTTTAATCATTGTTAAAGTTGGGTGATGGGTGCGTGATCTTAACAAGGACCAAAGTAATTCTACACTGCTCCCCCTTATTCTGGTGAACGAAAGTCTATGAAGAGATGTATTAACACAGAAGCCTTCATTCTGAAGCTATGTCCCTCCAATACATATGTCAGAGGCCATGCAGTATTTTGAGTTCCATTGCCTTTGTGTTTGCTAGTTCAGCCTATCACCCATCCTGATTCTTTGGCATTACTATCTTCCAGGATCCAGGACTTTCTGGAACCTACCTAGCATAGCACTCTTGTGCACATAGTAGGTGGTTTAGGAATGAGCATTAGACCCAGTGCAAGTCATCCAAGCCCAGTCAAAAACAGTCTTGGGAGTTTTCCATGTGTGACTGGGAAGTGAGGCACACACTTTGCCTTCAGACTTGAATTTGTGAAGTTGTGCATACTGAATATAAAGGGAGAGCCTAGTTGATAAAGCAGAAGAGAGATATCAGATCTGCTTTTATACTTGAAGTCACACAAGTTGTACTGCTTGTCATTTGCTAAAACTGATTCTAAAATGTTACCTACATAGTTTTAGTAGCAAATCACATAAAGAATGGAGATTCTATTCAATATTTTAAGCTCAATGTAACTTACTAAGTGGACCTCCAGGAGTCTTACTGATGTTAATATTCATATATTTTTCATCATCAGTTATTGTAGAAAATCATCATAGTTTTTGGGGTTGGGTGGTAGCTCAGTGGGTTAGGCACACATGGCACAAAGTACAAGGACCAGCTAAGGATCCCAGTTTGAGTCCCTGGCTCCCCACCTGCAGGGCGGTCGCTTCACAGGTGGTGAAGCTGGTCTGCAGGTGTCTATCTTTCTCTCCCCTCTTCTGTCTTCTCCTCCTCTCTCAATTTCTCTCTGTCCTATCTAACAACATCAGCAATGGCAGCGATAACAGTAACAACAACAACAAGGGCAACAAAATGGGAAAAATGGCCTCCAGGAGCAGTGGATTCGTAGTGCAGTCACTGAGCCCCAACAATATCCCTGGAGACAAAAATAAAAAAAGGAAAAAAAAGAAAGAAAATCATCTCAGTTTTAGTGGTTGGGCAAAACTATAACAGAGATCAGGCCCATTCTTGTTGTCATCCATGCATTCTTTCTGAAAGCTGAGAAAAACCAGGTGATTAAACAGACTCTTTTATAGGTGAAGCTGGTGGATATTTGACCGTCTTGCCCATGTATGTGGTGAGATGACTTTACCATGAGTGTTCAGCCACTCTGTTTGTGGCAGTAGCTACAGACAGATCCAAATTGTGGTAATGAGTAGTGATGGGCTTTCCCTGGCTTCAGACAGGGGATGAGCTCACATTTTAGTCTTCTGTTTCTCACCATCCAATTGGAACTTCTAAATGAAATGGCCACAGCCCAACCTCCAAGTGTTGTGAATGTTCAATAGCACTTAAGCTTCTAGTGAATCAAAATTCCTGGGCCTGGCAGTATAGATCAGGGTTGACAATCATGCATCTCTTTGTAGAGTGATGACATTATTTACATTTTACATTATTTACCTTAAAAAGATTATTTAAGGGGGTCAGGCAGTAGTGCAATGGGTTAAGCGCACATAGCACAAAGTGCAAGGACTGGCATAAGGATCCCGGTTTGAGCTCCCGGTTCCCCACCAGGTGTCTATCTTTCTCTCCCCTCCTCTCTCCATTTCTCTCTGTCCTATCTAAGAATAATGGCATCTATAACAAAATCAATAATAACGACAACAAGGGGAACAAAGGGGAAAAATAGCTTCCAGGAGCAGTGGATTTGTGGTGCAGGCACCAAGTCCCAGCAATAACCCTGGAGACCAACAACAAAAAAAATATTTAAGGGGTGGGGTAGGTAGCATAATGGTTATGCAAAGAGACTCCCATGCTCAAGGATCCAAAGTCACAGGTCCAATACCCTACACCACTATAAGCCAGAGCTGAGCAGTGCTCTGGTAAAAAAAAAAAAAAAAAAAAAAAAATTAAGGAGGGCCTGGTAGTGATTGGTTGAACACCTGCATTACAATATGCATTTCCCTACCTGCATCAGGGAAGCTTAGGAGTGGTAAAGCTATGCCGCAGGTCTCTCTCTCTCTTGCCTTCTCCCCTTCTCTCTCAACTTCAGTCTCTATCCTAAATAATAACATATTAAATAAATAAGTAATAAATAAAGTGTTTATTTCATATGAAATAGAATTTCAAGAAAGATAGAGAGACTGGAGTATCACTCTCATACATGCAATGCTAGGGGTGGAAGAGTCTCAGGTCTGCAGTCCAGTGCTCTGCCAGTTTAAGACATTTCTCTGACCTCAACATTTATTATCTATATAGCAACCATGAGCTAGAGTAAGTGACATATATTTTTCTTTATTTAATATCCTTTTATGGAAAATGAAAATAATTATAGCATCTTCCTCATAGGGTTGTGATGTAAAACAAGTTAACATCACGTAAGCAAGCACTTTGAAGAGAGGCTGCCATCTTATGGTAACATCATATGTTACCTCTATTTAGTACTGAAAAGTAATTTTTTTTCATCTTGGATAAACATTTTATCTAAAACTTAAATATGTGAGGCAAACAAAGAAAAGGCAGAAATATGAGAATTTTTGAAAACTGGAAGAATTCAGTGAGAAGATGCAATACTTCTCAGCTATCAGTACTTTGAAGTCACGTATTTCAGTTTTCTGAGGTAATGAGTCAGCTTGAAAGCTGAACTGGAAGGTTTCACTAGGGGATGAGGTGGGTTTTAGGTGACTAGTCATAGGCAAATTAACTAAGATCTTGGAACCACACCAACCCGGACTGTAAATTCTATGAATCTCAATAATTGAGTTGACAAAGAGTTTGAAATATTTCTTTGAAATACCCAGCTGTCACAGAAAATGGTATTGACTATGTGGGTCATAGTCTGTCTGGAGCCGCAGGAGCAGTTCGGGTCGTCTCTGGCTCCCCAGCGATGGAACATAGCGGCGCACCGGCCATGGCCTGTTCGATAGCGATTGAGGAGGGCCCAATCATAACGTGCTAGGTCAAAGCCGGGTTGATGCCTGCAGGGGTCTGTGATGAGGTGTTTGTTCTTTACCTCAGCTGACTGCCAACTCTGTTTCCAAGAGACTGGAACAGAGAAGTTCAGTGTAGGCATAGGGGACCAGATTGGGTGACGAGACGTCAAGCGTTGAACAGGGTGGGCGAAGATATCTGCGTATATTGGCAGGTCCGGTCGAGCGTAGACGTGGGAAGTGAACTTAGATGATGCCGCATCCCGACGATGTTGCTAAGAACTGGCAGCCATGGAACCGGGGTGGAACGTATGGTTCCAGAAATTATCCTCATGGAGGAATATAATTTGCAATCGACCAAGTGGACATGGGGGCTACGGAACCATACTGGGGCACAGTATTCTGCAGTGGAATAGCATAATGCCAGAGATGATGATCGTAGTGTGGAAGCGCTCGCGCCCCATGAGGAGCTGGCCAGTCTTGCAATGATGTTATTCCTCGCACCCACCTTTGCTGCAGTTTTTATGAGATGTTCGTGAAATGACAGGGTGCGATCGAGAGTAACGCCAAGATAGACTGGCTGGGCTTCATGCCGGATTCATGTAGATGGAAAACAGATGATACCGTTTTTGCAGTGCTAGGGATTAGTCGCCATTTTTTACAGTAATCAGATACCAGAGACATGTCTTTCGTGAGTGTTTCCTCGAGGATGTCGAACTTGGATGCCTGAGTTGCACAGCAGATGTCATCGGCGTAGATGAACTTCCTTGAAGAAGTTTCTGGAAGGTCATTGATGTAAATATTAAATAGCGTAGGAGCCAGAACAGAGCCCTGGGGGAGGCCACTTGAGACAGGTCTCCATCTGCTAGACTTGTCACCCAGATGCACCCAGAATCTTCTGTTTTGGAGAAGAAACGATATAGTGTTGGCCACCCATGGAGGCAGGCATCTTGAGATCTTGACTAGGAGACCACGGTGCCAGACCGTGTCATAGGCTGCTGTGAGATCAACAAAGACAGCACCTGTCTTTAAATTCTTCTGGAATCCATTTTCAATGTAAGTTGAGAGGGCCAGGGCTTGTTCGCAGGTAGATCTTCCTGGGCGGAAACCAGCTTGGGCGGGTGATAGGAATTTCTCTGTAAGATGAGAAATACGTGACAGAAGCAGCCTCTCAAGGAGTTTGTAACACACAGAGAGGAGAGAAATTGGTCTATAGCTGGCGGCCAGTGTTGGGTCTTTCTTTGGTTTCAAAACCGCTATAATCTTCGCACGACGCCAAACTTTGGGCATAGACTCAGATTCCAAGATGTGGGACAGGAATGAAGCAAGCCACTTCTTTGCCACGGGACCCAGGTTAAGAATGAGTTCTGGGGTGATGTTATCATAGCCAGCAGCTGTTCCCAGTTTAACCCTCTTCAAAGCGTCTTTCAGTTCAGACAGTGTAAAGGGAGAGAGTTTTGGAGATGGACAAGTGGGCTGACCACTCATGGGAAATTTCTCTTTTCCAGACTGGGTCGATCTTAGCACGTCCAACTTGAGTTAGGTGACTGGCCACTGAGTTTGGAGATACGGGAGGATGGGAGACGGGAGGGGGTTGGCTACCGGCACCCAGTCTGTGAAGAAGCTTCCAGGCCTTCCTACTTGAGTGGGTGAAGTTCAGACTTTCCGTGAGTTGTTGCCAGCGGGCTTGGCGTGCTGCATCCAGGGAGGCAATGAAATGGTCAGCCACATCTGGGTCGCCCGACTCATCATACTGCTTTAGTAGTTGCTCACATTCAGCATCAAGACAAGGTGTATAGTTAGCACGTCTCCCACGAGGAATGGCTTGGGAAGCTGCTTTGAAGATGGCTTGGCGGAAGCGCCTGTAGGAATCGTCAGAGGGGATAGAGTTAATTGGAATTCACAGCCCCAGTGATAACCCTGAAGACAAAATAAAATATAATAAAGTAAAATAAAATAAAATAAAATAAAATAAAAAAACTTGCTGTATCTGAGGAAATAGTGCAACTAGTTGAGTGCAGAAGGTTCTTAGTTCAATCTCTTAGCACAGCATGTACCAGACTTGTGTTCTGTTCTGGCCTCTTTCCTTGAGTGTCTCATGAAGTTCTCTCTCTCTTATATGTAATAAATAAGTATATTTATAGAGTTGAAACAGTAAGAATAACTTACCAAAACTGTTCTTTTAAGACTTAAATTAGGGGCTGGGTGGTAGAATACACATGTTACTATGCTCAAGCCCCACCTACATGCAGTGCTGCAAGTGTCTAGCTGCCTCTCATTCTCTTGCTATCTGTCTCCCCTCTCAGTTTATCTCTGTCCTATCAAATAAAAAAGGAGAGAAAGAAAGAAAGAAAGAAAGAAAGGAAGGAAGGGAGGATGGATGGAAAGAAATAGAGAAGGAAAGCAGCAAGGAGAAAAAGTGGCTACTGGGATCCGTAGATTGTCACACAGGTACTGAGCCCCAGCTATAACACTGGTGGCATTAAAAACAACAACAATAAAAAAACCTTAAATTATAGGACACATTTTATTTCATTTTAAAATTTACTAGTTCCAGTGGGGCCTGAGTGAGTTTGACCCTATGTATAGTGAGTTTATTACTAAATAAAACTATTTTCCATTGTCTCAATAACATATTTTCAGCTAATAGTGACAACCACAAGAAGGTGAAATAGACATCTCAGAAAGACATTGCTAACTCTTGCAGACTGAAGAAATAGTTCACTAGGTAGGATGTCTGCTTTGGCATGCACCAGGGTCAAATCTGACTCTTAGCAGTGCATAGGGAAGGTTACAGTGGTACTGGGGGGGGGGGGGGAGTTCCAGTACAAGTGCCATGGTCTCTCTATTTCTCTGTCTATCTCAGTGAAAAAGTCAGAAGCAGTGAAATCATGCTCACATAAGCTCCCAGTGACACCAAAAACAAACTGAAGGTAATACTTAAAAAAAATAAATGATGGGGGTGTTGGGCAGTGTGGCACATCTGGTTAAGTGTACGTAATACCATGTGCAAAGACCCGGGTTCAAACTCCTCACCTCACCTGCAGAGGGCATTTCACAAGTAATGAAGCAGGTTTGCAGGCTCTCTGTCCCTCTCTGTCTCCTCTCCCCTCTCAAATTTTCTCTCTTATCAAGTAAAATAGAAAGGAAAATGGGAGGATCCTGGTTCAAGCCCCCGGCTCCCCACCTGCAGGGGAGTCGCTTCACAGGCGGTGAAGCAGATCTGCAGGTGTCTGTCTTTCTCTCCCCCTCTCTATCTTCCCCTCCTCTTTCCATTTCTCTCTGTCCTATCCAACAACGACAATGACATCATCAACAACAGCAATAAAACAACAAGGGCAACAAAAGGGAATAAATAAATTTTAAAAAAAAAGAAAGAAAAATGGGGGCGGGGAATAACAGGGGTGGTGGTATACCAGGTAGAATGCACACATTACCATTCTCACCTGTAGGGGGAAGCGTCATATGTGGTGAAGCAGTGCTGCAGGTGTCTCTCTTTTTCCGTATCTCCTTCTCCCCTCTGACTTTCTCTGTCTTATCAAATAAAAGTTTAAAAATTAAAGAAATAAGGCCATTTGGGGGGGGCATGTGGTGGTGTACCCTGTTAAGCACACATAATATTAAACACAAGAAATAAGGACATTTGAAAAAACTAAATTATATTTAAAAAATGATATCTACAAGAGTCACAGAGTGACAACAGGACCATTTTTTTAAATGCTCAGGATTTCAGAAGTACTGAAATAATTTCCTTCACTGCATAGCTTGGCGGCATTTTGTACCATTATAAAACCCACCTCTTTTGTAAGCCAGAAGTACCTTCCATCTTAAAATTGCATGTTGGGTACACTTTGCAGGAAAGTCTGTAGCTGAATGCTTATCTCCAGTATTTGTGGCTAGCATCCTGCACAGCAAGGACACCCCATTCTCTCTCTGTGTGTGTGTGTGTGTGTGTTCAAGCTATCCTACAAGGACTTGGAAAAATCTATTATCTAACATAAATCTGTTGGGGACTGCTCTGCTGTCAACTGACCACAAACCATGGGGTTTGGGTTCAAAGACTGTCTGATTGCCTGAGATATTGCAATTTGGTGGAGTAAGCTTGCAAACTCTTTTGCATTGTTCCAGAATGACAGAAAGCTCTAATTCCATAATGTAAAACGACACACTTGAGCTTTGTTCACTGAAATATTTTTGCTAAGAAAAATATGTTGCTGGAATGGTATGCTTCATAATGCAGTTGAGTTACATTCTATCCAAGTTTCTTATACACTGGTAGAGTAGCACTACAGTGCTTTATAAAGTTGAATGAAGGGATGGGGGCCAGGTAGTGGTGCACCTGGTTGGGTGTACAAGTTACAATGCACAAGAACCCTGGTCTCCTCAGCTGCAGAGGGAAAGGTTTGTGAGTGGTGAAGCAGTGCTACAGGTGTCTATCTCTCTTGTTCTCTATCTCCCCTTCCCCTCTCAATTCTGTCTGTATCCATTAAAAAAAAAGTTGAATGAAGGGTGGGGGTAGATAGCATAATGGTTATGCAAATAGACTCTTGAGTCTCCTAAGTCCCAGATTCAATCCCCTTCACCACCGTAAGCCAGAGCTGAGCAGTGCTCTGGTTGAAAAAAAAAAAAAACCCTCTTTCTCTCTCGATAAAATTGAATGAATAATGAACAAATGAAACATATCTAAGGTGAGTTAAATGGCTCTTCAGGCTTGAGGTGGGAATGTGGAGCGGAGAATGATAATTAAATCAAATTTTCTCTTTGCATGGGCTAACTTTTGAACTGCCCGAGAGGGAAGGTTATTTAAGGCCCAAATTACCTACCGGGCCCACTGTCGCTGGTAATGTCTACTTGTCACTCTCAACTATGTTTTCTTCTTTTGTTGGCTCTAGTTATCTGCTTCCTTTATGCTTCTGGCACTATATGGAAAACTCATTGTATGGTCTATACTATATACACAATTAAATACAATTATTACCACAGCTGGGTGAGGAAGTTATTATTGTTTACATTGTAAATACTTAAGGGTTTCAGTAACTTGGTTTGGGTCCCATATGTAATAAAACAGTGGCTGGGATTTAAACCTAGGTTTGTTTGATTCTCTCCCATGTAGTTTGGTCTTCAATTTTCATATTCAAGGAGCATATTAAAAGACTCCAGGTGTTGAGCTTTTTTTTTTTTTCCCTTTCTTTCAATAATGGTGCGCCATACTTGTGCAATCCCCCTGCACCAGGAGCCAACTTTTTCATTAAAAAAAAATTTTTTTTTTGTCAATGTCTATGTGACTCTATTGTTCCCTGATGCCATTATCTTTCCTTTTTTCCTTCTTTTTGATAGGGGTTGAGACTTAAGAAAGGTAGAGAGTGAGGGAAAAATAGGAAAGACATCTGTAGCACTGTTTCACTGCTCATAAAACTTTCCTCCTGTAGATAGCGACTGGGGACTTGAACTCTAGTCCTAACTTATGATAATGTGTGCATTCTACAGAGTGAGTCACCACCTGACCCATCATTTTTAAATCTGTTGTTCTTCACAGACAGCAAGAAAAAGAGAGAAGGAAAGACATGCCTCCCCACCTGTCACCCAGCAGGTGGGAACTAGGGGCTTGAACCGGGGTCCCTTAACCAGGTGCGCCACCACCCAGCCCCACATTACCACTTATCTGTGTGATATATTTCTGTGTCTCTGCAGGTTGTGATAGCTTGCATCTTATCATCTTTGCATCTCTCACAATAGTGTACAGGAGACAATTTAGCCAGAAAGACAGCATTGTTTGTGCATGAGACTTCCATGCTTCAACTCTAAGGTCCTAGATTCAATTCCCAGCACCACTGTAAGCCAAAGCTGAGCAATGATCTTCTGTTTCTCCTCTAAATAAAATGAAATCAATCTTTTTTTTTTTTTAAAGATAGCTCAGAGGCAGGGTTATTCAAAGAGATGCACATGTCTGAGGCTCATAAGTCCCAGGTTCAGTCCTAGCACCACCATAAACCAGACTGAGCAGTGCTCTGATATAAACAAACAAAAGCCAAAAACTCAACATGTTTGCATGCCTGAAGGCCTAGATGCTACTATCTTATGCCACTACTGAGCAATGCTCTGGTCCTCTCTCATAATCTAAAAAAAAATAAATAAAAGTTCACATTTACATTGAATAGTGTATCTTTACTTATTTATTATTGGATAGAGACAGAGAAATTGAGAGGAGCAGGGAAGATGGAAGAGGGAAACAGATAGAGAGGCACCTGCAGATCTACTTCACCATCTGTGAAGTGTTCCCCCTGTAGGTGGGGACCAGGGACTTGAACCTGGGTGCTTGTACACTGTAGTGTGTGTACTTAACCAGGTGCACCACACCTGGCCCATCAATAGTGTATCTTAAAAATAAAATTTTAACTTAATAACATAAGACAGAGAAAACCAGAGCATCACACTGCTACATGGGATGTGGGAGACTGAACTCAGGACCTATTTCTTTTCTTTTTTTTTAAATATTTATTTATTCCCTTTTGGTGCCCTTGTTGTAGTTATTACTGTTGTTATTGATGTCATTGTTGGATAGGACAGAGAGAAATGGAGAGAGGAGGGGAAGAAAGAGAGGGGGAGAGAAAGACACCTGTAGACCTACTTCACTGCTTGTGAAGTGACCCCCTGCAGGTGGGGAGCTGGGGGCTCGAACTGGGATCTTTCCACTGATTCTTGCACTTTGTGCCATGTGCGCTTAAGCTGCTGAGCTGCTGCCCGACTCCCAGGACCTATTTCTAAGTCTAGTGCCCTATTAATTGCATCTCCTCCTGACCCAGAACAAGTTTACTATATTGGTGAGTGTTATGTTGATCCAAACAAGCAAGATGTGTCCAGTAGATCTGAGGCTGGGATAAAGTGCCCCAGGAGGTGAGATAAAACTCACGAAATTCAGGACCTACCACACCAGTAGAATTTTGGCAGAGAAACATCTAGTGGTGAAGAGATAAGATATTCCCTCTGAAGTAAATGACAAGTGATGACAATTTTCAATATCCTATAAGCAAGAACTCTTTTGAGTTATGAAGGAAACATATTTTACACTTAAGAACTTTGCTCTCAGCCATATACTAAGTGACATAAAAGGTGGCCATTTTTTAGTGCAATCTCAAGCAGAAAAGAATAAGAAAGGAGTTTGTGGGAGGTCCATCCTGTGGTGAATACAGGCCTGCCACCTGGGTCATCTGAGTACACCCTATGCTATTGGAGCTGTGGGTAGAGGGAAAACTGGGGAGAAACAAAGGCAAACATTGTATACATTTTCTTCTGCTCATTTTATTGAATAGCTGAATATATTAAAACACTGTAGAACACCTTGATGAAAAACTATTTTATTTTTTCAAATATATAATGGGTTCTTTACACTTCACTTAATTCTATAGTAAGATTTACCATCTTAATAGTTATTTAACACAGTGCATTTTTTTTTCTAATGGAATTATCTTTCAGAAACACATCAATCTTATTTCTATTTTCTATTTAAGAATCTGTGGAAGGGGTGGGGATAAATAGTATAGTGGTTATGCAGAGAGACTCTCATGCCTGTGGCTCCAAAGTCCTAGGTTCAATCTCTGATACTACCATAAACCTGAGCAGTGCTCTGGTAAGACAAAAAAAAAAAAAAGTCTGTGGAAGAACAGTTTATGACTGTTCAACAGTTGTTCCTCCACAGTGGCCTGAGTTGAGGGAGCTTCAGGGCATTCTGAGCAGCGGGGAAGCACTGGACAGGCACAGAGGGTATGGCACCTACATGCCTTCAGACCAGTCTGAGACCTCGTGCTGAACAATGGTAAACTCACAGCTTTTTCAGCAGCTCTTCCTTTCCAATCTCTTTAGGATCTCTGTAGAAGTAGAGATTCCATGGGTGCTTACAGGAGATGGTGCCCTGCATGCACAGTACTTCCTGGGCCAGCATCCACATGATGGAGAGAGAGAGAGAGAGAGAGACAGAGACAGACAGAAAAAGAGTGTGTGTGTGTGTGTGTATGTATCCCTTGTTGTTACAGGTGATGGCAATATCCACATAGCACAGAGGAGAGTCTGAGCCACATTGAGCAATGGCAGGCAGATTAACAATTAAAGAAGCCTTTGTGCCCCCAATAAAATGATTAAAATAATAACAACAATAATCCATCTGTGATGGATAGGTTGGTGGTCAGACCTAAGATCAGAAATCACCAGAAGTTTTGGCTCCCAGAAAGCTACCCGCATTTGGTTGGTGAAAGTTCCTGGAGTGGGTGGCAAGCAACAGGAGTCACTCCAGTGGCAGCAGCAAAATTTAGCTCAGTAGTTGGCCAGTGCTCCTGGGTGATAGCATACTGACCTCAGTTGGGTTTTCAGTGGTTTAATAATGTCACAAGCAGCCAACAGCTTTTCCCAGGTTCTCTTCAAATTTATGATGTAGATGCTAATCCTTGTTTCATTTGGAAGTCAAGGTTGGTGTCATCTAAGTGAGCTCCTGTTACAGGGAATTTGAAGACATCTTCCTCCTTCATTTGCAGGGCATTATGAGTGATTCACTTTAAATTATGATCAAAATATAAACCAACACCATACGGAGTCCTCTCTGGGTAGCATGGGAAGTTTCATCTTTTCTCAGATTTTTAGTCAAAATTTAGTTTAGTTTTCCCATATTTTTAGTTTCATCTTTTCTCAAATTAAAAACTATGGAATAACTGATTACTTTTTTAGACTCAAGCTTATCTCCAGGTATTTAAACGTGTTATGGAGAGTGGCCTGGGAGGTGGCTCAAGCACTGGAGTCTCAAGTATGAGATTATGAGTTTGATTCCTAGCATTACATGTGCCAGAGTGATGCTCTAATATTCTCATTCTCTCTCTCCTATAATAAGTAAATCTTAAAAAAAAAAAAAAAACTTTCTGTAGAAAAAAATGTATGTCAATTCCTTCATACCTGCTTTGGCACTGGGGCTGAACAGGTATGTTGATTTGATTCAGGACCCAGAGGTCACTCAAGCTTTAAAACAAAGTAAAAACCCTTAGGATAGCCTTGTTTGCTTGAGGAAACCCTGGATAAGGAATAAGTTGTTTGACTCTGCACAGGACATCTCTTCCTCAGGCGAGCTGGAATCTCTGAGAACAGAGGACTGAGGCATATACTGTGTTCAGGCATTCATTTGAGATGGCAGATGGGAAGGACCCTATTATCAGCAATCATTTCTCCTTAAGAGTAAAGAACAGGGAGTTGGGCTATAGCGCAGCGGGTTAAGCGCAGGTGGCACTAAGCACAAGGACCCGCATAAGGATCCTGGTTCAAGCCCTGGCTCCCCACCTGCAGGGGTGTCACTTCACAAGTGGTGAAACAGGTCTGCAGGTGTCTATCTTTCTCTCCCTCTCTCTGTCTTCCCCCTCTCCTCTCCATTTCTCTCTGTCCTATCCAACAACAATGACAACAATAATAACTACAACAATAAAACAAGGGCAAAAAAAGGGAATAAATAAATAAATAAAATAAATATAAAAAAAAGAGTAAAGAACAAGTGCATACTTTGTGGTCCTTGATGATAAAAGTTTTCTCTCAGTTACGTATCTCTCAGTGATACTATGTCTAATAAAAAGAAGATGTGGTCTAAGTTCTTGTGGACAGAAGAAGAAAAAGTTACTGTGGTGACTGTGATAATGTGAGAAATTGGAACTTGACACAGCTAAAGAAACTACTACCCAAACCAAGAGACCCCCTCACAGAATGGGAGAAGGTCTTTACATGCCATACATCAGATAAGAGGCTAATAACCAGAATATATTAAGAACTTGCAAATCTCAACAAGACAACAAATAACCCCATCCAAAAATGGGGAGAGGACATGGACAGAAATATTCACCACAGAAGAAATCCAAAAGGCTGAGAAACACCTGAAAAAATGCTACAAGTCTCTGATTTTCAGAGAAATGCAAATAAAGACAACAATGAGATACCACTTCACTCCTGTGAGAATGTCATACATCAGAAAAGGTAACAGCAGCAAATGCTGGAGAGGTTGTGGGGTCAAAGGAACCCTCCTACACTGCTGGTGGGAATGTCAATTGGTCCAACCTCTGTGGAGAACAGTCTGGAGAACTCTCAGAAGGTTAGAAATGGACCTACCCTATGACCCTGCAATTCTTCTCCTGGGGATATATCCTAAGGAACCCAACACACCCATCCAAAAAGATCTGTGTACACATATGTTCTTGGCAGCACAATTTGTAATAGCCAAAACCTGGAAGCAACCCAGGTGTCCAACAACAGATGAGTGGCTGAGTAAGTTGTGGTATATATACACAACGGAATAGTACTCAGCTGTAAAAAATGGTGACTTCACCGTTTTCTGCTGATCTTGGATGGACCTTGAAAAATTCATATTAAGTGAAATAAGTCAGAAACAGAAGGATGAATATGGGATGATCTCACTTTCAGGCAGAAGTTGAAAAACAAGATCAGAAAAGAAAACACAAGTAGAACCTGAACTGGACTTGGCGTATCGCACCAAAGTAAAAGACTCTGGAGTTGGTGGGTGGGGAGAATACAGATCCAAGGATGACAGAGGACCTAGTGGGGGTTGTATTGTTATATGGAAAACTGGGGGATGTTATGCATGTACAAACTACTGTATTTACTGTTGAATGTAAAACATTAATTCCCCAATAAAGAAATTAAAAAAAAAGAAATTGGAATTTGACTCTTAATAGGTCTTGTTGGACATAATTTATTCTAAAGAGGAGGGGAAACAGAGAGAAAGAGAAGAGAGGGGAGAGTGTGGGGGGGAGAGAGGACTCAAGTATGCTGTATTTGCAGCTACTCTTTTACTTTTCTCCATTGTCCAGTGACTTAACGTTTTTAGCTTAAAAATAGGGTGAGGGAAAAGTCTTTATCTTTATCATAGTGTATCTATAAAACCTAAGACCAAATCCAAACATCCAAGAGTTTCCCTTATGAATTAAAAATTAAAGAACTAAAATAAATAGTGGTTAGCTAATGAATTCTTTAAAAAAAATAACCTCAATGATTCCCTCTTAGCATAATGCTTATTTATCAAATGTGAGTAAAATAATATTTGAATTTGGAACCCTAAGAGAAAATGTAGCATGCATTTAAGTGGAAAATTATTAAATAAAACATTTCAAATGGTCACATCTCGATATTAATGCAATAAAATAAGACTGTAATCAGCACTTAAGTACAAAATGCAATTGCAAATTATTACTTAACATATGAAGCAGTCAATATTAAAGTTCTAATTGTTATTTATAGTAAAATAGCTAATTCTAATAAAATTGAGGCATAGATCCCTGAATGAGGTTGTATATGTACATGTAATTCAAAGTAGAATTTGGCTTTGGGTGAAATTTTATTTTATTTTTTAATTTTATTATCTTTATCGGATAGAGGCAGCCAGAAATTGAGGGGGGCGGGACAGAGAGGGAGAGAGACAGAGAGACACCTGCAGCCCAGCTTCACCACTCATGAAGCTTCCCCCCTGCAGGTGGGGACCAGGGGCTCAAATGCATGTCCTTGTGCACTGTAACCTGTGTGCTTAACCAGGAGCACTGCCACCCGGCCCAAATTTTATTCTTCTATGTTATTTACGACTCTCAATTTCAGTTGTTTTTACTAAGAAGTCAGGAGAAAAGTCAAATTTCTGACACTTGGATCAATAAGGAAATATGTGTGTCTTTTTTAATATTCAGTGAGACACTATTCTAAAGCTTCTATCTTATTAAGTAAAAGCTGTTAAATAGTAATCTCTCTAAAGAAAAACAATGTAACCCTTTTTTATTTCTATTTTAGTTAGAACAGTCACATTATTATTTTCAATGTTTTCATCTATATTTGTATTTAAAAAATTCAGCAACATTATTTTTGTAAAAGTAAAAAGCAGAATTAAAAGTATTCAGCAAGTACTAGTATTCAGATTTTGAAGAGACAGCTTTATGGTGAAATAACAGTCATGAAACAAAATATTTATGACTGTCAGATTAAGTAACCCGTTAAAAATAAAATTCATGGTAATGGAAAACAGCTCACCCACGAGAATACATGTTCTACCACGAGTAAGGACCCAGGTTTGAGCCCCAGCACCACACAGGAATGCCATGGATGGCACCTGGGGAAGTTCCATAGATGGTGTAGTAGTATGTCGCCATATGTGTGTGTGTGTGTGTGTGTGTGTGTGTGTGTGTGTGTGTATCTGAAATAAAAAGAATGAAAGAGTCAACCTGAAAAATAGTGAAATCATGCATGCTCTATGTCCTAGTTCTGAAAAAAGTCATATTTATGATCTTTTAAAAATGTCAGTATGTGTCAACAACTGCACTGCAAACTATAACTCCCTCCTACCCCTCACCTAATAAAGTGAAAAAATGTTAGAAGCTATGTTAGTTTACATAAAAGGGCTTCTACTAAGAAACATGATGTACTATACTGGAAAATTAAGAGACCCTATTAAAGGTTTTCTTAATGTGACTCTGAATAAGTTTAGAGGCCAACATATCTATACCACATGCTGATTTTTAGGTCAGTAGTATGGGGTGCCTTATAAAAACATCTTTTTGTAGTACTGATAAGAAATCCCCTTGGATTGGCTCCAAGATGGAAATGTGTTACAGATAAATTCTGGGGGCCGGGTGGTGCACCTGGTTGAGTGTACATGTTACAGTACTCAAGGACCCGGGTTCAAGCCCCCGGTCCTCACCTGCAAAGGGAAAGCTTTGTGAGTGGTGAAGCAGGGTCTCTGTCTCTCTCCCTTTCTATCACCCCTTTCCATCTCAATTTCTGGCTGTCTTTATCCAATAAATAAATAAATAAAGATAAAAATTAAACCAGATAAATTATTTTTATAGTAATATATATATATATATATATATATGTTTTAAAAAATATTTATTTATTTATTCCCTTGTCGCCCTTGTTGTTTTACTGTTGTAGTTATTATTATTGTCATTGTGTTGGATAGGACAGACAGAAATGAAGAGAGGAGGGGAAGACAGAGGGGGATAGAAAGATAGACACCTGCAGACCTGCTTCACCACCTGTGAAGCAACTTCCCTACAGGTAGGGGAGCCGGGGGCTCGAACCAGGATCCTTATATCGGTCCTTGAGCTTTGCGCCACCTGCGCTTAACCTGCTGTGCTATCGCCCAACTCCCATAAAATATATATTTAAAGTACTAGTCAACCTATTTACCATAAAGCAGACATAAGTCAAGACATTCTTTTTTCTTTTTAACCAGAGCACTGCTCAGCTCTGGCTGATGGTGGTGTGGGGGATTGAGTCTGGGACTCTGGAGCCTCAGGCATGAGAGTCTCTTTGTATAACCATTATGCTATCTACCCCTGCCCTAAGTAAAGATATTCCTTTGAATTAAAAACTGAGTTACGTTGAAGAAGTAGCTAGTTCTCACTACTATTGCTTAATGATACCATTTTGTAAGTCTTACAGAGATTTTTTTGAGTTCTTAACATCATATAATAGTGACCTGGCACTAGTTTAGGGCTATAAAAACATAATTATCACAAGTCACACAAAAACATGATAATTATTATAAATTTCTTCATGTCTTCAAAAAAGTGTTTGGACAACAACTATAATACACAATGCTGTGAGCAGCCTAAGAAGTATTCTAAATGATGGGTATAATTTAATGATGGCAAATGAGCTGTACCAATGTTGAGTTTAGGAGGTAAAATTCTTTCATGTACTATATTCTTGTTCTATGCTTTCTTGACAACACTCCCAACAGAAAGCTTCCAGTCTGTTTGCTGTTTCTTGGCTGATGAGACATTCATCCTTTAATTCCCTGATTGTTCTCCTCAATGACTTTTGGAAACGTTTTTCTCGGTCTAAAACGTTCCGCAGACTTCTCTTGGTATCCTCTAGCTCGCTGATCACATGATCTAATTTATGCTTAAGTTTCTTTGGACTGTCCATTACACTGTAGCTATGTTCCTAAAAACATAAAAACCAAGTTATTACGTGAGACAAATAGTTAGATAAATGCTTATGTAACAAAGTTTCAACAGTTTCTCTAGTTATAGTACCTAGAAATGATTTATTTTAAAAAAATAAATTTTATTTATTTATTATTGGATAGAGACAGAGAGAAATTGAGAAGGAAGAGGGAGATAAAGACAGAGAAAGACCACTCATGAAGCTTTCCCACTGCAGGTGGGGGCTGGGGCTTGAACACTGGTCCTTGCTCACTGTAGTACATGCACTTAACCAGATGTACCACTCACTGCCTGGCCTCTAAAAATGATTTCTAAGTTGGTGATATGAAGAGGTTTAAAAAACATAGGAAGAGGATGGGGATGGAAGCAGTGTCTCATTTGTCGAAGGCTGTGAGTGCAAAATCCTATGGATGGAAAAAAAAAACTTCTCTTTTTATCTTGTTCTGGCAGAGAAGGTAGTGAGAGTGAAAGAAACCAGAACATCTAAGCTTCCTTCAGTGCAGCAGTGGCTGGGCTTGAATATGGCAAAGCAGTGCATTATACACGTGATTTATTTCACTGACCCAGAAAACATTTCTCATTCACCACAGATGGTATTTGCTTATACCGTGGCACTTGCAATAGCTTAAGCAGTTCTTCCACCCCCTAATGTGTGGGGCTGTTTATCAAATAAACTTAAAATTTACCTTAGTTACTTAATTTTTATGACTGTGATTTTATAAGAGATGATGGGGAAATAATCACTGAATCAGATCTTAGGCTAAATGTTATAGATTTAGAGAGGAGTCTGGTTTTGAAATATTAAACATCCCCACACCTATGGACATCTAATCTCTGACAAAGGGGCCCAGACTATTACATGGGGAAAGCAGAGTCTCTTCAACAAATGGTGTTGGAAACAATGGGTTGAAACATGCAGAAGAATGAAACTGAACCACTGTATTTCACCAAATACAAAAGTAAATTCCAAGTGGATCAAGGACTTGGATGTTAGACCACAAACTATCAGATACTTAGAAGAAAATATTGGCAGAACTCTTTTCTGCATACATTTTAAAGACATCTTCAATGAAACGAATCCAATTACAAAGAAGACTAAGGCAAGTATAAACCTATGGGACTACATCAAATTAAAAAGCTTCTTCACAGCAAAAGAAACCACTACCCAAATCAAGAGACCCCTCACAGAATGGGAGAAAATCTTTACATGCCATACATCAGACAAGAGTTTTATAACCAACATATATAAAGAGCTTGCCAAACTCAACAACAAGACAACAAATAACCCCATCCAAAAATAGGGGGAGGACATAGACAGAATATTCACCACAGAAGAGATCCAAAAGGCCGAGAAACACCTGAAAAATGCTCCAAGTCTCTGATTGTCAGAGAAATGCAAATAAAGACATCAATGAGATACCACTTCACTCCTGTGAGGATGTCATACATCAGAAAAGGTAACAGCAGCAAATGTTGGAGAGGTTGTGGGGTCAAAGGAACCCTCCTACACTGCTGGTGGGAATGTCAGTTGGTCCAACCTCTGTGGAGAACAATATGGAGAACTCTCAGAAGGTTAGAAATGGACCTACCCTATGATCCTGCAATTCCTCTCCTAGGGATATATCCTAAGGAACCCAACACACCCATCCAAAAAGATCTGTGTACACATATGTTCTTGGCAGCACAATTTGTAATAGCCAAAACCTGGAAGCAACCCAGGTGTCCAACAACAGATGAGTGGCTGAGCAAGTTGTGGTCTATATACACAATGGAATACTACTCAGCTGTAAAAAATGGTGACTTCACCGTTTTCAGCCGATCTTGGATGGACCTTGAAAAATTCATGTTAAGTGAAATAAGTCAGAAACAGAAGGATGAATATGGGATGATATCACTCTCAGGCAGAAGTTGAAAAACAAGATCAGAAAAGGAAACACAAGTAGAACCTCAACTGGAATTGGTGTATCGCACCAAAGTAAAAGACTCTGGGGTGGGTGGGTGGAGAGAATACAGGTCCAAGAAGGATGACAGAGGACCTGGTGGGGGTTGTATTGTTATATGGGAAACTGGGGGATGTTATGCATGTATAAACTATTGTACTTACTGTTGAATGTAAAACATTAATTCCCCAATAAAGAAATAAAAAAGAAATATTAAACAATTTAAGCTTTCTTAATGTATTTATGGTAAAAAATAATTTCACTGAATATACTTTTTCCACTTGCTTATAGGAGAAATAACATTGGACTCATATAGGTACTTAAAAAATCATTTGAAAATATGTTATTTAAGGGACTGGGTGGTGGCACACCAGTTAAGTGCCTATAGTCCTATGTACAAGGACCCAGGTTTGAGCCCCCCTGCTCTGTAGTGGAGACACTTCATAAGTGGTGAAGCAGGTCTGCTGGTGTCTATCTCTCTTTCTCCCTTCCTCTACCCTCTCAATTTCTCTCTGTCCTAGGAAATAAAATAGGGGAAAAAAGGAAAAAAAATGGCCACCAGGAGCTTGAGCAGTGGCTTTGTAGTGCAGGTACTGAGCCCCAGTTATAAAACACTGCTGGTAGAAGACCTAAAAAAAAAAAAAGTCTCATTTTTGACAGTTTCACCACAATGGAATGCAAAATTCCAAAATGTTTTTATAAATATATCATTACAAAGTAATTTAAAAATACATATAGAAATGCAAAGGACCTAGAATATCTAAAAACAACTGTGAAAAAAGAACAAACTTTGTCTGATTTCAGTAATTACTATAAAATTATTGATATAATAGTCAAGATAATAAAACACACCTGGGGCCAAGTGATGATATGCCTTATTGAGCACACATGTTACAGTGTACAAGGACCCAAGTTAAGCCCTGAGTCCCTACCTTCAGGGGTAATGCTTCACAAGTGGTGAAGCAGTGCTGCAGGTATATCTCTGACTCCCCCCCCCCATCTCCCTCCTCCTCTTAATTTCTGGCTGTCTCTTCCTAATAAATAAAGATAATTAAAACATTATTAAAAACAGATCTGTTTCCAGGTCAGGTTCTAACATAGGTAGGCAGTAAGATGAATAAATATAGTCTGTATTCTGTATATGTATATTCTGTATGTGTATCACTGTTATTTAAGAAACTAAAGATAGACCAGCTCACCTGGAGAGTGTGCTGCTTTGTCATACACATGACCCATACTCAAACCTGGTGCCCACTGCACTGAAGAAAGTTTTGGTGTTGTGGTTTCTTCTCTTCACTCTCTCTGACTCTGTCTGAAAAAGTCAGCCCAGAGAGGTGAAGTCCCAGAGATGACCAAAAACAGAAACTAAAGAAATAAGTACTTTTTGTTAAATATTTTCATATAGAAAATATAGTTCCAAGGGGAAAAAAAAAGAAAAAAGAGTGGTCCGGGAGGTGGTGCAATGGTAAAGCTTTGGACTCTCAAGCATGAGGTCCCAAGTTTGATCCCTGGCAGCATATGTGCTAGAGTGATGTCTGGTTCTTTTTCTCTCCTCCTATCTTTCTCCTAAGTAAATAAAATCTTTAAAAAAGAAAAAAAAAAAGAAGAAAATATAGTTCCTAGAAGGGAACTACATCATTTTAGTAGAAATATCACTGTGAACCAAAACTAACATTAGACATTACTTCATACTTGTAAGAATGGCTATTATCCATAAGACAAGAAACAACAAGTGCTGGTGAGGATATGTAGAGACAGGATCTCTCTCTTCTTTAAATGATTTATTTATTCTTTTTATTTGCTATCACTGAGAAAAATTGAGAGGGAGAGGGGATATAGAGTGGGAGAGAGAAAGAGGAGACACTGTTCATGAAGCTTCCCTCCTGCAGGTGGGACTGGAGGCTTGCACCTCGGTCCTTATGCATAGTAATGTATGTGCACACTCAACCAGGTGTACCACTACCCAGCTCAGAGACAGAAACTCTTATACACTCTTTGTGTAAATTTAAGTTGGTTCAACCACTATGGAAAGCAGTATGGGGGAGTCGGGCGGTAGTGCTGCGAGTTAAGCACACGTGGCATAAAGCACAAGGACTGGCATAAAGGTCTGGGTTCGAGCCCTGCATCCCCACCTGCAGGAGAGTCGCTTCGCAGGCAGTGGTCTGTTAGTAACCAAAAGGCCATCATTAAAGTGTGCTTGTTTCTTGACCTTATCCAGCTTTTGCAATTCTTACTGAGGAGGTTAGACTTAAAGTGATTGAGGGAAGAGGAGAGGGTAGGAGGGTGTCTAGGCCTAAGTAGTAAATATTTGATTAAGTACTTGGTGTCTAGATTCCAGGTGTCATCAGGATGCCGGCCAGACTTCCCTGGATTGAAGACACCACCAATGTGTCCTGGAGCTCAGCTTCCCCAGAGACCCATCCTACTAGGGAAAGAGAGAGGCAGACTGGGAGTATGGACCAACCAGTCAACGCCCATGTTCAGCGAGGAAGCAATTACAGAAGCCAGACCTTCTACCTTCTGCAACCTACAATGACCCTGGGTCCATGCTCCCAGAGGGATAGAGAATGGGAAAGCTATCGGGGGAGGGGGTGGGATATGGAGATTGGGCAGTGGGAATTGTGTGGAGTTGTACCCCTCCTACCCTATGGTTTTGTTAATTAATCCTTTCTTAAATAAAAAAAATAAAATAAAAAAAAAAAGTACTTGGTGTCTTCTTAAGGTCTTTAAAAAATATATCTTTGGGAGTCGGGCTGTAGCGCAGCGGGTTAAGTGCAGGTGGTGCAAAGCACAAGGACCGGCATAAGGATCCAGGTTCGAACCCCGGCTCCCCACATGCAGGGGAGTCGCTTCACAGGCGGTGAAGCAGGTCTGCAGGTGTCTATCTTTCTCTCCCCCTCTCTGTCTTCTCCTCTTCTCTCCATTTCTCTCTGTCCTATCCAACAACGACGACAATAATAACTACAACAATAAAACAACAAGGGCAACAAAAGGGAATAAATAAAATAAAATATTAAAAAAAAATATATATATCTTTATAGTTATTTATAATGGCATTATTAAATAGCATTTAAATAAATTAAATATCATTATTTAAATAAATTTAAATAATTCATCTAAATAATCAATAATGATAAATTAAATAATTTAATTTAAATAAATTCAACAGCATTATTTATAATAGCCAACAACTATAAACAACCCAAAGGTCCAACAACTGACAGATTAAGAAGATCTGGTTTATATTCATAATGGAATATTAGTTATATTTAGCTATAAAGAAATATGAAATCCTGTCATTTGCACGCTAGACCTAAAGAGTAGTTATTAAGTGAAATAAGTCAGACGTAGAGAAAAACATGATTTTACTCATATGTTGTATAGAGAAAGCAAGCAAATAATTATGTAGAACAATAACAACTTTTGGACCATGAGACCAAATAGTGATTACCACAGGAGAGTGGGGAGGCTATAGGGTAATATTAATCAAAACAAGGGAATACACATGGTAATTATCAGTGATGTGTACCTGAAACTTATATAATATTATATTATAATGATAGTACAATAAAAAATTTTAAAAAATTCTTGAAAAAGTATTCTTGAATTACATATGTGACCAGAGAATTATCACCTCTGTGGACTGGTGAGATAGCATAATGGTTATGCAAAAGACTTTCATACCTGAGGCTCCAAGGTCCCAGGTTCAGTCTCTAGCACCACCATCTATCAGCCAGAGCTGAGCACTGCTCTGGTCTCTCTCTTTCTCTCTGTATCTCTCTTTCACTCAAAAATAAAATAAGATTAAAAAATGAATATTAAAAAATTAAATAAAAATATGTATAAAATTATGTCAGTATTGAATTTATATAAATTATAATGGCCTTAGGAGGCAATATAACTTAAAGATACTAAATATATATATAAAGACCTGTCAGGTAGTCCAGGAAGTGGCACAGTGGATAAAGCACTGGACTCTCAAGCATGAGGTCCCACGTTGAATCCCTGGCGGCACATGTACCAGAGTGATGTCTGGTTCTTTCTCTCTCCTCCTATCTTTCTTATGAATAAATCAATGAAAATTAAAAAAATCAATGTGTACAGATGAAGACACAATTTAAAAATAACTAGTTTAGAAAAAAAACCTATCATGGAGATAGCACTAATGGTTATGCAAAATTGAGCAGTATGCTCTGGTTAAAAACAAACAAACAACATTTAAGATCTAACCCCTTAGTTTCTTTTTTTAAAAAATATTTTATTTATTTATTTTCTCTTTTGTTGTCCTTGTTGTTTTTCGTTGTTGTAGTAGTTATTATTGTTATTGATGTTGTTGTTGTTAGATAGGACAGAGAGAAATGGAGAGAGGAGGGGAAGACAGAGAGAGGCAGAGAAAGATAGACACCTGCAGACCTGTTTCACCGCTTGTGAAGCGACTCCCCTGCAGGTGGGGAGCCGGGGGCTCGAACCAGGATCCTTATGCCGACCTTGTGCTTTGCGCCACCTGCACTTAACCCGCTGCACTACCATCCGACTCCCCCTAGTTTAATTCTAACAAAGAGGACAGTTATCGTAAAAATACCAATATTAGTTCAGTAAGGAATTGTACTCACAAAAATGAAGTGGGATTGAAATTCTTCAATACATGAGGAAGAACCAACTAGTTGATGATTGTGGTTTGTGACTGGGAGGGTTCTGAGGGTGAAATTTTTACAATGAAGATTTTCTCTTTTCCCCTGTTGAGAATAGTTAATAACAATCATTGCAGATACTTCTGTCCTTTCTCAATTTTATTTTGTCTAAACTTTGTGTGGTAAAGTTAATATAACTTTCTCCCACATAAGAAACTGCATCTAAAAGCCAGTAAATATAAGATTCCATTGAGATAACTTCAAGTAAACACACCCCAAATATCTCAGAAGTTCATCTGAAAATAAAAATTTCCCTAGAAGAATGATGAGTGATTAAAATATACATGTAATTCAATATATATACATATATATTATAAAATAAAAACAGTAAAAAGACTGTGCAATTATCTTATGCCAGAAACAGTTAGAAATAGATAAATATTAAAGGCTTTCCAGCCATGACATCATCTCCCCAGACAATAACTTGGATCCACCTGTATATCACATTTCAGGCTCAGGGGAAAAAAGGAAGAAAAAAAAAAACTAGTATAGCCACAGGCCCTTTGGAATATAACTAAAATATGCCTACTAGCTATTTACAAAATGGAGGATGCCCCCCCCCCCCAACTCTTCCTCTGCACTATTCCAGCCATTAGGTCCATGATTGGTCAACAATTTGTTTGGCTTTGTATGTTAACTCTCTTTTCACCCACCAGGTTCCAGATGCTAGCATGATGCCAACCAGACTTCCCTGGACAGACAACCCCACCAATGTGTCCTGGAGCTCTGATTCCCCAGAGCCCTTCCCTACTAAGGAAAGAGAGAGGCAGGCTGGGAGTATGGATCGACCTGTCAATGCCCATGTTCAACGGGGAAGCAATTACAGAAGCCAGACCTTCAACCTTCTGCATCCCACAATGACCTTGGGTCCATACTCCCAGAGGGATAAAGAATAAGAAAGCTGGGAGTCGTGCTGTAGCGCAGCCGGTTAAGTTCATGTTGTGCAAAGCGCAAGGACTTGCATAAGGATCCAACAATGATGGCATCAGTAACGACAACAGTAACTACAACAATAAAACAACAAGGGCAACAAAAGGGAATAAATAAATATTAAAAAAAAAGAATAAGAAAACTATCGGGAGGAGAGGGGATACAGAATTCTGGTGGTGGGAATTGTGACGAGTTGTACCCCTCTTATCCAATGGTTTAGTCAATGTTTTCTTTTTATAAATAAAAAAATAAAAAAAAAAGATTAAAGGCTTTAGGATTAAAAAAATGCATTAAAAATTTTTAAAAAAATATTTATTTTCCCTTTTGTTGCCCTTGCTTTTTATTGTTGTAGTTATTATTGCTGTTGTTATTGATGTCGTCGTTGTTGGCTAGGACAGAGAGAAATGGAGAGAGGAGGTGAAGACAGAGAGGAGAGAGACAGACACCTACAGACCTGCTTCACCGCCTTGCAGGTAGGGAGCCAGGGGCTCTAACCGGGATCCTTACACCTATCCTTGAGCTTGGCGCCAGGTGCGCTTAACCCACTGCACTACCACCCGACTCCCAAAAATGCCATCTTAAATAAGTGGAGAAAGGCTATACACTGTTTAAAAACAAACTAATTAAGAAAGCAATATATCTTTTATTTTATTTTTAAAATATTTAGTTATTAATTATAAAGACAAAGACAGAGGGAAAGGGAGACAGAGACAGAAAGAGGGAGGGTAGACACACATACCACATACATATACGTACACACACACACATTTGCAGAACTGTTTTTACCACTTGTGAAGCTTGCCCCCTGCAGGTGGGAGCCAGGGGACTGAACCCAAGTTCCAATGTATCCTTTATATATAACAAGTCATAATAAAATTCTAAGTACTGAAACTTTACATAAAAATGAAAACATGTAGATGTAGAAAAATAGGAGATACATAATCTTAAAAGTGGGGCAAATTAAACTTAAGACAATTTATGGGATATTATTAAAGGGCTGCTTATTTATAAAACAAAAACTTAACCCCCTAGTTAGAAAAAAATAAAAAGACAGTGGTTTGGGAGATGGCATAGTAGATAAAGCATGGGACTCTCAAGCATGAGGTCCCAAGTTCAATCCCTGGCAGCACATGTACCAGAGTGATGTCTGATTCTTGCTCTTCTCCTATCGTTCTCACTTTACTTACTAGTAAATAAATAAAATCTGAAAAAAAAAATTACAACAAAAAGTAAGTGCAATATAAATGGCAGTTAAGTGATCATAGCTTCAATATATAATATTTTTACAAAATAGTTAAGAAAAAAGGGTAAAAATTGAAGAGAATCTGAATAAACAAAGAAACAGAAATGTCTAATAGACACATGAAAAAATGTAGAACTCACTATTCACAAGTTAAAACAAAAAAGGGACAAGTTTAAAAAACAGTAAGATGTAGTTTGTTTATAAACTTTAGGAAAAGTTGATAAATCTGGATTGAAAAAATCTGGATTGAAAATTTACGCATAGGTAGTAGGATAGTAGACAGGTAATATCTGGTGGGATTGCAGGAAATCTGTATCAAAAAAGTCTTAAATCTGTGTATAAATTAGTACAATTTAGTTTGAGGAAAGAAGGACAAAAATTCTGCTATAATAATGTTCATTACAGTGCTATTTAGAATACCAAAAAAAAAAAAAAAAGGAATCTATAATCTATATAATAGTGACTGACTACATAAACCACTATTCATATTCTATATAATTAGCTCTATAGAGTCATTAAAAATACTTATAAAAGGATGGGGGTATGCTGCTAAATATGTGGGCTAAATATGCCACACAGGGGTAGATAGCATAATGGTTACACAAAGAGATTCTCATGCCTGAGGCTCCAAAGTCCCAGGTTCAATCCTTTGCACTGCCATAAGCCAGAGCTGAGCAGTGCTCTGGTAAAAATAAAATAAAATAAAATAAATAAAATAAAAAAGAAACATAAGGCTACCATAATTAAAAAAAAACTTATAACATGGAAACCACCAGCTATATGCCATGGTATGGAGGGAACCAGAGGAACTTTTGCTGATGGCTATAAATAGGCAGAACCACTTTGTAAAGCTATGGCAATATATCCTCAAGCTGAACATTTCTATCCCCAGGATCTAGCAATTTCACTTCTAACAAGAATACTTACATTTTCCATAAATTTGTGCATAAATGCATGAAAAAACATGCAAAAATGTTTATAGCTGCACTGTTTGTAATGATTTTAATGCAAAAACAACCCAAATGTTCATAAACAGAATGGAGAAATTACAGAGTATATAACAGAACTCTACATTTTACAAAGAAAATAAATGGCCTACTGTCACATGCTACAATGTGAATGAGTCACACAAACAAAATGTTGTGCTAAAGAAGCCAAAATATGAACTGACTTTATTCTTATAATTGGTGGTAAAAAGTCAATAAAGCAGTTGTCTTTGGGGGTATAGTAACTAAGAAAGAGCATGAGTCAGGCTGCTAAGGCAATATTCTATATATTGGTCTGAAGGGAACAGTATAAGCATATTCACTTTTTCTCAACATTCACTGCCTTGTGCACTTATGGTTGTGTGTGGACTTTTAACATTTATGTGTTGAACTTTAAAATTAAATAGATTTAACGAATTCAAAACCTAGTAAACAGCACACAAACATGGATATTCTATATTGGCTTCCTCTTTGTGATCTAGAAATGTGAATACAATCATGTATGGTGCTTATTAAAAAGTGCAGATTCTTGGAACTCCAACCCAAATGTTATGTAATCAAATTCTTTCTGGAAGTGGAACAGAAGATTCGGTATTTTAAACAAGTTCTCCGTTAATACTTATGTAGATTAAAGTCTGAAAGTCACTGCTGTGAAAGAATACTAACATGGAAAGCAATGATTGAGTGAACTCAAGCCAAAACTCAGTGGAGTTCAAAATGTAACCTCTGCCATTTGGCAGTTTTGTGACTCTGGGAAACTATTCCAGTTTTCTGGGCCCAAACTTCCTCAAATGGTTAGGTGAGAGTAATATATTTCAAGTAGTTGTGAGGAGTAAATTAATTTACATAAAAGTGCTTAGAATAGTGGCTGTTATCATTATATATGCATTTCAAAAACCAGAAAGTCACTAAATAAAAAAGTATGTATAATTAATTTTAAGAAAGATATACATTAAAGTGTTACTAGTGTTATCTCTGATTATTTTAACTTTAATTTTATCTTTGTTATCTGATTTCTTATTGTGAAAAAGATTTTTATTATTAGAAAATATTACTTATAGAAAGCCAGTAATTTATGGCTTACTTACTGTGCCCATGTTTATTTTATTGTGGTTAAAGTTTTTTCATACTTGCAGGATTTTTCATACTCCCAGCAGACTCCTTTTCTTTTCTTTTTTTTAAGATTTTAAAAAATATTTATTTGTTTACTCCCTTCTGTTGCTCTTGTTGTTTTATTGTTGTAGTCATTATTATTGTTGTTATAGATATCGTCGTGTTGGATAGGACAGAGAGAAATGGAGAGAGGAGAAGTCAGAGAGGGGGAGAGAAAGACACCTGCAGACCTGCTTCACCGCTTGTCAAGTGACTACCCTGCAGGTAGGGAGCCGGGGTTCGAACTGGGATCCTTATGCCAGTCCTTGCGCTTTGTGTCACGTGCGCTTAACCCACTGCGCTACCGTCCAACTCCCCTTACTTTCCTTTTATAGATATAGGATGAAAGAGAGGGAGAAAGAGACAGGAGATACACCACAGCACTGCTTGTGAAGTTGCTGTATGTTGCTCTCATGTGGTGGCTCAGGACTTGAACCTGGGTCCTTGTGAATGAATGGTAAAGTGTGTGTTCTACTGAGTGAAACATCTCCTAGCCCTCTATTGTGCCTATAAAAATTTTTAAATGTTTTATTTTATTTTAATAAGAGAGATAGGGAAACACAGAGGGGAATACCAGATCACTGCTCTGGTTTGGCTTAGAGTGGTTCTGGGGACTGAACTTGAGACCTTGGAGCCTAAGGCATAACCATTCTGCTGTCTCCCCAGCCTTTGTGTATGCATTCTTTAGTGTCCTCTAAACATAGTTAGGTGACTGCATGTTAGTGAAACAAATAAACAAACAAAAAACCCTTAGAGAAAATTGTATAAGATATTGTATGTTAATTTTTTATTATCTTAAAATTTATTTTATTTTAATGAGATACAGAAAGATATCCAGAGAGACCAGAACACTGCTCAGCTCTTGTTTATGGTGATGCTGTGGACTAAACCTGGGATCTCAGAGACACAGACATGAAAGTTTTTTGTATAACTACTAATCGGCCTCTCTGGCCCCAATGTCCTATGTCCATTAGCATGGAAAAAAGTTAGGCAGTCTCTATTTGATTTCTCAGGTGCTACGATGTCAATAATTCATCTTTCTAGTGACCAAGAACACATTGGAGCAGACATGCTTCCCTTGTTTCCAAGTGTCAGCAAGGAGACACCTTTCTTGTTTCTTTTTTAAAAAAATGTTAAATCTCTTTCGTTTAAACATTTTATTTTAAATATTCTATTTATTTATTTTGGATAGTTATAGAGAGAAATTCAGAGGGAAGATCTAGATACACTTACAACACTGTTTCACCTCTTAGGAAGCTTACCCTGCCACCTCCTGCAGGTGGAGACTGGGGGCCTGAACCCCTGTGCTTGAGCACTGTAATGTGTGCATTCTACCACATGTGCTATGGCCTGGCCCTGGAATACCTTTCAATGGAGGCGCACCACTATTCTTGTGAATATCTACAAGCTCTTTCTCAATTTTATCCAATGAAAACAGTCAATCTACAATTTCTGGAAGAAAATACATTTTCACGTCTATGAAGTTAAAAGATATTATTACCCCTTTTCCCCAAAGAGAGGGGCAATCAACCATGGCACTAACATCATTGGAAAAAAAAAAAGATGAATTAAAGTCTGTTTACACAGTATTTTCAAAGTTTACTTATAGAATCCTTTGATTTTCTTTTTCTGACCTTTTTCTCTCCTCTTTCTCTTGTTCTAAAATACTATGTACATAACAAAAGCCAAAGCAGCAATTAAAAAAAAAAATCAAAGACTGGATTTGAAATTAATAAGCAAACAAAAAAAGTCTTAGCAAAAGGGAGTGAAGTTTAACAATACCGTAAATAGTAAGCAACGAAGGGACCAGGTGGGGGCGCACTGGCTCAGCGCACACATTACAATGTGCAAGGACCCAGGTTCAAGCCCCAAGTCCCTACCTGCAGGGGGAAAGCTTCACAAGTGGTGAAGCAGGGCTGTAGGTGTCTTTCTGTCTCTCTCCCTCCTTATCTTCCCCTCCCTTCTCAATGTCTCTCTGTCTCTATCCAAAAATAAATTAAAAAATATTTTAAAAAAAGTAAGCAATGATGGTGAACATTAAGCTATAAACAAACCTTTACGTGAGATGGGACATCAAATATAGAAGGTATAACTCCAGGTTTTAGCTTAATATTTGGAGCAGTTCTGTCAAAATCTGTCTTCTTAAAGTGCCTTGAACATAATACATCTCCTTTTTTAGGCTCCCAAATGCCTGCAGCATTCACATCAAGTCTTTTCATTGCTAATACCCATTTTCTTTTGGTATTTTCATCTGTGGGGAATCTAGAAAAAAATACAAAGACTATTTTAAAATTAAACACTATTGGCACATAACTTGAATAAAGGTAGTAACTAAATAGATCCCTTAATTAGTATGTTATTACCCCAAGGGGCTAGACTATTCAGTAAACTATCATTACTCAGGCTTTCATAACTTTTAATTTTATTCATTTATTTATTTAATCAATTTATTTACATTTCTGGGGCTTCACTGCTTTAACTTTTTCAGACAGATAAAAAGAGAGGGTGGTAGTGTACCTGGTTGAGTGCACATATTATAATGCATAAGGGCTGGGTTCAAGCCCCCAGTTCCCACCTACAGGGGGAAAGTTTCAAAAGTGCTGCTGGTGTTTCTCTGTCTCTGTCCTTTTCTACCTCCCCCATCCTCTCAATTTCTAGCTATCTCTGGCCAATTCAAAAAAAAAAAGAAAGAAAAAAAGAGAGAGAACAAGACAACACAACATCAGGCACCCTATCCAGAAGAGCTATTTTGCTAGTACCATAACTTTGATTTTTTTTTTTTGGGTCATTATCAGGCACCATTAATCTGGGCCTCTGAACATTTTCAGACAGATAGATAGATAGATAGATAGACAGACAGCTAGCTAGATAACACACCAGAAGAAAGAGAAAGATATCATAGCTCCAAAGCTTTCTCCAATGTGATGGGGGCCGGGTTTGTCCTACTTTTTAATTTTAATAGATATTTCTATCAATCATGCTGAAGACATATGGTCTTCATTTCAAGTTTTCTCATTCATAAACTAATGACTAAATGGATATTTATCAATCATGCTGAAAACACATGGTCTTCATTTCAATTTTTCTCATTTATAAAGAAACAACTAAATGGATATTTAACATTTTATAGTAAGACCCCAAAATGATTTTTTTTGTTTGTTTGTTTTTCTTTGGGAAAACTGCTCAGCTCTGGCTGATGGTAGTCGAAGGACTGAATCTGGGACTTTAGAGCCTCAGGCATGAGAGTCTCTGCATAACCATTATGCTATCTAAGAAAAGTTTCTTAAAATGCACTTGAACCTTTTCTTATTTAAATTGATATCCGGAACTTATCGGAGATGAATAGAACTCCTTTTCCTTCTATTCTTCCATCAGCATCAGAAAACCACTCAGTGCATTATTTAATACATCAGATATATAATTGCTTAGTGAATTAACACAAAAAAAACAGTGAAGAGTTTGGTATTCTGGAATGAGAACTATTTTTGAGAAATAGGATAACCCTATCTTTTCCAATTTTCCAGCTGCTTCAAATCTTTTCTTGAATAAGGTAGAGGTAACTTTCATTTCCTCTTCTCTATCAAAAATAGAAGATCTTTTTCTAGCATATAACATAGTGCTTGGTAAAAAAACAGAGACATAAATATTAAATATTATTACATCTTATTACTCTGTTAATGCTCTTGGAAGGATGGTTAAAATACCAAACAAGGATTTTGCTATTTGCAATATAGAGAAATGAACCCTTTTTTGAATTTGATTCTTCCTTCCTTCAAATTGTAAACATGCAAATAACAGTAAATTCCTTTCAAGTCATGTCAAAATGTCAAGTAAAAATATTAGCAAAACGAGTTTGATATGTTACCCAGTTTCTGATACTTTGGTAGGCACCTTACTTAACCATCCAAACTAAATGTAAAATAGTGTAAAAGCATCACAGTAATTGCAAATACAACAAGCACAATAAAAAGGTTATTTAAAAAGCACTTGGGCAGCTGGGAAGGGAGATAGATGACTGACTGGTTAAGAGTATGAGACTTGCACAGTGGAGGCTCTTGGGATGGATCCCCAGGTGGAAGTAGTACTCTGGCTTGTTTCATGTAAAACTCTCTAATACACAAAGATTCATTTTTTTTTTTTTTTAAGTACTTGGAAACTAAAGTTCAAAACTGAAGGTTTCAGTAGCTTGTCTTTAGCTTTTTATAAGTCAGTAGTTCTTGGCTTAAGTATAGCAAAATCTTACACATGAAATGTCAGTCCTTTCAACTTGGAGTTTGGCAAACAGCGAGAAGCACATCCAATGGCCGAGCAACATTTCACCATGATTTTTTTTTAGCAATTCATAACAGAACTGAAAGAAAATAAAAATGATAAGCATAAGTAATTTCAAGGCTGAGGGGAACACTTTAACATCCCCGGTGTGCTTTAGGTAATGTGAAATTATGGTAACGGTACATCTTTTCTTTTTTTAATTTTTATTGTATTCATTTATTGGATAGAGACAAAAATTGAGAGGAAAGAGAGCCTCAGCGAGGGGGAAAAAAGAGACACCTGCAGTTCTGCTTCACTTGTTAAGTTTCCCCACCAGCAGGTGGGGACTGGCGGCTTGAACTCAAGCCCTTGCTGTCACAGGTGAGCTCAACCAGGCGCTCCACCACCCAGACACTAGGATATTTCCTTTCAACAGGTGCAGCTACGTTCCTAAAAATTTCCAGGGGACTGGCTCTTTAATAAGACAAATCGTGGGGCCGGGTGGTAGCGCACCTGGTTGAGCGCACCTGTTACAGTACACAAGGACCCAGGTTCAAGCCCCCGGTCCCCACCTGCAGGGAGAAAACTTTGCGAGTGAGAAGCAGGGCTGCAGGTCTCTGTCTCTCTCCCTCGCTATCTTCCCCTTCCTTCTCGCTTTCTGGCTGTCTCTATCCAATAAATAAATAAATAAAGAGAATTAAAAATTTGTTTAAAAAAACAAGACATATTGTGTGAGTATACATAGTACACTCTGAATGTCCGATTCATATTTGGTAGATTTCTATATTTCATCCAGTGCTTCTGATAGGCATCGGGATCCCTCCCTAGGTTCCCAGCGTCAGCAGCACCACGCAGATCTTTGGGTTTACTCATTCCTAAGACTCTTTCAGCTCCAGGGCTGCTTCCTCAGTGAAACCTTCCTTGACACTAAAACTAAGAGCCTCTCTAGTATTAGCTTGCATACCAGTAGAACGCACCTTTCCCCCCCCCAAGCATTTCTATATATATATATATATTCCCTTTTGTTGCCCTTGTAATTATTATTGTTACTGATGTCATCATTGTTGATGTCGTTGTTGTTGGATAGGACAGAAAGAAATGGAGAGAGGAGAAAAGACAGACACCTGCAGACCTGCTTCACCGCCTGTGAAGCGACTCCCCTGCAGGTGAGGAGCCGGGGGCTTGAACCCGGATCCTTATGCCGGTCCTTGCGCTCTGCGCCACGTGTGCTTAACCCGCTGCGCTACGGGCCGACTCCCCCTAGCATTTCTTAAATGTGCATTTGTTTCAGTGTTTCTCCGATAAGTATCTTTCTCCCCTGCCAGTTTCGTGGGTTGCGTGAGGGCACTGCGGGGGCGTGTGTTTTCGCTCAACTTCAGCCCCCAAGGCACCGCCTGCGACCAGCACGCGGCCTGAAGGAAGCGCCGGGAGATAAGGGGAGGGGGCGTCGGGAGCCGGGAACCGCAGCTCGGCGGCTCAGACCCGCCCGGGGTCAGCCGCCGGCCGAGCTCCGCCCCTTTCCGAGCCTTCTAGCCGACGTCCCGCGGGGAGGGAGGGGCCCCCCTGTCACAGGTGCTGATGCTGCGGGAGAGCGTCCCATCCTTAGGGGCCTCTCGGCATCTCCGCGCCCCTGCCGTCCTCCTCGCCCCGAAACACAGAGCAGTTGGATGGGTGGCGATGGGGTAAAGAAAAGGCAACTTAAGAGTTATTACCGTTAGCAGCGAAGGCAGCGACTAACATCGACGACAGAGACTGCGTCTCACTCACTTCCGCCCCGTCGCTCGGAGGACCGGAAGCCCCGCTGCCCCGGGTCACGTGCTCAGCTGCCATCTTGTCTGTGGCGGCGGCGCGGCCGCCGGGACGAGGTGTGCTGGGGCGGCGCTGCTTCTCGGGGCGTGGCTCTCGTTCTAGCAGAAGGGGCAGTGGAGAGTGCGCCGAAGTGGTGAGATGGCGGCGTCGGTGCCGGGGAGTGGCGTTAGTGACCAACATAAAGGGCGGCGGGGCTGCGAGCACTATGACAGAGGATGTCTATTGAAGGTAACGACTTCAGTGGCCTCTTCCCCTACAGACTCGCGCCGGATCGGGTTGTGGTTGGAGCGGGCAAGGCGGCTAGACTCGGGCTTAAGCTGGAGGTTAAGCTGTTGGTCAGCTTGCCCTCCCTCCACCCCCTTAAGCCACTTAGGGGTTCGTGCTGTGACAAAATTTTGGGCTAGGCGACTTGTAGGCTTCATGTATCCTTCAGTTTCGTGCTTTGCAAACAGTGTTTTGTGTAGCAGGAGTTTCAACTTCCCTATCGGTGTTTTGAGCAGTGGGTTCGTGTATTTTAGCCTTCGGCAGCCTGGTGTAGGCTGAGGCAGGCAGCCCTGGTCTGTGCTGACTTTTTCCCATGATCACTTTCAGGTGTGTGATGAAATAATGGACGAGGGTTAAGCCAGTGCAGAATCATAATACAATTTCAGGTTCTGTAGTACATCGTTTTAGAGTCCACGAGTAACCCTAAACCTGCCGAGGAGAGAATGTGTGATATAGTAGGAAGACGAATCAGGTAATTTCCACACGTAGGAAATTAATGTATAGGAAAATGTTTAGTATGCGTTATGTTGTTACTTGGAGAAAAATGTCTAATCTGTTTTTTTTAGTTGGCATCCATTCCTTTAAAGTTTCCAGATTTTTCTTGTAAGAAGAATGGGACATTTTGCTCTAGAAAAGTTGAGCTTTGGAGTCCTACCACCTTACCCCCAAATCTTAATTCTACTCCCTAGTGGAACCTGTGATTGAGCAAACTTCTCCAGGAGTGTCTCGATTAAAGTAGTGATGATAGACGCTCCTGCTTGATTAACACTTGAGTCATACAGGAACAGCCTAAATAAAGTTTTTCTGTAGGTTTAGTGAATGTTTTTCCACTGCTCTGGATGAAACTTTAGTGGCTGGTCATTAAGTTGTTGTATCGGAAACTGAATACAGTTCCTATGATTGCATTTCTGCTGAGATAGTCTGTTCTTTTTAAACTTGGGGTCTAAAACCGAGTTCAACAGCTTGATTCCTCAGTCATCTCCCAAGAACTCTCTTATTTATTTATTTATTCCTTTTTGTTGCCCTTGTTTTATTGTTGTCGTTATTATTGTTGTTATTGATGTTGTCGTTGTTGGATAGGACAGAGAGAAATGGAGAGAAGAGGGGAAGACGGGGGAGAGACAGACAGACACCTGCAGACCTGTTTGACCTCTTGTGAAGCGACTTCCCTGCTTATGGGGAGCTGGGGCCTCGAACCGGGTTCCTTACTCTGGTCCTTGAGCTTTGTGCCACCTGCCCTTAACCCGACTCCCATCTCTCAACTCTTTTTTTTTTTTTTTTTCTCCTCCTCCAGGGTTATTGCTGGGCTCGGTGCCAGCATGAATCCACCGCTCCTGGAGGCCATTTCCCCCCCCCCCCCTTTTGTTGCCCTTGTAGCTTCGTTGTGGTCATTATTATTGCCCTTGTTGACGCAATTCGTTGTTGGATAGGACAGAGGGAAATGGAGAGAGGAGAGGAAGACAGAGAAGGGGAGAGAAAGATAGACACTTGCAGACCTGCTTCACCGCCCGTGAAGCGACTCCCCTGCAGGTGGGGAGCCGGGGGCTCGAACCGGGATCCTTACGCCGGTCCCTGCGCTTTGCGCCACATGCGCTTAACCCACTGCGCCACCGCCCGACCCCCTTTTTAAAAAATTTTTAACCAGAGCACTGTTCAGCTCTGGCTTACGGTGGCGCAGGGGATTGAACCAGGGACTTGGAAGTCTCAGGCATGAGAGTCTGTTTGCATAACCATTATGCTATCTATCCTCCACTCCTCTCAACTCTTTTATCTGTGTTCTGTAGCACTGAGACACTTGGCCATGAATGCCCAATACTGTCTTTCTTAAATGCCAAAGACCAAGTTAAAATTTTAAGGAGAAAGTAATAATTTAAAGCAAATGTTGGTATCGGAGTAGGGTAATTGAAACGTGACCATTACATTGACAAGGAAGAGGTTACTACTGATCATGAGACATTTCGGGAGAAATTGGGATAAAGCATAATTGGAGTGGGTTTGAGAAAGGTTAGTGAGATGAAATAGTCTGTATAGGCAGCTCTTGGAGTTGTGTTGTAACAGAGGGAAAAAAGGTTGTGGTTGCTGGGAGATGCACAATCATGGTATTACTCCCCCTCCCTTTTTTTTTTTAAAGGTTTTATTTACTTATTAATGAGAAAGACAGGAGGAGAGAGAGAAAGAGAGAGAAAGAACCAGGCATCACTCTGGTACATGTGCTGCCAGGGATTGAACTCCAGACCTCATGCTTGAGAGTCCAATGCTTTATCCACTTCGCCACCTCCCGGACCACTTACTTTCCCTTTTAAGGTGGGATATGTTGTATCATATTTGCATATTCTTGGATAAAATTAGAACATTTTACAATGCAGTAGGGAGAAGGAAAACTTTAGGTAGCTGAGTAACCAAAGAGAAGATAGGACCTAGTGCGCAGGTAGAGGAGTTGGCCTTAGATAAAATATACCTGTAGATTCTGTAACATGAGGGATGAAGGAGTATGAGATACATTCACAAATTGTTTGGTAGAGTTTTTTTGGGGAATATTCTCTTAGTAATCTGTTTCACAGTGAAATAAAAGGTGTGTGAAAGGAAAGAATTGGAGTTGAGTTAGAAAGCGAAGAAGTAGTGATTAGAGAATTTCATGTTTGATAGTAAGGTAGAAACGGGATTCAGGTCTGATTCCAGAGTTGGGGTTCTCAAAGTTGGATTGGATTTCTAATGTCCTTTCAGGAGACCCTCTGTGTAATAAATGCTTTCTGTGACATTATATGTCTTTCAGTGTATGCAAAAGTAATGATGAAAACTGCTGGCCCATTAGCACAAATCAAGGCAGTGGCACTGAATTGGATTGTGTTACACTTATGATTTAAATGGGACATTTTCATATAGCATGTCTACAAATTGAAATTAGATGGTAGTCACGAGAAAGAGCTCTTATGTAATTGGATTGCAATCTGAACCAGTTCCTATTTTCATGGAATGGTATTTGGTTAACATTAATCGTGTTGCAAAGGAGGGGAGTAGCAGGACAATCATTATAAGAAAAAACATTCAACAGGGATAAAAAAGATTGAGGTTTTCATGTGAACTCTAGAATTTTAGAAAACTCTGTATTGCTTGCTGTGGGTTTGTGAATATCCCAATCCCTGAGATTTTTCTGCTGAGATGAATGATGATATTCAAGAAAATGACTTTTAAAATGCATGTCAAATGTGTGAACATTTGGAAAATCTATTCAATGAACATTTATTATTTGTTATTGCCACCAGGGTTATCACTGGGGCACTGTGCCAGCACTACTAATTCACTGCTTCTGGCAGCTACCTCCCCCTTTTTTTTCCTTCTATTTTATTTGATATGACACAGAGAAATTGAGGGGCAGGGCAAGGTAGAAAGGGAGAAAAAAAAATAGACACTTGCAGACATGCTTTCACCCCTGCAAGTGGGGGTTGGGGGCTCGAACCTGGGTTCTTGCACACTGGGTTCGTGCTCCACTTTCTGGCCCCTTACTTTTATTTTATTTTATTTATTTATTTTGCATCCAAGGTTATCGCTGGGTATCAGTGCCTGGACTATGAATCCACTGCTCCTGGAGGCTATTTTTTTTCCTTTTGTTGCCCTTGTTGTTTCTGTCATTGTTGGACAGAAATCAGGAGAGGAGGGGAGATGGGGAGGGACAGATAGACATCTACAGACCTGCTTCACTGCTTGTGAAGAGATGCCCCCCCTCCCCCCGCAGCCAGGGACTGGAATTGGTCCTTGTGCTTTGTATCATATGCTCTTAATAATTTTTTTTATTTATTTAACTTTTAAAAAAAGATTTTATTTACTAATGAGAAAGATAGGAGGAGAGAAAAAGAACCAGACATCACTCCTGGCACATGTGCTGCCGGGGATCAAACTCTGGACCTCATGCTTGAGAGTCCAAAGCTTTATCACTGTGACACCTCCTGGGCCACAATAATTTTATTGTTTTTAACCAGAGTACTGCTCAACCCTGGCTTTTGGTGGTGTGGGGATTGAACCTGGCCCTTTTGGAGTCTCAAGGTTGAAAGTCTTTCTACATAACCCATATGCTATCTCCCCACTAAACCAGTACTTCAAATGATTAGTGTATGGGGCAAAAGATACATTAAAATTGTAAGGTGGGGTCGGGCCATAATGCAGTGGGTTAAGTGCACGTGGCACTAAACTCAAGGGCCATAAGGATCCTGGTTCGAGCCCCTGGCTCCCCACCTGCAGGGGGCTCGCTTTACAAGAGGTGAAGCAGGTCTACAGGTGTCTGTCTTTTTCTCTCCCTGTCTTCCCCTCCTTTCTTGATTTCTCTCTGTCCTATCCAACAACAACAACAACAGCAATAGCAACAACAATAACAAGGGTAACAAAATGGGAAGGGTGGCTTCCAGGAGCAGTGGATTCATAGTGCAGGTACAGAGCCCCAGAGATAACCCTGGAGGCAAAAAAAAAATTGCAAGGTGACTCAGTGAATTTTAATGTAACGGAGAAAAAATAATCCAGTGATGGGATTTCATATTACATATTGTGACTAACCATTTTTAAGAGCTGTTGAGGACAAGGGAGTTGCACAGTGGTAATGCATAAGGCTTGCAAGTGAGAGGTCTGAGGTTCTGTCTTCTACCACCAAAAGCTAGAGCTGAGTGACGCTTGGATAAAAAACAATTGTTGAATTTTGGTGTTGTTTCAAAATATAATTTTCTGAAAATATTGTTGTCATACTTCTCCTTATTATTATTTTTTTAATATTTCCCTTTTGTTGCCCTTGTTGTTTTATTGTTGTTGTCGTTGTTGGATAGGACAGAGAGAAATGGAGAGAGGAGGGGAAGACAGAGAGGAGGAGAGAAAGATAGACACCTGCAGACCTGCTTCACCGCCTGTGAAGCGACTCCCCTGCAGGTGGGGAGCCGGGGTTCGAACCGGGATCTTTATGCCGGTCCTTGTACTTTGCGCCACCTGTGCTTAACCCACTGCACTACAGCCCGACTCCCACTTCTCCTTATTTTAACTGCATTTGAAGCCAGAATTTCTTTATTTTATTTTATTTTATTTTATTTTTTTTTATTTAAGAAAGGATTAATTAACAAAACCATAGGGTAGGAGGGGTACAACTCCACACAATTCCCACCGCCCAATCTCCATATCCCATCCCCTCCCCCGATAGCTTTCCCATTCTCTATCCCTCTGGGAGCATGGACCCAGGGTCATTGAGGGTTGCAGAAGGTAGAAGGTCTGGCTTCTGTAATTGCTTCCTCAGAATTTCTTTGAATACTTTCACTAACTGAATGAAGAAGCAGAAATGATTGGTCATGTGACTATTCTGGTGGGGGATGATTATTTTTATTAAAAATGTTATTTATTTTATTTTATTTATTAACCAGAGCACTGCTCAGCTCTGGTTTATGGTGGTGCAGGGGATTGAACTTGAGACTTTGGAGTCTCAGGCATGAAAGTCTCTTTGCATAACCATTATGCTATCTATCTCTCGCCCAACCCCTTGCCCAAAATGTAATTTATTTTTCACTTTACTTTAAAATGTAATTTTATTTAAATGTAATTTATTTAAAAAAATTGTTAATTTATTTAAAATGTAATTTCATTTAAAATTTCATTTATTTTTCATTTTACTTTAAAAACTAATATTTAAAAAACTTACCACTTTAATCTCACAGTATGGTAAATATCAGTTGATAGAATTCTCATAACTCTTTGGGATTAACAATACTATTAATGACTGAAAAGGATTCTGAGATGAAAATATTTGAGAAAAAAAAAAGAAAATATTTGAGAAACACTATTCTGTGATATGACTGTGAAAAATGGAGATGGTGAAAGTTGGAGGCCAATTCCTAGAGTGTGCAAAAGTCAAAGAACTTCAAGTTCAGGATATTGGGAGGTTTATCATTGTGAATGTGCAGATCACTAAGATTTAGTAGAAGAGTCGTGTGTGTGTGTGAGAGAGAGAGCATCAGTTGTGTTAAAATCTTTAAGGAAGGGAAGTCACAGTATAAGAACGTTTCAGAAATGTATTTGCAGGATACAGTGTACTGGAAGGTAGCTAAAAAGAAGATGATTTCCTATTATTTAGACTGAGAAAGAGTTGAGTATTGTGGGATTCATTTTCTAGTCTAAGGATTTACTTATTTATTTTTAAACATTTTTTTACTTTTATTTATTTATTGGATAGAGACAGAAATCGAGAGAGAAAGGGGGAGATAGAGAGAGAGAGAGACAGAGACAGAGAGACACCCGCAGCCCTGCTTCACCATTTGCAAAGCTCTCACCCTGCAGGTGGGGACCAGGGACTCGAGCCTGGGTAATACGTGCACTCAGGGACTCAAGCCACTGTAATACGTGCACTCAACCAGGTGCGCCACTGCCTGGCCCCTAAATATGTGTTGAATATTCATAATTTATTTATTTTTTTTACCAGAGCACTGCTCAGCTCTGGTTTGTGGTGGTGGAGATTGAGCCCAGGACTGTGGAGTCTCAGGCATGAGAGTGTGTTTGCATAACCATTATGCTATTTCTCCCACCCTTATTCTTGTCTTTAAGAATAAAGCTATGTTCAACTTCACACAGACATCCAGAGGTTGAGGGCAGTAGTTAAAGTATGTCAAGAAACAGTGCAGTGTATTTAGGAACAGTTTATCAGTTGATCTTTTGGTTATAGTCTTTGACCTTGTTCGAGAAGAAAGAGGAAGACATTTATTATTATTATTATTTTAGTATTGTTAACTTGTAACTCTTTATCTCCTGGTATCTAGGCACCTTGCTGTGACAAGCTTTATACATGCAGGTTGTGTCATGACAACAAAGAAGATCATCAGCTAGATCGCTTTAAAGTAAAGGAAGTGCAGTGCATAAACTGTGAAAAAATCCAATATGTAAGACTTTCTATTTTATTTCTAAATTTTTTTTTTTACTAAGATGGTTTTAAAATTTAATCATGAGCATTACAAATATGACTCTTAGGGTAACCATTACTTGATATAAATTTTTTTCATTTATTTATTCATTTCATTAGTGATTTAATAATGACAGACAAGATTGTGGGATGAGTGGGGGTGCAATTCCACATAATTCCTACCACCAGAGTTGCATATCCCTTCCCCTCCACTGGAAGTTTCCCTATTTATCCCTCTGGGAGGATGAACCAAAGATCTTTATGGGGTGCAGAAGGTGGGAGATCTGGCTTCTGTAATTGCTTCTCCACTGGACATGGGCATTGACAGGTCAATCCATATTCTCAGCCTGTTTCTATCTTTCCCCAGTGGGACTGGGCTCTGTTAAGTGGGGTTTCAGGACATACTGGTGAGGTTGTCTGCTTAGGGGAGTCAGGTTGGCGTCATTGTAGCATCTACAACTTGGTGGCTGAAAAGCATTAAGATATAGAGCAGAACAAATAGTTTAATAATCAGGAACCTAAAGGTAAGAATATGGCACATGAGATTGGGGGGTCTTCATGATGGAAGAAGCTAGGAAGACTATTTTAGGTATATTCCAAGGGGCCCATGACTTCATTAATTTTTGCCTGAGCCCTACAGCTAACATGTAGGTGGACTAAACGTATTATCTGAGAAGGTGGTGTCAGAGTTGGGAATAGGACTAGAAAGCTGGATAAGGGCAGAGAATAGCTCCCAGATATGGGAAAAGTACATAAATACCACTAACTGTAAACCCCATCGATCTGACCCAGGGCCCACATCTATTCATATTTAGCATAGGAGCCTGTGTAACCTCTGCATCCCTGTCATTCTGGTTGCTTTCCATGGTCCTAGCTAGGAACATTCTAGGCTGCGCTCATTTCAGGACCTGTCTTCTTGAGTGGCAGAGTATGTTGACCCAGGCTCCCTTTGGAGAGTGGGGCAATTTCTATCATTGCTGTTCTACATTGAGGGCAAGGTCCTGTAGAGGCCGACAAGAGGGTTTATGATGTTCTTGATGGAGATGACCAGTGATGGTGAAGAGAGGGATCTGTTAGAGGTCTAGGCCCATCATATCTGTGTGGGAATCCCAGGATTCCCTGACTAGGGCCTCAGAAGATGGGATGGCCTGATAGTGATCAAAAGGGCCATTGTTAAAGTGAACCAGTCTCTTGCCCTTATCCAGTTTTTGTCATCCTTACTTTATCTGACAGGGTTAGTGCTACAGTAATTGAGGGAAATGAAATAGGAAGTAGGTAAGCAGTGTATTTAGTTCTAAGTAGAAAATATTTTATTACATACTTTATGGTGTCTTTTTTAGGTTTTTCTATTTGCTTGTTGCACTTGAGTCACTGTAGACTGTTGTGCACTTTTACTTTAAGGTCTATGTTTTCCTCTAACTATGGATAGATGTGCACATGTGCCCTGTCTCATGGGCCCTGGTCTGTATCTAGATTCTGTAGCTTTGTTAGGAAGTGTGCCACTGGAAATGGAAGTAAGGAGTCCTATGAGCTAGGAAGGGTCTCACCTGAATATTAGAGCTGGAAGGTTGACACTGCAGGCTTGGTGTCTCTGGACACAGTCCAAAGTGAAGCATGTGAAGGTTGGAATACTATTCAGCTATAAGAATAATGAACTCACTTTCTCCAACCTGTCTTGGATATAGCTAGAAGGAATTATGTTGGAGTGAGATAAGCCAGAAAGAGAAAGACACATATGGGATGATCCCACTCATAAACAGAAGTTGAGAAAGAAGAACAGAAAGGGAAACACTAGCAGAATTTGACTGAGTTTGGAGTAATGCACCAAAGTAAAAAACTCTGGGAGGAGGGGAAGGGTAGATTTTCAACTCCACTATATGGGCGTGGGGGTAGGGACACAGACCTTTGGTAGCTTGAATGATGTTAATATACACTCCTATTAACTTATAGTTCTATAAATCACTATTTAATCAATATGAGAAGGGAAAAGTAGATTGATGTCTCAAGCTTTTTAGTGCATAGACTTCAGTTCTGAGTATATAGTCCTTTAGTCTAAGCATTTAAGGTTTCATATTAGTATACTGATTGAATTTTAACATTGGGATTAAATTGGTAATGCATTTCTAATAATAACTTTTAAAAAATATTAAGGGGTTGGGCGGTAGAGCAGCGGGTTAAGTGCATGTGGCGCAGAGCGCAAGGACCAGCATAAGGATCCTGGTTTGAGCCCCTGGCTCCCCACCTGCAGGGAGTTGCTTCACAGGTGGTGAAGCAGGTCTACAGGTGTTTATCTTTCTCTTCCCCTCTGTCTTCCCCTCCTCTCCATTTCTCTCTGTCCTATCCAGCAATGAACACCATCAACAATAATTATAATAACCACAACAAGGCTACAACAACAAGGACAACAAAAAAAAAGGGGGAAAAATGTCCTCCAGGAGCAGTGGATTCATAGTTCAGGCACTTGAACCATGCCCCAGCAGAACCCTGGAGGCAAAATACATACATACATACATACATACATACATACATACATACATATATATGTATGTATGTATGTATATGTATGTATATATGTATATATGTGTATATATATATATATATGTATATATATATTAAATCACCTATAATCTTAGACCAGGGAGACCAGAAGCAACCAGTACTGTCAGTATATAAGATGTAGTTATTTGTAAATAGCATTAAATGATATAAGTCATGGTAAGGTATGGTACAGTAAATCCTAACCATGGGGTTTTCAAAGTAAACTAAGTTTCTAAATAACTTGGTTATAACAAGAATTATCTATTGCCTTCATAAACTCTTAAGACAGCAAGGAACCTTCCTTCATAAACTCTTAAGACAGCAAGGAACCTCTGAACCTTTGCTTGTTTTCCTTCATGCTTCTCTCGATCCATACTGTTTGATACTGCATCTGCTGATCTCAACCAAATCAAGGCAACCAGTGCCACCTCGACATGATTTAAATATTTTTAAATATTTGTTCTTTGGAAGATATGGAACTATACTGCTGTGTCAATGAAAATATCATAAATCAATGTGTTGAATATTTATAATCTTGGAAAGTCTATTTAAGCTTTTAATTACTTGTGTCTTTCTTAGGCCCAGCGGACTTGTGAAGAATGCAGCACAGTGTTTGGAGAATATTATTGCAGTATATGCCATCTTTTTGACAAGGACAAGAAGCAATATCATTGTGAAAATTGTGGAATTTGTAGGTACTGTATATATGCTTTTTTTTTGGTAATTGTAATGTATTTGGATAATATTTTTTAAATAAGCTTTATTGGAATATACTTACGTCTATACAATGCATTCTTTTTAATTATCCAATTAAGTTTCAACAAGTTTATTTATATCTGTATTACTAGTTATATGATCAAGATAAAGATATTAATTATCCTATACAATCTTTCTTATTCTATCTTTTTTAAAATAAAATCTTGTTGACTTTTATTTGTTCCTTTTTTTAAAAAAAATATTTATGCAGGTCTTTGCACTTTGTACTATGTGTGCTAAACCAAGTGCACCATTGCCTGGCCCCTAACCAGAATTCTTTATGGGATGCAGAAGATGGAAGGTCTGGCTTCCGTAATTGCTTCTTTGTGGACATTGGCAGGTCAATCCATACCCGCAGCCTTGTTTCTGTCTTTCTCTAGTGGGGTAGGGCTTTGGAGAAATCAAGTCCTAGACACATTGGTGAGGTCATTGCCCGGGAAGGTCAGGATGGTGTCCTGGTAGCATCTACAACTTGGTGGCTGAACAGGGGTAAGATATAAAGGAAATTGTTCAATAAACAGCAACCCAAAGGTAGGAATAGAGCAAATGAAACTAGGGGTCTTAGTGTGGAGAGAAGCTAGGAAGTCTATTTTAGGTATATTCCATGTGGCCCATTACTTTAGTAAATGTTGCCTGAGCCTGATAGCTAGCATGTACGTGGACTAAAAGTATTTTCTGGGAAGATGGTGTCAGATTGAGAATAGGACTGGACAGCTGGATTAGGGCAGAGAGTAACTACCAAATAGGAAGAAAGTATATAAATACCACTAACTGTTAACCCCATTGATCTGACCTAAGGCCCATAGCTATTCATATTTAGCACAGGAGCCTGTTTAGTTCTCTCAGCTCCTGTCAATCTGAGCTCGCAGTCCTACGTCACAGATAGGAGATAAGTCCAGTATCTTAATTGCTTGTGGGTTAGTGCTGTATTACTTCCTTGGTATTTGATTCTATCTTTTATCATCCTTGATATTTTTCCGCTTGGTTGTTGGACTTTATATGCACAGAGTTGCTTAAGTTCTGGGTGTTATTTTTCTCTAAAGAAAACTTATTTTGTAGTTAATTATGAGGCAGATCATCTTAGTCAACTCAGGATTGAAATGATTAGAGGCTAAGTTTCAATTGTAAGTTTTCCTTAACATTGAGGCTCCTAGGACATGGCCTAACAGTCTGTCTTAAATTAAAGCCAAGGTTGTTTACTGGGGCGACTCTTTTGTGTTGGGAATTGGACTCCAGTTTTTACACTCATCTGACACAAGGAAACTGCCATCTCTACATGATTTCTTAACCTGTTGTTTGCTGCTTAGTTTGTTTTTCATAGCACAATTTAAGGCTTGCAGATCTCTGGAGGAGGAAGTAACTGCTGACTTTCTGTGAGCTTACTTATTTTGAACTTCAAATCTTTAATTATAATAAGGATAATGCTTTCAGATAGCCTAGCCTATTCTCTCTCTTTTTTTAATATTTATTTATTTGTTCCCTTTTGTTGCCCTTATTGTTTTATTGTTGTAGTTATTACTGTTGTTGTTATTGATGTCGTCATTGTTGGATAGGACAGAGAGAAATGGAGAGAGGAGGGGAAGACAGACAGGGGGAGAGAAAGACAGACACCTGCAGACCTGCTTCACCGCTTGTGAAGCGACTCCCCGGCAGGTGGGGAGCAGGAGGCTCGAACCGGGATTCTGATGCAGGTCCTTGTGCTTTGTGCCATGTGCACTTAACCCGCTGCACTACCACCCGACTCCCCAGCTTATTCTCTTTAGCTTTTGTGGTTTTAAATGAGAGCTGTAATCTTAATGTAAGCTACTTTATTACTAGAATGGAAGATAATTAAAAAATTATATCATGGGAGTCGGATGGTAGGTAGCACAGCGGGTTAAGCGCACGTGGCGCAAAACGCAAGGACCGGCATAAGGATCCTGGTCCTTATTTAGGTATATTCCATATGGCCCATTAGCCCCCCCAGCTCCTCATCTGCAGGGGAGTTCCTTTACAGGCAGTGAAGCAGATCTTTCTCTCCCCCTCTCTGTCTTCCCCTCCTCTCTCCATTTCTCTCTGTCCTATCTAACAATGACATCAATAACAACAACAATAATAACTATAACAACAATGAAAAACAACAAGGGCAACAAAAGGGAAAATAAATATAAAATAAGAGAAAAGAAAATCCTTTAAAAATTATGTCACATACATTTTTTTTTTTTTTAAAGATTTTATTAATGAGAAAGATAGTAGGAGAGAGAGAAAGAACCAGGCATCACTCTGGTATATGTGCTGCCGGGGATTGAACTCCGGACCTCATGCTTGAGAGTCCAATGCTTTATCCACTGCACCATCTCCTGGACCACTCACATACATTCTTAAGTAGATTTAAAAATTGAGCATTGTAGGTCTGGGAGGTAGCGCAGTGAATAAAGCATTGGACTTTCAAGCATGAGGAACTGAGTTTAGTCCCCGGCAGCACGTGTACTAGAGTGATGTCTGGTTCTTCTCCTAGCTTTCTCGTGAATAAATAAAATCTTTAAAAAAATTGAGCATTGTTTCTAATAATCATGCTTGATTAAGGAGCTTCAGTTTATTTTCACTGTTGTCTATTTTGTGAAATACTCATCATCACAAATAAGCAATTACATTTTATAGTTGACTTACTTTCAAGTTTTGAGACCACAGAATGTCTTATTTAATCCTTTCTATTATATATTAAATTTCATGTGGTAAAGAGATTTAAAATTGTTTTCCCTTTGTTGCCCTTGTTGTTTATCATTGTTGTTGGATAGGACAGAGAGAAATCGAGAGAGGAGGGGAAGACAGAGAGGGAGAAAGATAACTGCAGACCTGCTTCACTGCTTGTGAAGCGACCCTCCCTGCAGGTGGGGAGCTGGGGGCTCGAACCAGGATCCTTGCACCAGTCCTTGTGCTTAACACTGCACTGCTGCCTGACCCTACAAGAGATATAAAATTTTGTAATTCCTATGAAATCAACATATTTTTAAAATTTAAGTACCTATATCTACCTTCCTGAGCCCTTTACACAGTAGGTATTTTTGTGAAACTTATGGTAGTAATTGGAGGAAATAGGGAAGGAAAGTGGAGGAAATAGGTAGAGTGGTCTTTATTGTTTACTTTTTATTCCATTCAGGGTTATTGTTCGGCTTGGTACCTGAATCACTGCTTCTGGTGATTGCTTCTCTCCTCATCCCCCAAATATTTAATAGGAGAGGGAGGAAATGAGGGAGAGAACCAGAGAGACTGTCCCTATACTATATATTATATTTATGACTCTATCTTAATTGGTAACATTTTCCTTAAGCTGACACTAGGATAAATTTCCATTTCTTGGGCACTTGATCATTTATTATAGTCTAGAGGTAGACTGAGTGACAGTAGACTATAGGCTGGTATTTCTTTCTTTTTAAATATCAACTTTTATTTGATAAGACAGAAATTGAGAGGGGAAGGGGAAATGGCGGGGTTGAGAGACAGACTTGCAGCACTGCTTCACCACTTGTGAAACTTCTCCCCTATAGGTGTGAACTAGAGTCTTGAACCTGGGTCCTTGTGCATGGTAATACATGCACTTAACTGAGTATATCGTCATTAGGTTCCCTTGAGATATTTCTTTATTTTAAATATTTTTATTTATTTACTGTTGGATAGAGACAAAGAAATTGAGACAGAGAGACACACCTGCAGCCCTGCTTCACCATTTGTGAAGCTTTCCTCTTGCAGGTGGGGACCAGAGGCTTGAACCAGGTCCTTGTGCACTGTAATGTTGCACTTAACTAGGTGTACCACTGCCTGGCCCTGCACCTTTATTATTATTTTTTTCTTTATTTATTGTTGGATAGAGACAGAGAGAAATTGAGAGGGGAGGGGGAGATAGAGAGGGAGAAAGACACCTGTAACATTGCTTTAACACTCATGAAAATTTTTTCCCCTGCAGGTAGGGACCTGGGTCCTTGCACACTGTAATGTGTGCACTTAGCCAGGTGTGCCACTGCCTGGCCCTTCCTTTATTTTATTTATTTATTTATTTATTTATTTTTATATTTTATTTTTATGTATTTATTCCCTTTTGTTGCCCTTTTTGTTTTATTGTTGTAGTTATTATTGTTGTCATTGTTGTTAGATAGGACAGAGAGAAATGGAGAGGGGAGGGGGAAGACAGAGAGAGGGAGAGAAAGATAGACACCTGCAGACCTGTTTCACCGCTTGTGAAGCGACACCCCTGCAGGTGGGGAGCCAGGGCTTGAACCAGGATCCTTATGTGGGTCCTTGTGCTTAGCGCCACCTGCACTTAACCCGCTGCGCTACAGCCCGACTCCCTCCCTCCTTTATTTTTAAATGGCAATAGTGACTCACTAGATCATTTCAGTTTGAAATACTATTATGCACTTCCCTTTTATTCCATCTTCAGTCATAGCCTCTGCCTTCACTTCTAGTGCTCCCTCGACACTTTTTTCTGTTGTCTTTTTTTTCAGGCTGGCCTACTGTGATCTATTCAACCTTGTTCTATATTACTATTTAGTTTTTACTTAAACTTTAGCAAAAGGGACAGTTCCTATCTTTATTATCTGATTAATACTATTCTTCTCAACAAACAATATAAATTTAAGGACAAGGAGTAGTATCTAAAGCATAGCAAAGATTTTTCATTTTAATAACTTGCAAAAATATGAAAACAGACATTTTTCCCTGGCTTCAAAATATTTTATTAGTGAGTTTTTTCTGCAGTATAGTTATAAATTTATATAACTATTTTTTATTTTGCCTTCAGGGTTATCACTGGGCCTCAGTGCCTATACTACGCGTCGACTGTTCCTGGTGGCCATTTTCCCCATTTTTTGTTGCCCTTGTTGTTGGGTAGGAGAGAGAGACATCAAGAGAGGAGGGGAAAACGGGGAGAGAAAGATAGACACCTGCCGACCTGCTTCACTGCTTGTAAAGTGACTCCCATGCAGGTGGGGAGCTGGGGGCTAGAACCGGGATCCTGTTCAATATTTTAAATTTTGTAAAACAAAACAAGAATCAGTAAATATGAGAGCCCCCAAATAGCAAATATAAAAATTAAAAGCTAGGGCTGGGTGGTGGTGCATCTGGTTGAGCTTACATGTTACAATGCACAAGGACCCAGGTTCGAGCCTCCCAATCCCCACCTTTGTGAGTGGTGAAGTAGTGCTTCAGGTGTCTGTCTGTCTGTCTCTCTCACTTTCTATCTCCCCCTCTCCTCTTGATTTCTGGCTGTCTTTATCCAATAAATAAAGATAATAAAAACCAAAAGCCATAAGTATCTAACCAGAACTTAAAATCACTCATGACCCCACCACTCTTGGTAACTACAATAATGGGTATATATGATATTTTGATCCTTTTTTTTTTTTTTTTAAGAATTTATTTATTTATTCATGAGAGAGATAGGAGAGAAAGAGCCAGACATCACTCTGGTACATGTGCTGCCGGGGATCGAACTCAGGACCTCATGGTTGAGAATCTAATGCTTTATCCACTGCGCCACCTCCTGGACCACTTGAAACTTTTTATTAATCATTTTCACAGTCAGTAAGTATTACTTAAGAGCATAGTTCAATTTGCAAGACATATTAAAGCAATTTATCAAGCACAGGAATTCTTATTATATTTATTGGTATAAATGATTCTCAGTGTGAATATTGATTTTCTTAGAATAATTTCTTAACAATGAAACAATAAAGAAGTGAAACATTTTTTAAGATTGTGAGAACATAGGAACATCAGTGCCTTATATATACTGTGTACTCTGATCTTATTTAATAACAATGGGAAAACGACATTTCCCATTTTTCATAAAGCTTAACCTATTACATTTTAGCAAGGACATATATACACCTACTTCCCAGAAATTCAATGTCAGATGTCTTCTCTAATTAAAGAAAAAATTAAACCCAATATCTGGAACATTTGTTTTCTTTTGTGAAGTATTACTGCAGTCAAAAGAATACACAACTGTAATATCCTGAAACGATTTTAACATGTAAAGTTAGGATTATCATAATTTAATAATGTATTATTAAAGTCTATAAGAAGAACTGGTCTACTTGGTGATTTTTATCAAAATGAAGTTATTTTGAACTCATACCACTGTGTGAGAGTCAAGGACAGCTCCCCTGTAAAATAGTCTTTATTCATGAGAGCCCTCTGTGAAACTATGTATTGTTATTATGAAAGGAGGTGATAATAAAGGTTGGTGATAATTAGCAGATTCACTTTTATTATACACAATTTTATTTGGATGAAAGAAGAATGTAAATATTGAGTTGTACGTTTTAAAAGTATACATAGGAGGATATGTTTATGGTCTGTAAATTGTAAAAGTTATTCTGAAGAGACAGAAGCATAAACCATAATGGAAAATAATTTTTGTTACATAGAATTTAAATGACTGTGTAGCAAAAGATTTAAGTGTAGATAAATGAAAAACCATAAAAGTTAATATAATATATACAAATGAAAATGAGGGCAGGGCTAGATAGCAATGGGCAGTGGTAGATAGCATAATGGTTATGCAAATGGACTCTCATTCTTGAGGCTTCAAAGTCTCCAGTTCAGTCCCCCCACACCACCATAAGCCAGACTCCCATCTATATATCCATATTTATACCCATATATATAATGAAATACAAACAACAGAATCACAAAAAAACACAACTCCAAAAGAGACAAATCCAAAGTTTGTGTGTGGAAAATTGTATAGAAAAAAGGATTAGAGGAGTTAATACAATTCTGTTTATCATATATATTAAGTAACTTATTTAAAAAAATGAATCTAATCTTTTGGCCTTTGTCTTTTTTTTTTTTTTAGGATTGGTCCAAAGGAAGACTTTTTCCACTGTTTGAAATGTAATTTATGCCTAGCTCTTAGTCTCCAAGGAAAGCACAAGGTATATAATTCAGCTGATATAATCTTAATAAGTATTATAGTATTTTTTCTATTTATTTATTTATGAAGGGTGGCGTTAACAAAACTGTAGGATAGGAGGGGTACAACTCCACACAATTTCCACCACCTGGTCTCCATATCCCATCCCCTCCCCTGATAGCTTTCCCATTCTCTATCCCTCTGGGAGCATGGACCCAGGGTCGTTGTGGGTTGCAGAAGGTGAAAGGTCTGGCTTCTGTAATTGCTTCCCCGCTGAACATGGGCATTGACTGGTCGATCCATACTCCTAGTCTGCCTCTCTCTTTCCCTAGTAGGGTGGGGCTCTGGGGAAGCGGAGCTCCAGGACACATTGGTGGGGTCATCAGTCCAGGGAAGTCTGGTTGGCATCATGCTGGCATCTGGAACCTGGTGGCTGAAAAGAATTAACATACAAAGCCAAACAAATTGTTGAACAATCATGGACCTAAAGGCTGGAATAATGCAGATGAAGTGTTGGGGGATTACCCTCTGCAGACTTTTGTATTATAGTATTTTAAAAATTAGTTTGAATTTTACTATGCTTGGAGGCATACTAGTTTTTAGACATTAAGTATAGCTCACTTTTATTTTTAAGCAAATATAGATGTTCTCAAATATATGCCTCAATATTTGATGTTTCCTTTAAAAAACTACATAAGACTATATCAGTTATGGGGGCTGTGCGGTAGCACAGTGGGTTAAGTGCACATGACGCAAAGAGCAACGACCAGCCTAAGGATCCCAGTTTGAGCCCCTGGCTCTCCACTTGTAAGGGGATCGCTTCACAAGCGGTGAAGCAGGTCTGCAGGTGTCTGTCTTTCTCTCCCCCACTCTGTTTTCCTATCCTCTCTCAATTTCTCTCTGTCCTATCCCAACAGTGAATGACATCAACAACAATAACCACAACAAGGCTACAACAACAAGGGCAACAAATGGGGGTGGGGTGGGGGGGGATGGCCTTCAGGAGCAGTGGATTCATGGTGCAGGCACTGAGCCCCAGCAGTAACCCTGGAGGCAAACAACAACAGCAGCAGCAGTGGCAACAATAACAACAAGAAGGGCAACAAAATGGGAAAAATGGCCTCCAGGAGCAGTGGATTTGTAGTGCAGCTGAGCCTCAGGGAGAACCCTGGAGGCAAAAAAAGAATATTATTAGTTATTAGCATAATGTTAACAACTTACTGATTTATCCATCCTTATTATTGGCACTTTTTTTTTAGATAGAGAAAGCATAGCATGAAAGAAACCACAACACTGAAGCTTCCTTTAATGGGGTGGGGGCTAGGCTCAAACCTGGGTTGTGTACATGGCAAAGCAACACACTATCCAGGTGAGCGATTTTTCTGTTCCCATTGGTACTGTTTTAAGAACAACTTTAAAATGCATCATGTAGCACAGTAACTAGGGCAATGGACTTGCAAGCATGAGGTCTTGAGCTCTGTCCCAGTAACTACATGTGTCAGAGAGATGTTCTTGTTCTATCCTCTTTATCATTAATAAAAGAATAAATCTTTAAAAATGCGTTGTGTGGAAATATGAAGCATTACCATTTGTCAGCTCAATATTCTAAAAATATTTTTATATTCTCCATAAATAAGTCATAGTTTTTTAACTTTTGAATTATTTACCTATTTTGCCTAGAGACAGAGAAATTGAATGGGAAGGGGCAGTAGAAGGAGAGAGAATGAGAGAGACAGAGAGACCTGCAGCACTGCTTCACCAGTTGTGAAGTTTTCCCCCCCTACAGATGAGGACTGGGGGCTTGAACATGGTTCCTTGCACACTGTAATATGTGTGCTCTAACAGATGCACCACCACCTGACCCCTTGGGACATATGTTTTTAATCTAGATGTTGAAACTATATTGTAATCCCAGGCCCTTTGAAGTTATTTTTTGTGGCCTGGGTGGTGGCACACTCAGTTGAGCACACCTGTTACTGTGTCCAAGGACCCAGGTTTAAGCCTCCAGGAAGAGAAATCCAAAGAAATGATCAGTTGCCTGTGCTCTTAAGGAGTAAATTAATGGCAAGTTTAGGATTATTTAGATCTTTAAACTTTGTTTTAAGGGGTTTACCTCCAGTCATCTGATTAGACATAAAGTTTTATCAAGTGAGAATGCAGGCTCTTAAATTTAGTCCCCCCTATTAGTAGCATGTAACTTTGGAAATTGTTTAGTTTCTCTCTACAGTTCAGGTATCTTATCTAGAAAATGAGGTGATGGGAGTCGGGTGGTAGTGCAGCGGGTTAAGCACAGGTGGCGCAAAGCGCAAGGACTGGAGTAAGGATCCTGGTTTGAGCCCGTTTCCTCACCTGCAGGAGGGTCGCCTTACAAGCGGTGAAGCAGGTCTCCAGGTATCTTATCTTTCTCTCCCCCTCTCTGTCTGCCCCATCTCTCTTCATTTCTCTCTGTCCTATCCAACAACGATGACATCACTACCAGCAACAATAATAACTACAACAACAATAAAAAAGGGCAACAAAAAGGAAAATAAATAAATTAAAAAAAATGGTGATAACTGTACCAGTTTCATGGAGAATTGTGAAAATTAATTGTGCTTAATTGTGTGTGTGTGTGTGTGTGTGTGTGTGTGTGTGTGTGTTTGTGTTTCCAGAGCAACCCTTAGTATCCCTTAGGACCTTTGATGCCTAGGACATGAAAGTTCTTCTGCATGACCACCATGCTATTTCCCCACCCTTAATGGTGATTTATTTATCATTAGGGCTGGATGTTGAATCTACTGCTCCTGGTGGCCATGCTTTTTCTTTTTGAAAGGGGCGGATAAAGCAGGGGAGAGAAAGAGACCCCTGTAACACCTGTAATTGCTGGTGAAGGTGGAGACTAGGGTTTAAACCTAGATCCTTGCACATGCTACTCTTTACCGGCATGCCCACATTCAGTCCTGAGTTTAATGTTTTTGACATGATAAGTAGAATAATTTAGCTTTGGTATAAAACATTTATAAAATAGATGCCAAATATTTTTAACTCTTTGGTAAGTAACTATTTCCTTATCTGTAAAACAAAGAATGGATAATTAAGATATATTGAGCAGTTAAGGAAAACAAGATTTATTAACACAGGAGACAAAAAGAAGGAGTGGGGAGAGAGGACTGGGGCACTACTTTGTCACATGCAGTTCAGGGGATCATATGCAGGACCTCATGCTTCTTTTTTTTTTAGAGATGGATTTATTACTGTATTTTTGATTTTTAAATATTTATTGGATAGAGACAGAAGCTGAAATGGAAAGGGAGATAGCAAAGGAGAGAGACATCTGCAGCACTACTTTACCACTTTCCATAATACCTGTGAAGCACTTGTGAAGCAGTGTCTCCTACAGGTGGGGCCTGGGGCCTTGAGCTGGGGTCCTTATGCATGGTACCATGTGTGCTCAACCATGTATGCTACTGTTGGTATGCATGAGACCCCTTCTGTTTCATTTGGTTTAAATGCCCCCTGCTTAACACTATTCTATTTACATAGCCACTTCATTCTATTTACATAACCACTGTTAACAAGTACCACCTTCCCTCCAGGGCATTGGTGGTTCAGTGATAGGATTCTCGCCTGCTCTGCCCCCTCCTTGTCACACTCTGATTTTCACCAGTCACTTTTCTCTCCACCCTCTCTATGTCACATCCTGTTTCCACCCTACTTGGCAAGTACATATAAAGACAGCGTTGTGAGTTGCACTGTACTGTACTTGAATTTAGCTGAGCTCGTCTTAGATTGTGCTGCGTCCTGCATGAATAAAGAGATACTGCGTACAACCCAGCCATAAGTCCCTGGTCGTCTGTTATCCGCCCGTGAAGCCAGCCTGGCGAAAACAACATAAACCGTTGAAAACAACATGCTACCACCCAGCCTTATTTTATTTATTATTTTTGAAGTGTTTTATTTATTTGTCTAGAGACAAAGAAAAATTGAGAGGGGTAGGGGAGATAGGGAGAGAGAGACCTGTAGCACTGTTTCCCCCTGCAGGTGGGGGCGGTGACCAGGGACTGTAACTGTGTGCTCAACCAGGTACACTACCACCCAGCTCCTATTTTTTAAAAATTCATTCATTCGTCCCTCCCTCCCTCCCTCCCTTCTCTCTCTCTCTCTCTCTTTAAATGAGAGAGATTCAGGGAGAAAGATAGATCAGAGCACTGCTCAGCTCTGGCTTATGGTGGTGCTGGGCATTGAACCCGGTACCTCAGAACCTCAGGCATGAACGCTTTTTGTATAACCATTCTGTCTCCCCAGCCAGGACCTCATGCTTTTAAGTCCAGTGTATTGACAAACTTTTTTCAGGTATTATGGAAAGTCTAATAGTTGAAAGAACAGTTATTCCTGACATAAAAGAAACACGCTATTATTAATCATTTTCTTTAGTAAGTTGATAGTGTTTCATTTATTATTTTTTTATTGTTAATAGTATAATGTTATAGCCAACACTTTTAGTTGATTTAGCTTTTGATAATTGATTTTTTATTTTAAACAGTGTATTGAAAATGTCTCCCGACAGAATTGTCCAATATGTTTGGAGGTAAGCTTAGGATATTTCTTTTGCTTTGGAAATATCCCCCTGAGTCAGAATTACCCAATAATTATTTTGTCGTATTGACAACATTTGACAAAATACATTCATAGTACCATTTATCTCTTTTATAGGACATTCACACATCGCGTGTCGTTGCTCATGTCTTGCCATGTGGACATCTTTTGCATAGGTAAAGAAACCGAGTTTTTATTTTACTCAAAGATGTTTGAGAATACTGAAGTTTTTGCATTACTAATATAGTGTTATATTTTCTTTCAGAACGTGTTATGAAGAAATGTTGAAAGAGTGAGTGTTTGAGATTAAAAGTTTTAATTGTAAGATGTCAGTGTTTTTGTTTTTGCAGGATTGGGAGGTGGGGCCGATATTGCTGTTACTTGTACTGTATTAGGTAGATGCTTATTTTGAGAAAATGGGGGGGTTGATGAGAGCATTTAGTCTTAGGAGATGCTAGACTATACCTTTGTCTTCATGCTTCTGCCTTATCTCAGCAAGAGCTAATTAGAAATGGATTGATTGCTCTTACTTCCTTGCCATACTTACATAAGAACACAGTCTCGGGGCCAGGTGGTGGTGCACCTGGTTAAGCACACACATTACAGTGCCCAAGGACCCTGGTTCAAGCCCCCTGGTCCCCACCTGCAGGGGGAAAGCTTCACAAGTGGCGAAGCAGGGCTGTAGGTGTCTCCCTCTTTATCTCCCCTCCCCCCTCAGTTTCTCTCTATCTCTACCCAATAATAAATAAATGAAAAAAAAAAAATAAAAAAGAACACAGTCTCTCTGCCAGAGATATTGGCAGTGCTATTAAAAAGATATTTCTAAAATTTTTACCAAGTTATATTGACCCAGAATGAAAACCTTCAAAAAAGGTGTTAATGAGCTTACCTAAAGCTAGAACTTCATTGCAATGTAAGTATCTGGTCATTCTGGGGATTGAACCTGGAAACTTTGGTGCCTCAGGCATGAAAGTCTTTTGCATAACTATTATGCTAACACCCCAGCTCAGCCGAATTAAAAAAAAAAACTTTAAATCCCCCCCCCCCCAATTCCAGTATCACTTGTTGAGTAAATGTTGATCTATGGGATTTTCTTGTTACAAGGGTACATTTCCTTATTTCCCCAAAACAGATATCAGTATATTTTATCTTTAATCGAAGCGTCATCTTGTTCTACCACGAGGACTTAGGTATAAATTTATTTTAGAATCAGGGGAAGTATTACAGAATTTTGGGAAATGAAATAATGTGATGTGAGCAAGGTTATAGGAATACAGTCTCAGTTAGAATTTAGGAAGAAATTGAGATTGACTAATTAAAACATTGGTAGTATATGCTACAATGACTATGACCTAATTTCTCTCCATTTTAGAGAAGTGAGGGAAAGCATCATGATGTTGTATCATATGGTGCAGGATCTAGTCTTTAAAACAAAATTTAGTTTTTGATTTTTATTAAAATTTTTTAGGGGGCCGGATGGTGGCACACCTGGTTTAGTGCACATATTACAGTGCACAAGGACCCAGGTTTGAGCTCTCCTCCCCCACCTGCAGGGGGAAAGCTTTGTAAGTGGTGAAGCAGGGCTGAAGGTGTTTCTCTGACTCTCTCCCTCTCTTTATCCCCCTTTTCTATTTCTGGTTGTGTCTATCAAATAAGTAAAGATAGTAAAAAAATTTTTTTTTTTCATTTTTATGAAAGAGAACAGAGCACCACTCAGCTCTAGCATGTGTGGTTTTGTAGATTGAACTGGGACCTCTTGTTTGCATGCTATGTATTCTATCACTGACCCTTATTGAAAACTTTTATAGTGTGAAAGTTCGCAGATTTGTAACAGACAATCTTGAACTATAAAGTCTGGTTGTGTGTGGTTTGTGTACCATCTTGCATGCATCTTCTTTTATAGCTCAGTTAATAGTACTCCCCATTTAGTGTTTGGAAAATAACCTTCCTCTCTCTTCTAGAGGCTACAGATGTCCACTATGCATGCATTCTGCTTTAGACATGACTAGGTACTGGAGACAGCTGGATGATGAGGTAGCACAGACTCCTATGCCATCAGAATATCAGAACATGACAGTGGATGTGAGTATAATCAGGGCTTAAAACCTTTCAGGTTTTTCATGAAATGAATAAATCTTGTAAGAAGACTTTTTAGGTTTCTTATTGATGCTCTTGTTTATTTTTGTCCTTTTGCCCAAATCTTTCTGAAGATTATTGTTTTGGCATAGATGCCCATGTGGTGATTAATAGGAAGACAAAATAAACTTTAAATTGTAGTTACTATGAACTAACACACACACACACACACACACACACACACACACACAACTGAAAAAAGTCTTGAGAGTTATTTTTGTGCAGTTACAACACAAGATGACAGGCAGAAACTTTATTTTGAATTATTTATATATTACTTGACAATTCATATACATTTTGATCATATAGTCATATATAACTAAGTAGAGATAGCTCACTATCTAATGTTTTGTATTAATTATTTTTTATTGTTAGTTATTTCAGACTTTTATTAGGTGAATATGCTTTTTTTAAAAAATTTTTTTATTTAAGAAAGGATTAATTAACAAAACCATAGGGTAGGAGGGGTACAACTCCACACAATTCCCACCGCCCAATCTCCATATCCCACCCCCTCCCCTGATAGCTTTCCTATTCTCTATCCCTCTGGGAGCATGGACCCAGGGTCCTTGAGGGTTGCAGAAGGTGGAAGGTCTGGCTTCTGTAATTGCTTCCCCGCTGAACATGGGCGTTGACTGGTCGGTCCATACTCCCAGTCTGCCTCTCTCTTTCCCTAGTAGGGTGGGTCTCTGGGGAAGCTGAGCTCCAGGACACATTGGTGGGGTCTTCAATCCAGGGAAGTCTGGCCGGCATCCCGATGGCATCTGGAACCTGGTGACTGAAAAGGGAGTTAACATACAAAGCCAAACAAATTGTTGAGCAATCCTGGACCCAAAGCTTAGAAAAGTGGAGAGGAAGTATTAGGGAGGTACTCACTGCAAACTCTAGTGTACTTCTGCTTTCTTACTTTGGTGCCATACTCCAAACTCAGTCAATTTCTGCTTTGCGTTTCTACTTCTTCTTTTTTTTTTTTTACATGCATAACATTCCCCAGATTCCCATTTAACAATACAACCCCCAGTATGTCATTTATCATCCTTCATGGACCTGTATTCTCCCCACCCACCCACCCACCCCAGAGTCTTTTACTTGGGTGCAATACGCCAATTCCATTTCAGGTTTGACTTGTGTTTTCTTTTCTAATCTTGTTTTTCAACTTCGGCCTGAGAGTGAGATCATCCCATATTCATCCTTCTGTTTCTGACTTATTTCACTCAACATGATTTTTTCAAGGTCCATCCAAGATCGGCTGAAAACGGTGAAGTCACCATTTTTTACAGCTGAGTAGTATTCCATTGTGTATATAGACCACAACTTGCTCAGCCACTCGTCTGTTGTTGGACACCTGGGTTGCTTCCAAGTTTTGGCTATTACAAATTGTGCTGCCAAGAACATATGTGTACACAGATCTTTTTGGATGGATGTGTTGGGTTCCTTAGGATATATCCCCAGGAGGGGAATTGCAGGGTCATAGGGTAGGTCCATTTCTAGCTTTCTGAGAGTTCTCCAGACTGTTCTCCACAGAGGTTGGACTAATTGACATTCCCACCAGCAGTGTAGGAGGGTTCCTTTGACCCCACACCCTCTCCAGCATTTGCTGCTGTTACCATTTCTGATGTATTACATTCTTATAGGAGTGAAGTGATCTCTCATTGTTGTCTTTATTTGCATTTCTCTGACAATCAGGGACTTGGAGCATTTTTTCATGTGTTTCTCAGCCTTTTGGATCTCTGTGGTGAATATTCTGACCAAGTTCTCCCTCCATTTTTGGATGGAGTTATTTGTTGTCTTGTTGTTGAGTCTGACAAGCTCTTTATATATGTTGGTTATTAAGCTCTTATCTGATGTATGACATGTAAAGATCTTCTCCCATTCTGTGAGGGGTCTCTTGGTTTGGGTAGTGGTTTCTTTTGCTGTGCTGAAGCGTTTTAATTTGATGTAGTCCCATAGGTTTATACTTGCCTTAGTCTTCTTTGTAATTGGATTCGTTTCATTGAAAATGTCTTTAAAATTTATGCTGAAAAGAGTTCTGCCAATATTTTCCTCTAAGTATTTGATAGTTTGTGGTCTAACATCCAAGTCCTTGATCCACTTGGAATTTACTTTTGTATTTGGTGAAATACAGTGATTCAGTTTCATTCTTCTGCATGTTTCAACCCATTGTTTCCAACACCACTTGTTGAAGAGACTCTGCTTTCCCCATGTAATAGTCTGGACCCCTTTGTCAAAGATTAGATGTCCATAGGTGTGGGGCCTCATTTCTGGGCTCTCAATTCTATTCCACTGGTCAGTGTGTCTGTTCATGTTCCAGTACCAAGCAGTTTTGATGACAATGGCCCTATAATACAGTTTGAGATCTGGCAGTGTGATGCCTCCGGTTCTGGTCTTTTTTCTCAAGATTGTTTTGGCAATTCTAGGTCTTTTCTGGGTCCAGATAAACATTTGTAGCATTTGTTCTATTCTCCTAAAAAATGTGCTTGGGATCTTGATGGGGATAGCATTAAATTTGTAGATGGCTCTGAGTAATATATTCATTGTGATGATGTTAATTCTTCCAACCCATGAACATGGAATATCTTTCCACTTCTTTGTGTCTTTTTCAATTTCTTTGAATAGTGACTCATAATTTTCAGTATACAAGTCTTTCAATTCTTTGGTTAGGTTTATTCCTAGATATTTTATTGTTTTTGTTGCTATAGTAAAAGGAATTGATTTCTGGATTTCAATTTCTTCTTAGTGTTTGCATAGAGGAATGCCACTGACTTTTGAATGTTAATTTTGTAGCATGACACCTTAACTGTATTGCCTGATGATTTCCAAAAGCTTCTTGCTGGATTCCTTAGGTTTTTCTATGTATACTATCATGTCATCTGCAAATAAGGAGAGTTTGACTTCTTCTCTTCCAATCTGTATCCCTTGAATTCCTTGCTCCTTCCTGATTGCTATGGCAAGGACTTCCAACACTATGTTGAATAGTAATGGTGATAGTGGGTAGCCCTGTCTAGTAGTACCTGATCTGAGTGGAAATGCTTCCAGTTTTTCACCATTGAGTATGATGTTGGCTGTAGGTTTGCTATATATAAACTCCACTATCTTCAGGAATTTTCCATCTATTCCCATTTTTTGTAGTGTTTTGATCATAAAGAGATGTTGTATTTTGTCAAAGGCTTTCCCTGCATCTATTGATATGACCCTGTGGTTTTTGGTCTTACTTTTGTTGATGTGGTGGATCACATTGATTGATTTACATATATTAAACCAACCTTGCATGCCTGGGATAAACCCCACTTGGTCATGATGAACAATCTTTTTGATATACTGCTGTATCCGGTTGGCTAGAAATTTGTTTAATATTTTCGCATCTATGTTCATCAGAGATACTGGTCTTTAGTTTTCTTTTTTGGTTGTGTCCCTGTCTGCTTTTGGTATCAGGGTGCTGTTGGCTTCATAGAAGCTGGCAGGGAGTATTCCAGTGACTTCAGTCTTCTGGAAGACTTTTAAAAGTAGAGGTATTAGTTCTTCTTTGAAGATTTTGTAGAATTCATTTGTAAAACCATCTGGTCCAGGACTTTTATTTTTGGGGAGATTTTTGATAACTTTCAATTTCATTAGCTGTGATGGGCCTGTTTATGTTATCCACTTCCTATTTACTTAGTTTTGGAAGTTGATAAGGTATCTAGGAAATCGTCCATTTCTTCCCGGTTCTCTAGCTTGGTGGCATATAGTTGTTCATAGAAGCCTCGTATGATATGTTGAATTTCTGCGGTGTCTGTTGTGATATCTCCTCTTTCATTTATTATCCAATTTATTTGGGTCTTCTCCCCCCCTTTTTTTTTTTTGTGAGTCTGGCTAAAGGTTAGTCGATTTTGTTTACTCTTTTGAAGAACCAACATTTACTTTCGTTGATCTTTTGTATGGTTTTCCTATTCTCAATGTTATTTATTTCTGCCCTAACTTTAGTGATTTCTGTCCTTCTGGTTGCTTTAGGGTTCCTTTGTTGTTCTTTTTCTAGGTCTTTAAGATGTGCAATCAGGCTGTTTATTTGTGCTTTTTCTTGTTTCCTAATGTGTGCTTGTATAGCTATGAACTTCCCTCTTAGGACTGCTTTAGCTGTGTCCCAAATATTTTGATAGCTTGTGTCTTCATTTTCATTGAAGTCTCGAAACATTTTGATTTCTTCCTTGATTTCCTCTTTGACCCAGAAGTTGTTAAGAAGTGTACTGTTGATCTTCCACATTTTGGCACTGTTACTAATCTTTTGTTGATTGTTAAGTGTTAGTTTAATTCCACTGTGGTCTGAGAAGATGCTTGGGATGATTTTAATGCTCTTGAATTGGCTGATGCTGTCTTTGTGGCCTAATATATGGACTATCCTTGAGAATGACCCCTGTGGATTTGAGTAAAATGTGTATTCCAGTTTCTTGGGATGAATGACTCTGAAAATGTCCAATAGTTCTAGTTTATCTATCTCTTCATTTAGCTCCCTTATGTCTTTATTGATTTTCTGCCTGGATGATCTGTCAAGTTGAGAGAGTGGGGTGTTGAAGTCCCCTACTATGATTGTATTACTGTTAATATATTGCTGTAGCTCTTTCAGTAGAAGTTTGATGTATTTAGATGGCTTCTCATTGGGTGCATAGATATTAATAATTGTTAAGTCCTCTTGATTGACTGATCCTCTGAGCATTAAGTAGTGTCCATTCCTATCTTTTTTAATCTTATCTATTTTAAAGTCTATCATGTCAGATATAATAGCTGCTCCTGCCCTTTTTTTGTGGGCCATTGGCTTGTATGATAGTTTTCCATCCTTTCACTTTAAGTCTGTGTTTGTCTTGTTGAGTTATGTGGGTTTCCTGTAGACAGCATATTGTTGGGTTGTGTTTTCTGATCCATCTTCCTACTCTGTGTCTTTTAATAGGTGAATTCAGGCCATTGACATTTATTGATATCAAAGATTGAAGATATTTTAACGCCATTCTTGTAAAGTTTTAGAGTGTTTTGATATATGTCCTATTTGTGGTGGTCTGGTTGTTTATAGGAGACCTTTCAGAACTTCTTTCAGGGCAGGCTTGGTGATGGTTGCTTCCTTCAACTATTGCTTGTCTGAGAAGGTTTTGATGCTTCCATCTAGTCTGAATGACAGTCTAGCAGGATATAGTATTCTTGGCTGAAAGCCTTTCTCATTGAGTACTCGATAGATATCTTGCCATTCTCTTCTGGCCTATAGTGTTTGTATGGAGAAGTCTGCTGCTAATCTTATGGGTTTTCCTTTGTAGGTGACTCTTTGTTTTTCTCTTGCAGCCTTCAGGATCCTTTCTTTATCCTTATTCCTTTCCATTCTAAGTATGATATATCTTGGTGTCTTTAGGTCTGGGTTAATTCTGTTTGGGATTCTCTGGGCTTCTTGAATTTTTATCTCTTTGATGTTGTCTAGACTAGAGAAGTTTCCAGCTAGTATGGCCTGGAAAATGCTTTCTTCCTCTCCTTCTCTTTCTTCCTCTGGTATGCCAATAATGCGTATATTGTTTCTTTTGAAGTCATCCCATAGGACTCTGTTACTGTTTTCAGCATCTCTTAATCTCTTGTTGAGATCTCTTACTTCTTTTTTAGTTGTCTCTAATTCATCCTCAATCTTGCTAGTTCTGTCTTCAGCCTCATAGATTCTATTTTCTTTGCCCTCTACTGTTTTCTGTAGTTCATCTATTTTGTTGCCCTGCTCTGATACTGTTTTTGCCTGTTCAGCTAGTTGCCTTCTTAGCTCAGCGATTTCAGCTTTCAGCTCTCTAATAACCATGAGATAATTAGTATTTTCTTCCATATTCTCATTTGTTGTTCCTGCATTTCTGATTACAGTTTTTTCAAATTCTTTACTCACTCCTGTTATTATTTCCTTAGGTAATGTTTGGATGTTTGAACTCGTTATTTTGTGCTTCACCCTCTGGAGGACTTTTAGCTGGACTCTTGTCCTGGTTCGAGTCTCCAATATTTTTTCTTGTTGTTTTAACCATTTTATATATGATGTTATGAGTTCCCTTTATCAGTACTTTTCAAATTACTGATCACTATTGCCTGGATTGACTTGTGTCTAAGTAAGTTAATTAAAGGGTTCACAGTGGTGGAAGTTAACAGTTATTTCAATCCCTGAGTTGGAGCTCAGTGGTTTAAAACCCTCTTTTTTTTTTCCTTTCCTGTAGGCTATGGGAGCCTGAGGGCTCTTAAACTATCAATAGGCTTCTTAGCTTAATCACTGACGCCTGGCCAAGAGATTAAGCAGGGTGTGGCAGAGATAATCCAGTGGTTATGCAAAGAGACTTTCATAGCCCCCCAGCTATGCCAAGGAGGTATAGGTCTTCTGAGTTTCCTGGTTAGATCTCTGTCCCCTGGTGTCCCTTCCTGTCGCTGCTGCAGCTTCTGAGGGCAGTAGCAATGGAGACTCAGAGTTGCACTGGTGAGTCTCTGGGGAGTTCTCTCCTCCCTTAAGCTGTCCCCTTGTTGTGGAGCAGACTCGAGGTGGTGTCTCAACTTATAAACTGCTGAACTGTTAGCAGTCACTTAATCTCTTCTTAGGCCCCTCTCTCCTCTCTGTCACCAGCCACACATGTTTGTAGTCACGGGTGATTTACTGGGTTCCTGTGGTCATTCTAGTCCTGTCTTGTTTCGGCCCCGGGTGGTCTCCTTTGGTATTCCTAGTTGATCCGGGAGGGGAGGGGAGGGGAGGGGAGGGGAGGGGAGGGGAGGGGAGGGGAGGGGAGGGGAGGGGAGGGGAGGAGAGGAGAGGAGAGGAGGGGAGAGGAGAGGAGAGGAGAGGAGAGGAGAGGAGAGGAGAGGAGAGGAGAGGAAGCGATCTGCTGCTCGTAGCTCCCGGCATTTTCAATTTTAAAATTCAGAACTTAGTGGCCACTTAAGGTTGCCAGTGAACCACATAAAAGATGATCCTTGCTATACAAATGTATAGATTAATATTTGTTTTCATGTTTTCAACATCATTTTTGAAGGTTTGTTTTGAGCAGCCACTGCCACTTCATACTTAAGTTTTAATATACTTAAATTTTAATTCAATTCTTCACTTTTCAGATTCTCTGCAATGATTGCAATGGAAGATCTACAGTCCAGTTCCATATACTGGGCATGAAATGTACTCTGTGTGACTCCTACAACACTGCTCAAGCTGGAGGGTGTAGAGCCTCACTGGATCAGCAGTGACCAGCCTACACTGCACTGGAAAGCTCAGCATTTTCTGATGTAGAAAAAGTATCCTGTTGTATGTGTCAAAATCTATGCTTTAGAGGAGATATGCTTTGAACTAGTGTTACAGCATAAAGGATTCAGGGTCTTTATAGAATAATCACAGTTCTACAGGGGATGAAAGCCAGCGAGTTTGTGTCTTCATTGAAATTCCTTTGAGAAACTGATTATCACTGTAATTTACATTCCGAGAAGTATGTTATACATTCGTAAAACTCTGCTGTGACACTCTGCATGTAGAATTTGTTTCTAGTTCTTGATAGAACTACACTCAGCATTCTCGACTTCTGTGGACTGGCATATAATGAGAATATGTTCTCCCTTACTGTTAAATCTCTTGGGTTGTCAGAAAACCTTTACTCATTTTTTGCATAGAAAACAAAAAGAATAGTCCTGACTTTTCTTATAACCCAGTAATCACACATGCTTTAGAATTTTCTAAGACAGTCCTTTTGATCCTGTAATGTGAATTTTGATGTAATAAATGCAAATAAATATATGGAAGCTTTTTATAAAACTTTTTACAAATTTAGTGTTTTTTTGTGTGACTCATAATAAGATAGGCAGTTTAAAAAGAATCCTCTTTTGAGGTGTTTTTGCTGTCATGGTGGTATCTTTGATGATGACTTTGTCTCATGCATGCTTTTTCCTTGCTTTCTGTTTGTATGCAGTTTTTTTTTTTTTTAAAGTATATACTTTCTTTCCTAAATGGTTCGAAGTGTGTAGGGAAAATAGAAGTGACATGAAATACTAAAGATCTCTGATTTTATTACCCTGTGTTGAGCTCATGGAATTAAATGTACCTTATAAGAACACAAGTACACAAAAATACATGTCCTACAACTCACAGTACTAGCCCCACGTTTCAGTACAACCTGTTATTTCCAATTTTGGGAGATGTTTATGTTTATGTAAGTGACTCTTGCCTAGTGCTTTGAGCTCCCAGGTCTCTCCTCATCCCTGTAAGTCAGAGCAGAGATGGCCTAGACAAAATGAGGCTCTAGAAGGATAGTGGTTTCAGGTTTCAAGGCAGTCAAAGCTCTCCCACTAGGTGCTTTAGGCTTCTTGAGAAATGAAGGCCTTTGGTCTCTACAACGTATTACAGTGGCAGGAAATCTGAATCTTGAGTTCTTGACACAGTGAGGTGTGAGAAGTTCCACTTTCTGCATTTCTGGGGAGACTGCCTTTTCCACACAAGGTCTGTATTTATTCACCTTTCTTCCTTTCTTTCTTTCTTTCTTTCTTTCTTTCTTTCTTTCTTTCTTTCTTTCTTTCCTTCCTTCCTTCCTTCCTTCCTTCCTTTCTTTTTTTTAAAAAAAACCTCTTCATACTTTTTTACTGATTTACTTTTCACCGGTCTGTTCTGGCATGCTTCTGATGATATCAGAATCACCTACAAGATAAAACACAATAAATTTAAAATTGACTTAATGGCAACTGACAATCACCAGATTAGTGGCTTTATTTCCACAAGTCTATAGTAGCTATATCATCACTCCTCTAGATTGATTAAGACACCTAGATTTAACACAGACATTTCGTATATCAGGTATATCAATCAGACTTGGTTTATCACCAGCATTTAGAAAGCCAGAACTAGGTAAAGAACTAGGTCTGGGGACACATGCATGGTCTTAATGTAGCGAATGTTTAGCCTGCTCTGATGCTTATAAAACCAGAACAGTGAGATATATTCACTTTTCAAAGCCATTTCTGCATTGAATACTAGTACGTGGATGGATGCAGCCTTGCTCTCATCTGCAAAGCCAGTTGCCCGGCTGCTCGATTTCTTATCAATGAATTTATTTAATTCTCTTACAGAGACATTTGGAATTCATGTAGGAGTTTCTGATTGGGAATTCTGTGGCCACAAAGCTGCTACGTAACACCACAAGCCACCTTGTTGGCAAGGCTTCCCTCCTAATGCACAGGAAACTTTCTGATTGAACAGACTTCACTGGGCCATCACTCAGACCAGCTCCCAGGGCTAGAAGTTTCAGTTGCTGGGGGCTGCCTGAGGGCAGGGTAGGGAGTGTCAGCCTATTTCAAGGATCAATTACCAGCACCCTAAACCAGAGGCTTATTGATCTGCTCCCTCCTACAGAAATTACTTAGGAATCTCCAGGTCTTTTAAAATAGAAAGTAGAGTGGGCTGGTGGCCTATGTGTCAAACAGTATAGAGCATCAGCCTTGGGTCTGAATGTGATCCCTGCATTGCATGTGCCAGATACAAGTTCTGGTTCTCCCATCTCCTGTGAAAATACGATCATTTTACAAAAGTAAGACAACAGCGAATGAAGGAGGATGGGTGGTGGTGGCGGGGGGCACAGGTGGTGGTGCACCTGGCCAAGTGCAAGGATTACAGTGCACAAGGACCCAGGTTCAAGCCTCTGGTCCCCACCTGCAGGGAGAAAGCTTCACAGGTGGTGGAGCAGGGCTACAGGTGTCTGTGTCTTTCCCTCCCCATCTCCCTTTCCCTCTCAATTTCCTTCTTGTCTATTCAATAATAAGTAAATAAAGATATATATATATATAGGCAGGGACACTGCAGAGCTCCAGAACCCAGAGGTGGCCCAGTGGCCAGGCCATCCACCTGAGCTGGCCTTGGCTTTCTCCCACACTCTACACCAATATATCAACACATCCATTTCCAGAGAATCTTAGCAAAAACTTGAAGCAACCCTTACGTTTGGACATACACAGAATCAGTAGTAAGGTTTGTTTGTATACTAGAGGAAAGGAGAGATTGAACATTTCATGTGTAACTTCTAAAAATAAACATACCTATTTTATCCAACTTAAGGCGCAGATGAAGACAACCCTATGTGAAGGAGGCAAGGACTCCTTAAACACCAACTCATCTAGCATCTTGACATCTAGCATCCTGATGGGCTTAACAAGCCCCAGAGCCCTACTAAACCAGTATTGAGGGCTGGGGAGGCAGCATAAGTCTTTTATGCAAAAGACTTTAATGCCTGAGACCCCAGAGTTTCCAGGTTTGGTTCCCAGCAGCAGCATAAACCAGAACAGTGTAGTGCTGTGGTGTTTCTGTGTCTCTCATCAAACAAACCAAAAATCCAAGTTGATAATTTCAGGTGAAACAAGAAGCAGGCTGTTTTAAAGTCCTTGTATGTAATTATTAAGTATGACTTTACAGGTTGGGGAAGTTAACGTAATGTTTCTACAAATGACTCCTGCCTGAGGCTCTCAACTCCCAGTCTAAACCCTCTTCCCCATATGCCAGAACTAAGAATGGTTCCAGTTAAAAAAAAGTATGGCATTGGCATCACTGGGCTTATATCCCCACTTGGGTAAAAGGCTTCCTGAGAGATGCAGCCCTCTATTCTCTGCACTTCCTATTACAGAGTCCAGGACTGAAGCATGAGCTCTTGACACAGTGAGGTATGAGAAGCTCTATACATCCGTACCACATTTCCCGGGAAAAGTCCTTTCTATACAGGGCCTGTATTCACTATTTTATTTCATTCTTGTTTCTGTATCTCAAAGATTTTATCTTATTGGGAAAACACTGCTTGCTTTGACTTATGGTGGTGTTGGAGTATAAATCTGTGAACTTTGGTGCCTCAGGTGTGAAAGTCATTTTTACAGAATCCATAAGTCCCCTCATTCACTTTTTTAAAAAAGAAATAATATGGGAGTCTGGCGGTAGTGCAGTGGGTTAAGCACAGGTGGTGCAAAGCGCAAGGACCAGCGTAAGGATCCCGGTTTGAGCCCCCAGCTCCCCACTTGCAGGGGAGTCGCTTCACAAGCAGTGAAGCAGGTCTGCAGGTGTCTTTCTTTTCCCCTCCCTGTCTTCCCCTCCTCTCTCCATTTCTCTCTGTCCTATCCAACAACAATGACATCAATAACAACAATAACTACAGCAATAAAACAAGGGCAACAAAAGGGAATACATATTTAAAAAACATTTTTTAAAAAGAAATATGTATATTTTTTTGTTAAACATTAAAATTTGTTTTTAATTTATTGGATAGAGATAGCCAGAAGTTGAGAGGGAAAGGGGTGATAGGGAGAGAGACAAAGAGACACTTGCAACACTGCTTCACCACTTGTGAAGCTTTCCCCTTGCAGGTGGGGGATGGGGGCTTGAACTCGGGTCTTTGTGTACGCTCAACCAGGTGCGCTACCACCCAGCCCGCATCTTTATTTTTAATATACACACACACCCACGAGCTCTGCTTAGCTCTGGCTTGTGGTGGTGTGGGAATTGAACCAGGGATCTCAGGTCATTTGCATAACTGTCATTCTATTTCCCAAGGCCCTTATTCTCTCAAAAACATTTATTGAGAGATGACGGTCCAGAGAGGGCACAGCAACAATGTGGCAGAATTTCCCCCTGCAGGTAAGGAGCAGGGGCTTGACCTTGAGTCCTTGTACATTGTAACATGTGCACTCAACCAGGTGTGCCAACACTGGGCCCCTCTCCTATCACTCTCTAGCACTTGAAAGGCAGGAAAGGTTTGAAGATTTTAAATTTGGCCATGGATGGATCCTAGAGTCTCACACATGCAGCCTTGCTCATCTACAGAGCTAGCAGCCTGGCTGCTTGATTTCTTTTTTTTCTTCCTTTTTATTTATTATTGGATAGAGACAGAAAAATCGAAAGGGGAGGGGGAGATAGGGAAAGAGAGATACCTGCAGCACTGCTTCATCATTTGTGAAGCTTTCCCCTGCAGGTGGGGACCAGGGCCTTGAAGCTGGGTCCTTGAGCACTGTAATGTGTGTGCTTAACCAGGTGCACCACCACCTGGCCCCACTGTTCGATTTCTTATTAATGAATTTGTTTGTATACTGAATACTATCTACAGATGATATTTGGATTTCATGAAGTAGTCTCTGGTGAGGTGAATTTTGCTGTGTGTCCACAAGGCTCCTATTTAACACCACAATCCACCTTATTTGCAAGGCTTCTGTCCAATAGCACTTCTTATCCTCCTGTTAATTTTTATATGAAGTACTCAGCAGGCCAACTTTAAAATCTTTAAACCTTTCATGCCTTTCAAGTGCTAGAGAGTGACAGGAGAGGAGCCAGGTGGTGGCATACCTGCTTAAGTGCACATTTTACAATGTACAAGGACCCAAGTTCAAGCCCCTGGGGGAAAGCTCTGGGAGTGGTGAAGCAGGGCTGCAGGTGTCCCTCTCCCTCTCTTATCTCCTTCTTCCTCTCAATTTCTGGATGTCTCTATCCAATACATAAATAAATCAAAGCAAAAAAAAAAAAAAAAAAAAAAAGGAAAAACCGAATCTTAAAAAGTTGACAGGAAAAATAACTACTTATTAAAAAAATTTTTTTTGTATTATCTTTATTTATTGGCTAGAGACAGCCAGAAAACCAAGAGGGACGGGGATGACAGAGAGGGAGAAACACCCGCAGCCCTGCTTCACCACTCGTGAAACTTTCCCTCTGCACGTGGGGACCTGGGGCTTAAACAGGCGTCTTTGCCGCACTGTAACATGTGCGCTCAACTAGGTTCACCACCGCCTGGCCCCGAAAATAACTACTTGTATACTTTTATACAGAAGACCCTGGATTTCATGAGAATCCTCTGATGAGGTGTATTCTGTTATTTGTCCACAAGATGGCACCATAATACTCCAATCCAGCTTGTTTGCAAGACTTCCCTTCTAATGCAGTCTCTGATTCTTGCTCTCATGTTAATTTTCTATGAAGTCCTTGGCCAGATGAGTTTAACGTCATTAAAAACTCTTTTCAAGTGCTATGGAGTGACTGATGAAATAACTATTCTCTTTTTATTTAATATTATCTATAGATGACATTTATATTTCAAGATTCTCTGATGAAGTGCATTCTGCAGTTTGTCCACAAGGCGGCGACACAACACTGCCTTGTTTACCCCCCCCCCCCCCATGCTCAGCCCCTGGCTCTCTTACCCTCTTGTTAATTTTTTAGGATCTATTCACAGTCAACATTTTCACTTTTTTTTTTTTTTAAGATTTAAACAATTTTTATTTGCTTATTGGAGACAGAAGAAATTGAAAGGTTGTTAGGAAGAGAGAGAGAGGGAGAGAGGGAGGGAGGGAGGGAGAGAGAGAGAGTCAGTCACAGTACTGCTTCTCTGACTGTGAAGCTTCTCCCTTGCATGTGGGGACTGAGGGAAGGTAACCCTGGTTCTTGGACACCGTAATGTGTGTGCTTATCCACGTGTGCCACCATCTACCCCTGACAGTTGACTTTAGCATCTTATCAACTTTTCTTTAATTGTAAATCTAGAGAGACCAGATGCAATAACTATTTACACATATACTTAATACTATCTAAAGAGGATAATTGATTTCTGAAGGATTTTCTCATGAGGTGCATTCTGCTATTCGTCCACTTGGTGGCAACACAACACAGCAATTCACCTTGTTTGTAAGGCGTCCCTCTCAACGCATAGCGTCTGGTTCTTCCTCTTGCTAATTTTTCTATGAAGCTGTCAGCCAGATGGCTTCAACATTTTTTATAACTCAATTTCAAGTGCTTTCGAATGGCAGATGAAGTAACTATTTGCATATTTAATATTATCTACAGTTGACATTTGGATTTCATGAGGATTCTCTGGTGAGGTGCATTCTGTGGTTTGTCCACAAGGCGGCAACAGAACACACCCATCTTGTTTGCAAGACTTCTCTTCCAATTCTTAGCGGCTGGCTCTTACCCTCTTGCTAATTTTTAAAAAGTCTCTTTATTGGAGGATTAATGGTTTACAGTTGACAGTAAAATACAATACTTTGTACATGCATAACATTTCCCATCTTGTTAATTTTTGTAGGTTATCGCTGGGACTGCATGTCAGCACTACAAATCCTCTGCTCCTGGAGGCCACCTTCTTTTTGTTGAAATAAAATGTTCCCCAGTTCCATGGAGAACAGGCAGGCGGTCCGCTGTTCCTGCATTTCAGTAAACCTAGAAAGAAGTGCTGTCTTTGTTGATCTCACAGCAGCCTATGACATGGTCTGGCACCGTGGTCTCCTAGTCAAGATCTCAAGATGCCTGCCTCCATGGGTGGCCAACACTATATCATTTCTTCTCCAAAACAGAAGATTCCGGGTGCATCTGGGTGACAAGTCTAGCAGATGGAGACTTGTCTCAAGTGGCCTCCCCCAGGGCTCTGTTCTGGCTCCTACGCTATTTAATATTTACATCAATGACCTCCCAGAAACTTCTTCAAGGAAGTTCATCTACGCCGATGACATCTGCTGTGCAACTCAGGCATCCAAGTTCGACATCCTCGAGGAAACACTCACAAAAGACATGTCTCTGATATCTGATTACTGTAAAAAATGGCGACTAATCCCTAGCACTGCAAAAACAGTATCATCTGTTTTCCATCTACACCATGCCTCGGCCTCACGTAAGCTTAATGTGCAGCTTGGCGATACGAGAATCCGGCATGAAGCCCAGCCAGTCTATCTTGGCGTTACTCTCGATCGCACCCTGTCATTTCACAAACATCTCATAAAAACTGCAGCAAAGGTGGGTGCGAGGAATCACATCATTGCAAGACTGGCCAGCTCCTCATGGGGTGCGAGCGCTTCCACTCTATGATCATCATCTCTGGCATTATGCTATTCCACTGCAGAATACTGTGCCCCAGTATGGTTCCGTAGCCCCCATGTCTACTTGGTCGATTCCAAATTATATTCCTCCATGAGGATAATTTCTGGAACCAACCGTTCCACCCCGGTTCCATGGCTGCCAGTTCTTAGCAACATCGCCCAGCCAGATATTCGTCGGGATGCGGCATCATCTAAGTTCATTTCCCACGTCTACGCTCGACTGGACCTGCCAATATACGCGGATATCTTCGCCCACCCTGTCCAACGCTTGATGTCTCGTCACCCAATCTGGTCCCCTACGCCTACACTGAACTTCTCTGTTCCAGTCTCTTGGAAACAGAGTTGGCAGTCAGCTGAGGTAAAGAACAAACACCTCATCACAGACCCCTGCAAGTGTCAACCCGGCTTTGACCTAGCACGTTATGATTGGGCCCTCCTCAATCGCTATCAAACAGGCCATGGCCGGTACGCCGCTATGTTCCATCGCTGGGGAGCCAGAGACGACCCGAACTGCCCCTGCGGCTACAGACAGACTATGACCCACATAGTCGACAACTGCCACCTCTCCAGATTCAGAGGAGGTCTCGAAACTTTACATCAGGCTCAACCTGATGCTGTTGACTGGCTACGGAAGAAGGGCAAACGCTAGAAGAAGAAGTAAACCTAGGGGACTAGAAATGTAAACAATCAGGTTGAATCTTTTCTATAACCAAATTGTATGCACTAGTATCTTGGCAGTCCGGATTGGGTGTGGAATGTGGCCACTCCGTCTCATCCTTTGTCTTACCTGATAGGTGCACCTTGAAACCACTTTGTAATCAGTCAAAATGTATCTTTTCCAAAACCACCCTATAACCGATCAAGGCACGACTGCGACCAGTTTGAAGGGTAGATAAGCGGCTTTCTAAATTAGGGGTGTAATCTAGCGTGGCAGGAGTCTGCTAGATTCCATTGGTGTAATAGTGTAATAAAGTATCTCCCTGTCGTCCACGCTGTTTCGGCCTTAGACTCATTCTTTGGATCTGCTACACCTATAGCTGTAACACCCGAAGCTATATCACTCTTGAGCGGTAACACTCTGAGGAGTAACACTTGGAGTTATTCCGCATGGAAATATTTTCCGTAACACTATTATACTTGATAAGACAGAGAGAAATTGAAAGGAAGGGGATATAGGGAGAGAGAAAAACAGATACCTGCAGACTACTTCACCGCTGGTGCAGTTTCCTTCCTGCAGGTGGGGAGCAGAGGCTCAAAGCCCAGTCCTTGCGCACTTAACCAGATGCACCACCAACAAGCCCTACTACCTAAGAGTGCATTTGGGTGCATGGGTAGATAGCATAATGGTTATGCAGAGTGGCTCTCAAAATCCCATGTTTAATCCCCAGTACCACCATAAGCCAGCCAGCGTTGAGCAGTGCTCTGGTTAAAAAAAAAAAAAGTATTTGGATTTCATCGTGAGGTGCATTCTGTAGCATGTCCACCTGGTGGCGACATAATATAGCAATTCAACTTATTTGCAAGGTTTCCCTCTATACATAATACCTGTTTCTTGTTCTTTTGACACTTTTCCCAAGAAGTAGTAATCCAGTCGACTTTAACGTCTTTTAGCTTCATTTCAAATGTTATAGAGTTGTCTGGTAATTAGCTATTTATTTCTATATTTAATACTATATTAAGTCATTTAGGTTTCATGGATTTTTCTCCTGAGGTGCATTCTGCTGTGTGTCGATTAGGAGACGATATAACACCACAATCAATCCGCCTTGTTTGCTTGGCTTCCCTTCTAATGCAACTTCCCTTCTGAAGCAACTCTAAAGTTTGTACAGCATCAAAATACTGGGATCTATATCTACACTGAACAGTGGCTTAAGAGTCAGGCAAAGTGCACCTATCCACCTGCATGGCTACTTCACTTTGACTTAAAGATGTAAATACTTGCTCCTTGCTTATCTTCATTTTTCTTTTCATTTTTCATTTTTTCTTTATTGGGGAATTAATGTTTTACATTCAACAGTAAATACAAAAGTTTCTTTTTTTTGTCCCATTTTTTTCTTTATTGGGGAATTAATGTTTTACATTCAACAGTAAATACAATAGTTTGTACATGCATAACATTTCCCAGTTTTCCATATAACAATACAACCCCCACTATGTCATTTATCATCCTTCATGGACCTGTATTCTCCCCACCCACCCACTCCCACCCCAGAGTCTTTTACTTGGGTGCAATACGCCAATTCCATTTCAGGTTCTACTTGTGTTTTTTTTTCTGATCTTGTTTTTCAACTTCTGCCTGAGAGTGAGATCATCCCATATTCATCCTTCTGTTTCTGACTTATTTCACTCAACATGATTTTTTCAAGGTCCATCCAAGATCGGCTGAAAACGGTGAAGTCACCATTTTTTACAGCTGAGTAGTATTCCATTGTGTATATAGACCACAACTTGCTCAGCCACTCATCTGTTGTTGGACACCTGGGTTGCTTCCAGGTTTTGGCTATTACAAATTGTGCTGTTAAGAACATATTTGTACACAGATCTTTTTGGATGGATGTGTTGGGTTCCTTAGGATATATCCCCAGGAGAGGAATTGCAGGATCATAGGGTAGGTCCATTTCTAGCCTTCTGAGAGTTCTCCAGACTGTTCTCCACAGAGGTTGGACCAATTTACATTCCAACCAGCAGTGTAGGAGAGTTCCTTTGACCCCATAACCTCTCCAGCATTTGCTGCTGTTACTTTTTCTGATGTATGACATTCTCACAGGAGTGAAGTGGTATTTCATTGTTGTCTTTATTTGCATTTCTCTGGCAATCAGAGATGGAGCATTTTTTCATGTGTTTCTCAGTTTTTTGGATCTCTTCTGTGGTGAATATTCTGTCCATGTCCTCCCCTATTTTTGGATGGGGTTATTTGTTGTCTTGTTGAGATTTGCAAGTTCTTTACATATTCTGGGTTTTTTTTTTTTTTTTTTACATATTCTGGTTTTATTAGCCTCTTCTCTGATGTAAAGATCTCCCATTCTGTGAGGGGTCTCTTGGTTTGGGTAGTGGTTTCTTTTGCTGTGCTGAAGCATTTTAATTTGATGTAGTCCCATAGGTTTATGCTTGTCTTAGTCTTCTTTGTAATTGGATTCATTTCATTGAAGATGTCTTTAAACTTTATGTGGAAAAGAGTTCTGCCAATATTTTCCTCTAAGTATCTGATAGTTTGTGGTCTAACATCCAAGTCCTTGATCCACTTGGAATTTACTTTTGTATTTGGTGAAATATAGTAGTTCAGTTTCATTCTTCTGCATGTTTCAACCCATTTTTTTCCAGCACCATTTGTTGAAGAGACTCTGCTTTCCCCATTTAATAGCCTGGGCCCCTTTGTCAAAGATTAGATGTCCATAGGTGTGGGGCTTACTTCTGGGCTCTCAATTCTATTCCACTGGTCAGTGTGTCTATTCATGTTCCAGTACCAAGCAGTTTTGATGAAAATGGCCCTATAATACAATTTGAGATCTGGGAGTGTGATGCCTCCGGTTCTGTTCTTTTTTCTCAAGATTGTTTTGGCAATTCTAGGTCTTTTCTGGTTCCAGATAAACATCTGTAACATTTGTTCTATTCTTCTAAATATGTGGTTGGGATCTGAACATGGGCGTTGACTGGTCGGTCCATACTCCCAGTCTGCCTCTCTCCCTCCCTAGTAGGGTGGGTCTCTGGGGAAGCGGAGCTCCAGGACACGTTGGTGGGGTCTCCAGTCCAGGGAAGCCTGGCCGGCATCCTGATGACATCTGGAACCTGGTGACTGAAAAGAGAGTTAACATACAAAACCAAACAAATTGTTGAATAATCATGGACCCAAAACTTGGAATAGTGGAGAGGAAGTGTTAGGGGGATACTCACTGCATACTCTAGTGTACTTCTGCTTTCAGGTGTATATTTTGCAGTAGTTTATGGATACATGTGAACATATGCTCTCTCTCACAGAAGCTGGTGTATATCTAGGTTTTGGGACTTTGTTAGAAAGTGAGCCACCTGGGATGGAATTAGAGTATACTATGAAAGGAAAGGTCTCACCTGAGTAATGAAGCTGAAGGGTTGTCATTCCACACGTGAAGTCTCTGGACACAGTCTGAAGTGAAGCATGTTGAGGTGGCAATCGTTGTGTTGATTAGGTTGTGATCGGCAGATGCAATATTATTTGATATGGATTGGGAGAGGCATACGGGAAAGTGGGCCCTATCCAATGGTTCCAGGACTGGGGGGAAGTAGAGGCTCTATAGTGGAGATGTGAGGTTCCTGCTGTCTTAGGGTTCCAAAAGACAGTCGATAGTTAATGTTATCATCACATTATTTGGTAATTGGGTTAACTTTGAAAAGTCCTTTTGTTAGGGTTTGCTGTATAGTAACCAGTATCTTGTATATAGCTGTGCTATTGATTGCTTCTGATCTACTTGGTCTAGGCTTTTGAGAGTCTGCATATCAATTACACAGCCTATATATTAAAAAGATTGTCTGTGTTTTAAAAAACTTCGAGACATACAATTAATTTTCTCCCTCTCATATTAATTAACTAGTGATTTATATGACTACATTTTACTAGGAGTGTACATAAACACCATTCCCACCACCAAAAGACTGTGACCCATCCCTCCCACCCACTCCCACCCCCACTGGCCCAGAAAGCTGCATGTCTAACCCTCACCGCAGGGTTTTTGCTTTGGTGCCCTACTTACAATTTGGTCAGGTCCTGCTTTTAGTTTCCCTTTCAGATCTTCTTACTCAACTTCTGTTGATGAGTGGGATCATCCCATACTCATCTTTATCTTTCTGACTTAGCTCACTTAACATAATTCCTTCTAGCTCTGTCCGAGATGGGTCAGAGAAGGTGGGTTCATTGTTCTTGATAGCTGTATAGTATTCCATTGTGTATATATACCACAGCTTTCTCAGCCATTCATCTGTTGTTGGGCACCTGGGTTGCTTCCAGGTTTTAGCTATTATGAATTGTGCTGCTATGAACATAGGAGTACACACCTCTTTTTGGTTGGGTGTTATGGAGTCCTTAGGGTATAACCCCAGGAGAGGAATTACTGGATCATATGGAAGGTCCATGTCTAGCCTTCTGAGAGTTTTCCAGACTGCTCTCCACAGAGGCTGTACCAATTTACATTCCCACCAGCAATGTAAAAGGGTTCCTCTGTCCCCACAACCTCTCCAGCATTTATTGCTGCTGTCCTTTTTGATGTATGCCATTCTTATAGGAGTGAGGTGGTATCTTAGTGTTGTCTTGGGCAAACGCTAGAAGAAGAAGTGTTCTCTTAATTTGCATTTCTCTGACAATCAGTGACCTAGAGCAGTTTTTCATATGTTTGCTAACCTTTTGGATCTCCTCTGTAGTGAATGTTTTGTTCATATCCTCTGCCCATTTTTGGATGGGGTCATTTGCTTTTTTGGTGCTAAGTTTGCTGAGCTCTTTATATATTTCGGTGATTAGTTTCTTGTCTGATGTATGGCATGTGAAGATATTCTCCCATTCTGTGAGGGGTCTCTTTGTTTGTTTAATAGTTTCTTTGGATGTGCAGAAGCTTTTCAATTTGATGTAGTTCCATTGATTTGTTTCTGCTTTAGTCTTCCTTGCAATTGGGTTTGATTCATCAAAGATGTCCTTGAAGTATAGGTGGGAAACTGTTTTACCAATGTTTTCCTCTAAGTATTTGATTGTTTCTGGTCTGACATCCAGGTCTTTGATCCATTTGGAGTTGATTTTTGTTTCTGGTGAGATAAAGTGGTTCAATTTCATTCTTCTGCATGTTACAACCCAGTTTTCCCAGCACCATTTATTGAAGAGCACCTCCTTTTTGCATTTAATCCTTTGGGCCCCCTTATCAAAGATTAGATGTCCATAGGTGTGGGGATCTATTTCTGGGCTTTCAATTCTGTTCCACTGTTCTGTGTGCCTATTTTTGTTCCAGTACCATGCTGTTTTGATGATTATGGCTTTATAATATAGTTTAAGGTCTGGGAGTATGATGCCTCCATTTCTGTTTCTTTTCCTCAAGATGGTTTTGGCAACTCTAGGTGTTTTCAGGTTCCAGGTAAATGATTGTAGTGTTTGTTCTATTCTCTTAAAGAAGCTTGGTGGAACTTTGATGGGTATTGCCTTAAATTTGTATATCGCTCTGGGGAGAATATTCATTTTGATGATATTTATTCTTCCAATCCATGAGCATGGGATATCTTTCCATTTCTTGGTATCAGTTTCTATTTCCTTGAGTAGCGACTCATAGTTTTCAGTATACAAGTCTTTCACTTCTTTGGTCAACTTTATTCCTAGGTATTTGATTGATTTTGCTGAAATAGTAACGGGGAGTGATTTCTGGATGTCTTCTTCTTCAGATTTAGTGTTTGCATAAAGAAATGCCACTGATTTTTGTACATTGATTTTGTAGCCTGATACCTTGCTATATTGCCTAATAACTTCCAGTAGTTTTCTGCTGGATTCTTTAGGTTTTTCTATGTATACTATCATATCATCTGCAAATAGTGAGAGCTTGACTTCTTCCCTTCCAATCTGTATTCCTTTGATTTCTTTCTCTTGCCTGATTGCTATGGCAAGAATTTCCAATACTATGTTGAAGAGTAACGGTGACAGTGGACAGCCCTGTCTAGTCCCTGATCTGAGGGGGAATGCTTTCAGCTTCTGTCCATTGAGTATGATGTTGGCTGTAGGTTTGCTATATATAGACTCCATTATCTTGAGGAATTTCCCATCTATTCCCATTTTTTGTAGAGTTTTGAGTATGAATGGGTGTTGGATTTTCTCTGCATCTATTGAGACAATCATGTGGTTTTTGGCTTTGCTTTTATTGATGTGGTGAATGACATTGATTGACTTACGGATGTTGAACTAGCCTTGCATTCCTGGGATGAATCCCACTTGGTCGTGATGAACAATCTTTTTGATATACTGCTGTATCCAGTTGGCCAAGATCTTGTTTAATATTTTGGCATCTATGTTCATCAGAGATATTGGTCTGTAGTTTTCCTTTTTTGTTCTGTCCCTATCAGCTTTTGGTATCTGGGTGATGTTGGCTTCATAGAAGTTGGAAGGGAGTATTCCTGTTTCTTCAATCTTATGGAAAAGCTTAAGAAGTATGGGTACTAACTGTTTCCTGAAAGTTTTGTAGAATTCGCTTGTGAAGCCATCTAATCCAGGACTTTTGTTGTTGGGGAGATTCTTAATAACGGTTTCAATTTCTTTGTCTGTGATTGGTGCATTCAGATTTTGTAGTTCTTCTTGGTTCAGTTTTGGAAGGGCATATGCTTCTAGTAATTGTTCCATTTCTTCCAGATTCTCTAGCCTGGTGGCGTATAGTTCTTTATAGAAGTTTCGCAGGATTCTCTGGATTTCTG